>NC_062232.1:28719029-29032891 GCF_902686445.1 Sciurus carolinensis
CAACAGCCTCAATATGAATCCTCAGAGCAACTTGATCAATTGAGAAGAATATTGGAATTGAATGTCATCCAAAACACTTTATTCTCTGTCTTCCAATAGACCTTGAAAAATCAACAAATATCTCCTGGGAAATACACACTCTGGGCTATTTTTATGAATAATCACTGGTTATTGCAGTCATTCTTTCTCAATTGTATGGTCACAAAAATTGATACTATTAAAAACATCTTTATTATTCTCCTTTAAGTTGATAGTTATTAAATTAGGTATTTAAATGCAGTGTAACTGAAGCAGTGAAAATAGAACAAAACAAAAGCTTTAGGTTTAAAGCTAGTAGCAGCTTTTTGTCTTTCCTTTCAGATAGAAAGGCCTCTCTATTAAGCATTTCTTAGATGCTTTGCCAATTGGGTATATGCCTCTTTAGCAAATTCATTATTGCTGCCTGAAATTTCCTTCATGGAAGATTGTGACAGATTGGACAGGTAGCCTGCAGTATTGTTCCAATAATTAGGAAAAATGCGTGATATCAATCCTGTGCTAAGTGGATCCTCCAGAAAATATTTTTCTACTCAAATTATAGTAAGAAGGGAACTAGGTAACTTTTTGGTTAGGTCATAAGAGAAGCAGTTCATTTTAATAAGAATAAAAGAAACTCTTAGGCAAACATTACAATGTAATCATTTATATGATCTGACCTAGGATGAAAAGTGGTACGAAATTAGAATCTCCAGTCAGTTTTAGTTTACTTTTGATAATCAGATGTTTAGGGCAAACTATCTGACAATTTCCAAGAGTTGTATATTAATTAATAAGTTATTCACCTGCTGCGACCACACAAAGACATGTTTTTCAATGCAACAAGGTATAGATGTAAGCAAGCTATTAAATTCTTCCTCACATGTACACTTTCAGACTTGAATCTAAAAGTCTGTAAGTAGTATTTGCAGTTGGTACAGATAACTCAAGGAATAATAAAGAATCAAATCCAGAGTATAATAATAGCACCCATCAGGGTTAAACAAGGCAAGAGATAGTTCTGAGCTTCTGTATTATTCAATGGATCTGATTCTATGTGATTAAAATAGATACATGTGATCATATTACCTATTGTTATTATAAAATAATATCAGAGATTAGAAATTTGAGTAATATAGCAATGAAAAATATATCATCTATATAAACTGCAATTCTTTTATGATTTCTTTTGAAACTTGCCTATTTTACATAGCACAGAAATTGAAATCATCTCTTTTCCTTTTAAAAAAAATCCTTAGTCCCTCATCACATCTCCATGAGCACAGTACTTGTTAAGAAGCTTTCCTGAAAATAAAATTTCAAATTCTTTCAATATTACAGCATCTGCCAAAAAGCATGAAGTTCCCTCTGAAATGAAGCAATGGCTCATGACACTGCTTATTCATGATGCAATTCACACATTTGGAAGGGACTGAATATAGAAGAGTATTCGGTGAACTTTGTCTCTTTCAATTAGCCTTTAAGATTTGAGGGTTTAAAAATCAAATAAATGCATTCTTATATGTATTTCATTCCTCAAAGAAAACACATAAAAAGAAATCAAATGTATAATCTTCCCTTTCAAACAAGCTTCTCCATCTCTATTTCTACCAAGCACAGAGCTACAATTTTTTCTATTATACAAGTTCAAAAGCTCTAAGTTAACTTGCAGTTTTCGGATTGATCATGCACTGGACCAGGATCTGGGGGTAAAAAATGAATTGTTCCTGTCATCAAAGTAAACCACTCTTTATTTACCAGCCACCAAGAAGTTCCCCAATGAATGGTCCTCTTCTCCTGGTATCCATATACTTTTATACCCCCTTTTCGTTTTGAACTAGGGATTACTTTTGTGACCAATAGAAAACTATAAAAGTGACAGTGTGAGATTTCTGAATCTAGATTTTAGAAGGCATTATAGCTTCTTCCTTAAATTATTCAATTACTCTGGAGAAAACCAGCCACCATGATGTGAGAACATACAAGCAACCTTATGGAGAAGCCCATGTGACAAGAATATGGAGCATCCTAACAACAGCCATCACCAACTTGTAGGCATGTAAAGTCACCATGAGGGTGGTGGCCCAGACTTATTCAAGCCTTTACATAATTATAGTCTTCCAAAATATATGCCCACAACTTTATGAGATACCCATGCCAGAAATTTGCCCTCCAGCTAAAACATTTCCAAATTCTTAATCATCAGAAACTATAAGAAATAATATTTATTATTGTTTTAAATAACTAAGTTTGGGATAATTTATTATGCTGCCTATGGCCATTTAATTGGTTGCCAAATCTTAGAAATTTTTATCTTGATATCTCATGTGATACTTTTTTCCCCATTCCCATCATATATCCCTGCTTCAGAATCACATGGCTTCTTACACTATTACACTTGCTTCCCAAGTGGTATTGTCAGGTTTAACCTTTCATTTCTCCATAATACTGTTGAGTTAATGTGTTGAAGTTAAAACTGCAATCATTTCATTTTCTTGGTCAAAAACTCTAAATGGCTGTCCACTCATTTCCAAAATTGATTCCTAATGCTTTACCCTTATTTATATTCTTTAACCTTATACTTAAAGATCTAGTTTTGTATATTCTTTTTTGCTATTTAGCTCGCATTTTATCATGTGTTTACACAATGCTGCAAAAATTTTTCCTGTTCTACTTCTTTTCACCCCACCACAGGCACAGTGAGACAGTATTACTTAAGGACAGTCAGTATTATTATTTCAACTGAAATCACCACTCTCATAAAGTAGTATTTCTCCAATATTTGAAAGATTTATGAAATGATGATGTATTAGCTAATCAAATATGGATACAGATAGGGTTTAATAGAATGCCTATGGACATTATTAATTATAACAAAGCAGAAAGCTTAATAACAAATTAAAGAAGTCAGAATCTGTAGCTGCACTCATCACCAAATAAATATTAATGATGAGGTTTAGTCTTCAGTGTTACTAGTTTTCAGAGATATGACTAGAGTTAAGAGCAAATCCTTAGTTCACTTCTATGGTATCTTTGTTTCCTGGAAATATCTGCCAGAACTTTGAGTCAAGTAAAAATTGCTAGGTAAAGATTTGAGGAAAATTTATTTCAACTTTTAGAACATGATATAAGAAAAGAAGGATTTGATCCATAGCCATTTCCTACCATAGTCTCACCACGAATCAAGGACTGTTCCAAGAGGAAGTAGTCATAGAAATGGAGCTTCCTGCCTCAGGGTACTAATTTCATGGATAGGATTGCCTGGTACCTGAAACTGGGAAAGTAATGTAGTAACTAGAATTTTGGTAGGAAACATTCTTTTTGTTTATTTTCTCTAAGAATCCCAAGAGAATAATTTGTTAGGATTTTGCATTAAAAAAGAGGGATATGAAAAGAAGTTTCAGAAACAAAGTTCACTGAGATTTATGAAACATTATGGACATAATTGGGCAATAAATGAATAGAAAGATATCCCAAATTCATGGGTTGGAAAACAATATTTTTAGATAGCAATACTGTCTAAGTGATCTACAGGTTCAGTGAAATCCTTATCAAATTTTAACTACTATTTTTTGCAGAAATGTAAAAACTTACTCTAACTTTCAAGTGAATGTTCATGCATCATAAAATAGCCAAAACGAACCAAAAAAAATCACAAAAATTCTTGAAATCAAACAAATTTGGAAGACTTATACTTTCTGTCTTCAAAACTCACTACAAAGATACAATAGCTGAAAATGTGTAATATCAATGATATCTATACACATCAATGGAATAGAATTGAAAATACATAAAGAAGCCCATACTTCTACGATTAATTGATTTTCACCAAGGGTGCCAAGATCATTCAATACAGAATAAAGAGACTACTATGTCTTCAGCAAATTTTAGTGGGAAAAGTAGATATCTACATACCAATTTATCAGCTGATCCCTTACGTTATACCATATATTAACTCAACATGAATCAAGTACCTAAATATCAGAGCTACCCTTAAAACTTAGAAGAAAACAAATAGGTAAATCTTTATGACCTTTGCTTTGGCAAAATTTCCATAAACAGTCATGTATTGCATAATAATAGTTCAGTCAATGACAGACTGCATATGCAAAGGTGATTCCATAAGATTATAATGGATCTAAAAGAACTCCTGTCACCTAGTGACATCATAACTGTCATAACACAATAAAGTAACATATTTGGTGTACATAAGTCTACTGTATTGCAAATTTTATAAAAGCATAGCACATATAATGATATATACAACATAATAAATAATAATGTTAGTAAAATACTATGCTACAGGTTTATGTATTTACTACATTATACTTGTATCATTATTTTCAAGTTTACTCTTTCTACTTATTAAAAATATTATAAAACATTATGCTATATTATGTGGGCAGCAGCCTCACACGGCTTGCCACATTCATTGATTGAATTAGAGATGACAGTGAATAACCTATATCATCTGTGTAAGTGCACTATGATGTTCACATGACAAAATCACCTAAGAATATATTTCTCAGAATGTATTTGTGTGATATGAAATATATTACAATAAAAGCACAAACAACAAAAGAAAAATAGATAAATTGGAGTTTATTAAAATTTGTGGAGCTGAGGGTGTAGCTCAGTGGTAGAATGCTTGCCTAGGATGTGTCAGGTCCTGGATTCAATCCCTACTATCACAAAAAAGTTTAAAAATACATGCATCAAATAATGCTATCAAGAAACTGAAAAGACAACTGAGAGAATGGAGAAAATATTTAAAAATCATATATCTGAAAAAGATGTAGTGCAGAATATGGAATTCCCATAACTCAGAAACAATAAATAATACAATTTTAAAATGGGTACTTCTTCTACAAAGAAGATATACAGATTGCCAACAAGTATACAAAAATATGTTCAACATCACTAGTAATTTAGGAAAACACTACACTTACTTTTAATCTTTTTTAGCTATACATAACATTAAAATTTATTTTGACATAATAATAAAAGCATGGAATGTGATCTTCTCTGATTCAGTCCCTAGTACTTCCCCTTTCCCTCCCCTCCTACCTTCTCTTGTTTCATTCCCTTTATTCTACTGATCTTTCTGCTATTTATTCACAGTTTTTTTTTTTTAATTAGTGTCTTGTGGATGTACACAATGGTAAAATTCACCGTGGTGTATTCATATATGCACATAGGAAAGTTAGGTCAGATTCATAGAATGGCTATACTTATAATTGATACATGCATATCAATGTCCCTATGAGCGCAATTCACAATAACCAAGGATTGGGGCCAGTCCAGTTGTCCAGCAACAGATAGATGAATAAAGAAAATGTACTATACATAAACAATGGCGTTTTACTCAGTCGTAAAAAAAAAAAAAAAGGAGTGAAATTATGTCATTTGCTGGTCAATTTCATCATGCTAAATGAAATAAGTCAGACCAGGAATGTCAAGGATTGAATGTTTCCTCTCATATACAGAAACTAGAGAGAAATAAGAAACAAAAAAGGGTACATCCCATAAAAATAGAATGGAGAACATGAGAATAGAGGAAGGGGGTCAAGATGGGGAGAGATGAGAAAGGGAGGAACTGTGGAATGAAATTGACCAGACTATGCTATGTACATGTAGGAATTTATCACAATGAATTCCACTTTTATGTATAATTATAAGGCATCAAGTTAAAAACAATAAATTAATAGAAGACTAGTAGAGTAGAGAAGGGGATCAGGGGAACAGAGGAGGGAGAGAAAGGGGAAATACTGGGAATTGAAATGGATCAAATTATATTATATGCATGTATGAATATGTCCCACTATTTATGTATAACTATAATGCACTAATAAAAAATCAAAAAAGGAAAGAACAATCACAAGTGTTTAAAAGATACAGAGAAAATAATTAACTCATATGCATCTTGTGGTAATATAAAATAATTTGACTACTGTGTGAACCAGTATAGAGTTTCTTCGTAAGTTAAACATCAAATTACCATATGACCCAGCAATTTCACACATGTGAATATACCCCCAAATTGAAAACAGGTATTCCAACAAAATCTTCCACATGAATGTTCAAAACAGCAATCTTCACAATAGCCAAAAGGTGGAAATAAAACAAATATTCATTAATGATCAATTGTGATATATCCATACAATGGAATATTATTCAGCTGTAAAATATAAAGTACTGATACATGAGGTAGCATGCATGGAACTTCTAGATATTTTGTCATATGAAAGAATTTAGATACAGAAGGCTACATAATTGTATTGACTGAAAAGTTATGAAGTATCCATAATAAGAAAATCCATATAGAGAGAAGATGATTGGTTGTTGCCAGGGGATGGGGGAACAGATAAAGGGAGATGGTTGCTTAGTGGATGCAGTGTTTCCTTTAGTAGTGATAAAAACTTCTGGAACCAGAAAGTGGTAATGAGTGCACAATACTGTGAATTCCAGATGTTATGGAATTGTATATTTACAAGTGTTTTGTGTATCTTAGTATTTTTTAAAAGGATATATCATTATGGAACTATATTGAAAGTGCTCCATAGTATATTGTGCTTAAAATACAAGTCAAAGAAATTGGTGTGGTGAATGATGGGACACAAATGCAAATATGTGTGTAAATTTAGAATATTCTTATAATTTTTTAGTTGTCATGGTGTTAGCTGTTATGAGATAAGCTCCCATAATTCAGCAGTTTAAGACAATTGAAGTGAATTTGTTGCTCATGTAGAATTTAAAATATTTCTATTCTGAATATCAGTCTTCTAAGTAGTGATTCAAGGTCCTTCAAAATGGATGCTCTAATATCTTTAGCACCTTGATCTGTATCAAACTTGAAGGAGAAGAACAAGGAAGCACATATGTGAGAGGGTTTTCAATGGCCTGGGTTGAAAGTGCAGCACAGCATTTAGGATCACATCTCATTAATTAAAATGCAATCACATGACAGCTAAATGTAAGGAATGTTGGGAAATATAGTCTAGCTTTTTTTCAAGGTAGAAGAATAGGTTTATTAACCCACTAAGCAATCTCTTACACAAATATTTAGGAATATATAACTGATCTTACCTCTGGGGAATCAGATAAGAATTGAGGGAGCTTTTCTATTTCCACCACAAAACTTTCTGTGTACTTTGAATTATTTTTAACACACATGACTGTTGTGGACTGAATTGTGTCCCCCTCTCAAATTCATAAATTGGAATTCTAATCCCTATTACCTTAGAGTGTGAATTTATTTGGAAATAAGCTCTTTAATGGAGTGCATAAAATAAAATGAAGCTGTTAGGCTGAACTCTAATTCACATCTGTCTCATGTCCTTGTAAGAGGAGGAAATTTGAACACACAAAGAGAACAGGGACATATTCACACAGAGAAAAGAACAATTAAAGACAGAGAGAAGTCTGCCATTTTTTAGTCAAGGAAAGATGACTCAGAGGAAATGAAAGTGCTGACACCTTGATCTTGGACTTTCAGGCACCAGAACTGAGAAATGAATTTCCGTTGTTTAAGTCACCCAGTCAGTAGTACTTTATTATGACAGCCTGAGCAAACTAATACAATGACTTACTTTTATAATAAAATAAAAATTCAACCTCAGCAAGATTACATTACTTCCATTTTAAATAGTGAAAGAAACAACTTCTCCATGTGCTAATATCAAAATCATTTCCCTTTTCTGATAAATTCCTAAAATACTCTTTAATGGTTTTATATCAAAAGATTTACAATCTATAGTTTAAAACCTCCTCCCTCCATCCTGCACTATTTCTCTCTCTCTCTCTCTCTCTCTCTCTCTCTCTCTCTCTGACACACACACACACACACACACACACACACACACACACACACCAGAAAATAGCAGTGCATCACTTTCTAGGAAGAATTAAGTTTCAAATTAACTAGAAAATTAATTGGTTCAGTTAGATCTTCACAGTGCCCAGGTACTGTACTGAATTCTCATGTTCAAAATGTGCAGAAATGGAAATTAAATTCTTTTATATTTTTATTTTCTTAATAGACTGAAATAAGAGAAAGAAGAGTATTCTAAGAGTCAATTAATTCCTTTTGAAATTTTAGAAGTTGCACCTAGGGCTAACATATCATAACTGAAATCCTGAGCTTCGTTTATACCAGTAATTCTCTCAGAATTCTCTAAACGCCATCTTGTAGCCTTCACTGTATTCTGAATTTGGCCCTGTACATTCTACTTCTGTTTCAATGCACTTTTTGCTTTTCCTATGATTATTATTAGAAGCTCTTATGTGAATCTATCATTAAAGGAAGATGAACATTCCAGAAGTTGATGTGGGCACTCAGGGAGTCCAATGTGCCTTCTTATAAATAATTCAATATAATTGGATCAGGTCAGAAGAGATGGAAAGTTTGCCTTCCTACTTAGTCATTAATTTACTAAGGTTACTCTAAGGGATGTCTTATGGAATTTTCTTTTGTATATATGTGTGTGCCTGTGTGTGTGTTTCCCCTTAGAAAATGGAAAAGTTTGAAACCTATTTGGAGAGAAGTGGCATATTGTTTATTTTTCCTGTAAATGAAATCAAGGCCTTCACTACATGCAACCTGACCCTTAGAGATTCTAATTATACCAGAAAACGACAGAATTTCTTTCATTATTGTATGCCCAAAGAAACTCCTTCTATGTACCCCATCTGTCCACAACAGAAACAGACACCAGAAGTAAGACCTCCCAGGGACCACAAACTCTGGCATTGTTATGAAATCAAGATAACAAACAAGGTAATGATATACCCTAAAATAAATAAAAGTATTTCTTTAACATAGATAGGGCATAACTAAAAAAATTCAATGGTAGAACAAATTAAGCATTGTATATAGTTTTATTCCTCTTTTCTATTTTACTTAGATATCAGTCAGACCACCAGTGTTTATGGAAAACATAAAGAAATAGATGAAAAGCTTTACCTCTGCAATATTTTTTCAAAAAGTCAATATATCTCTCAATTTACTAGAACTAATATCACCTTAGGCTATTTATACAACCTAGGCCCCAGTTATGTATTATTTTGCCTCTGTGGTTTATAACACCTAAATCTTCTTTTTTTCTACTTTCATTTATAAGCACTTGTAAGAAATACACAGCATCATTATGCACTGAGACCAAAAATACTATTGTGTAATCATAGCATTTATTATCATGAAACTACCAAATATTTATAATAATACCTTAACAATTAGTTTTTTTTATAAAATGTCACAAATATTTTATTATATTCCCAGAAAATTAGGACACAGACAGAATAGCTGCTGCTATTTTATAATCATATGCTATTATTCTGTTTCTATTAGCTATGGAATGCATTTTCAACGTGGCCAATAGGATTTAGATGGTTTATTACATTATAGTGATTATTGGTAGTAGAATCAGGCTCTTATTTAAAAGCATAAAACTTCTGATTTGAATGTGTTAGTATAAATGGATCTGAAATCCTCTCAATTGCAACAATCTGAGAACTAGAATATAGATAAAATCTACTGAGATATCTAATCTTGATTTGGTCTATGGGCAGAGAGACAGGCAGAACTCAAATTGACTATCTGAAAGAGAATTAGTCAGTGAAAGCAACTTTTTTTAACTCAGTTTCCATGAAATTATCTTCATGAATTATTTTTGTTTCATATTAAGAACATTTCATAAAAGATAATTATAAGAAAAGTTTTGATGGTCTGAAATGCATATATAATCAATTTTAGGTTTTAATGCAACAAACATAATGTGATATTTATTAAAGACAATCTACATGCTAAATATATTTTTGTCATTATATTCAATTATGCTATCAATCTATGTTAAACATTTTATTCCCCCTTTCAGCTAGATTAAGTGGCTAGTCAAAGATTACACAGTAGCAAATAACATATTAACCAACACCAGTTCTAAGTAACTTAAAACAAATCAACTGAGTGAAGCAAAAGTGATAAAAATTAAAAATAAAAAGGTCTAAAACCACCTGAATAAATGTAGCAAAGCAAAAGTACATTTGTATTATCAAAATTTCATCAGATGGTTTAGACTTTTGGCAAATGTTCATGAATATAATTGACATAATACCAATTGCTATGGGGTTTGGATATGAGATGTACCCCCAAAGCTCCCATGATAAAGCAGTAATATTCAGAGGTGAAATGATTAGATCATGAGAGTTGCAACCTAATCATTAAATTAATTCACTTGTTGGATTAATAATTTGAGTGGACTTATTGGGTGGTCACTGTAGGCAGGTGGGATGTGGCTGGAGGAAATAGGTCACTGGGGGCATGCCTTTGGGGTTTATATTTTGTACCTGGCAACCCTCAATCTCTATTTCCTGGCTGCCATGAGCTGAGAAGCTTTCTTCCACCATGCCCTTCAACCATGATGTTCTGGATCACCTTGGGTCTAGAGCTATGGAGTCAGCTGACCTTGCATTAAGACCTCTGAAACTGTAAGTCAAAATAATTTTTTCCTTCTCTAAGGTGTACATGTCATGTATTTTAGTCACAGCAACAAAAAGCTGACTAACACACCAATTAAGTGGTTTTAATCCACTGTATAAATAATAAAACCAATTGTCTATGGTCCTGGTTATTTTGTTTTCCAAATTATAATATTGTATTAACTACTGTTTTAAATTTTAGTAAAATATACAGGACAATTGCTATTTTAGGGCTGGGGATATAGCTTAGTTCATAGAGTACTTGCCTGTCAAGCACAAGGCTCTGGAGGTCAAACCCCAGCACCACAAAAAAAAAAAAAAGGGTTGGGGATGTAGTTCAGTGGTAGAGTGCCCTGGATTCAATCCTCAGTACCTAAAATTAAAATAATTAAATGGAACCCAATGCTATAAAATAATTGCTACTTTAGCCATTTTAAGTATACAAAACAGTGGCATTATGTACATCTAAATTGTTGTACAACTATCATAATCATCCATCTCCAGCACTTTCTCAACTTTCAATTTTGAAATTTCAATTTATGAAACTCCATGCCTATTAAACAATAACTCTCCATTTCCTCTCTCAGGCTCCTAATCCCTGGGAACCACCATTCTTCTTTCTGTCTCTGTTAATTTGACTACTCAAAGTGTCTCATATAAATGGAACCATATCATGTATGTCCATTGTCTAGTTTATTGCATTCAGAATAAAGTCTTTAAGAGATTTTTTTAAAGACTTTTTTTGTGTCATAGCATGAATCAGAATTTCCTCCCTTTTGAAGTCTGAATAGTACTTCATTGTATTATATACCACATTTTGTTTGTCTTTTTATTAATAGAAACTTGAGTAACTTCCACATTTTGTCTAATGCGAATAATATTTCTATTAATATTCATGTACATTTACCTATTTAAGTTCCCACTTTCAATTCTTTTAGGTACACATCTATAACAGTAATTGTTGAGCCATAAGGTAATTCCATGTTTAGTTTTTAAAGAAAGTGCCTTACTGTTTTCCACATTGACTACACCATTTTGCATTTCTACCAGCAATGCACAAGGGTTCCAGTTTCTCCACATCCATGCCCATGTTTTCTACTTTCTTTTTCTGGTTTTTTTTGTTTGTTTGTTTTTGTATTTTTATAATAGGTGTTCTACTGAGTGAAGTGGTATATCACTGAAGTTTTCATTTGCATTTCTCTAACGATTAATGATGTTCAATATCTTTTCATGGGTTTACTGGCCATTTGTATATCCTTTTTGGAGAATTTTTTTTAAGACTGTTGAGTTTTGAATTAGATTATTTTTTGTTGTACTTGTTGCTTTTGAGTTTTAGTAGTTATTTGTATGCTCTGAATATTAATTCCTTACCACACAGATGACTTGCAAATATTTTATCCCTTTTCATGGGTTGTCTCTTAACTCCATTGATAGTGTCCTTTGAAGTAGAACAAATTTTAATTTGGATAAAATCCAATTTATCTATTTTTCTTTTGTTTTCTGTGCTTTTAGTATCATATCCAAGATACCACTGCCAAATTCAAAGCTTTCCCCATGTGTTTTATCCTGAGAGTTTTATACCATTTTTTTCTCTTGGTTTAAGTCTTTGATCCATTTTGAGCTAATTTTTTATATGGTTAAGGTAAGTGCCCAACTTCTTTCTCTTGTATGTAAATAGCCAGTTTTACCAACATCATTTGGTTTTCCCCATTGAACATTTTTGAGATTCTTGTCAAAAGTCATTCGAATGTTTATCTAAGGTTTATTCCTAGGTTCTTTATTACATTGCATTGATGTATATGTCTGTCTTTATTCTAATATCACACTATTTAGATTACTATAGCTTTGCAATGTTACTTAAAATCAGGAAATGTGACACTTCCAAATTTTTTATTTTCCTTCAAGATTATTTTGGCTATTATGGGTTCCTGCAGATTCTGTATGAATTTTAGAATAGATTTTTTTCCATTTCTTGCACAAGTGTTACTGGAATTTTGATAGGAATTGCACTGACTCTGTAGATGACATCTTAACAGTATTAAATCTTCCAATCTATGAATACAGAATATCCTTGCATTTATCAGTGTCTTCTTTAGTTTCCTTCATAAAGATTTTGTAGTTTTCAGTATAGTCTTTTATCTCTTTGGTTAATTTTATTCCTAAATATTTTATGCTTTTCAAAAGTATTATAAATGAAGCTTTTTTCTTAAAAGCCTTTTGGATTGTTTATTGTTAGTACATGGAAATGCAACCGATTTTATGTTTTGACTTTGTGTCCTGCAACTTGACTGCTTTTGTGTACTTGTTCTAACATTTTAAAATGAAATCTCTATGACTTTCCATGTGAAAGATAATATCATTTGCAGAAAGAGATACTTTTACTTCTTCCTTTCCAATTTGGATGCATTTTCTTTCTTTTTCTTGCCTCATTGTTCTGGTATTTATTTATTCTTTCTAATCAATAATGGTGAGTAAACTCAAACTTGTTCTCTTAGATGACCCATTTTTTAAGATAATTTGAAGTTCAACATTAAGTGAAAAATTTATAGTGTGCCATAGAAAAGCTTGTATATATGAATTAAAGCTTGAATTTGAGAAGTTTATGATGTCTTATGAAATTTAATTGTAGTACTACTATAGTTCGAATGTTTTTTGTCTTCTACAAAATTCATGTTGAACCCTAATCTCTAATGCAATAGTTTTAAAAGGTAAAATAGGATTTGATGGTGGGAATTCACAATTTTTACCCTATCAATTCTTTTTACCATGTTAGAACACTGCTTTCCTACCTTCTAAAGGATACAGTGGTAAGGAACCATGTTAGAACCAGAGAACAGGTCTTACCTAACAACTGAACCAGTTTGCATCTTGAGCTTGAAGTTCCCAGCCTCCAAAATGGTGAGAAATGTATTTGCATTCTTCATAAATTACTTAGTCTCATCTATTTTGTTATAGAAATACTAGCAGGCTAAGACAAGCACCAAATATTTATAATACAAGACAGACATTTAAGAAACAGAAACAAGGTGATCTGCATGATTGCCCATTGTTAGGATAACCTGCAGAGGCAGATGAACTTGCCCTCAAAGTTTGATTCCTGTGACTGAGAATGATAATGTTAAGCACATACTCTGAGAAGGTATGAAAATGTTTACTACTTACATATTTGAAGTCTCTGGAGAGAGCATGGCAAGCCTTTCAAGCAGATCTAAAATGAGAGCTCTCATGCAGGCAGGAATTTGTGTAGTTTGTATCTCCTGCATATGTCAACAGAAGAACACCTGGGTTTTCTTATCAGCTTGCACAGATGTGGAGCAAAAGAGAAGAGAGAGAAGTGAGACATAAAAGCTGTCACAATTCAAACATCAAAAACTGGAGTCAGATGCATGATTATACCATTCTACTGTTGGTAAGCATTTGATTTGTTTCTAGTTTGTGATTTTATGGATAATCCTGCTATTAAAGCCAAGGCCTTGTTCCAGAGCTATAAAACAATGGAGTTTCCACAATGGGGTGATGGGTAGTTATGGCTGGCCTGGGCCTCAGGCAGGGCAAGCCAGGGACCAGGTGAGCCAGGGCACACCCACCTGTCATGCTGTGGTGAGCTGGCCAGGGCCTGGTGCAGATGCCTGCCCCACAGAGTGCTGCAGCCAAAACCCTGGGCATCCACAATCCCACGACCTCAACCTTCCAGTTTCCTTCTGAGAAATCAGAAGTATGGCAGAACTGAATGGAAGCTCAGACTTGTTAGTTAACCAGTAATGTTAGTGCTTTCCCAAACCTTCATTAGCATAAGTTTGGGCCAGTAACGTTGACCCAAGTGCTACATAAACCCCTAGACTAGTGCATTTGCAAGGTAATCTGCCATTGGGTCTCTGCAAGAATTGTTTTGATTCTTCACACTTGAATAAATCCTACTCCTTTCACTCTTGCCTTCTATTGTCCTTCGAATTTCATTCTTTGACTTTGCATGACAAGAACCTTGAAATAAGTTGTCAGTGAGCTGCTGGACTCACTTGCAACACTGGAGGGCATAGCACACATGAAGAGTTACAACTGCTGAGCTGCAACACACCACTCAGTGGTAGTGGAGGAGAACTGGGTGTTGCCAGCTGTGACCCTTGGAGCTGACACCAGTAGGTATTCCCTGCTGTGATTAGCAGCTAACACTAAAACGGGCTTTCCCCACAGTAGAGACCTGGAGCTTACATAGACTCCATCTACCGACAGAAGTGGAGAATAGAGTTTCATCTCAAATTCTGGTTTCATTATGAATATTGTTGTACATGTCCTTGGCTAAGCACGTGCATATATTTCCATTGGGTACATTTCTAGAAGTGGGTCATAGAGTATGCTTATAGTCTATTTTAATAGATTTTACCAAGCAATTGTCCAAAGAGGTTATATCAATTTAGATTCTCATCCACACTCAAATTGAGTATTGTCTGACTGCCCTATATCCTCACCAATAGTTTCATTCTTTTAATTTTAGCTATTCTGTCTTGCTATTTGTAGTTTTAAGTAAAAGAAAATAATGTGTATTGATAATCTAGTAAGGTACTTATATATTTATAACCCTAAAAAACTCATCATCATCATTATTATCATCATCATCATATTAAGGCTAATTTTGAAAAGATTTCACTGTATTGCAAATATTAAGACACTACAACACATTGTAGATAGAATATTAACACATACACAGTATAGAAAAACATACTAACATTTCTGCCATTCACAGTTTTCTTGTCAAACTTCTCTCAATATGCACATTCATAAGTAAGTTCCAATAGATATGTTACTTTGAATTTTTCTTCTTTGAGACTATTTAAATGTAAATGTTTTTACCTCTAATTTGAGCTCTTATCCTGTTTTGAACCTAGAGTGGGTCTATCTGGCTACTCAAAGACAGCCTAAGCACATTCATCGCCAAAGGGCAAGCTTGCATATGGGCTCTTGTGCCTCCAGTGCCATCTTCAGCCTGTACCAGGTGCCTTCAGGATATAGGTCTACAGTGTGGAGTTTCTTATATATCAGTTTCTGTTTGGTTGATTCAAGTTAAGCAAATCTGTTCTTTTTTAAACCAACATTTCATCTTTCTCCATGAACCACCTATCGATCTGTTCTTGACAAATAAGGTATACTGCAAAGGAAAAATTTTCAATACAGCAAAACCAATTGAGCTCTACAATCTGCGAGCAGATTGTTAAATACAAGAAGTTTCATAAGTGTAACATTTAACCACTATTAATAATTTGAAACAGGGACTTCTTTGACACCTGAGCCAAAAAATCAATTTGGAAAAAGTCCAAAAGTACTGTTTCAAGATCCTAAACATTTGATAGGCCATTCAGGAATTCAGCCTTGCTTTTGCCACCTGATTTATGATCTCTCTTCCTTTGCCTACATAGGCACCTGGATCATCTCAACATCCATCACTGTGTGGCTAATGGAAGGCCTAAATGTGCAATGTTTTTACTGGAGTCCTTTAAAAATTTCTCTAAGGATAAAGTCTAGAAGAGCAAGTCAATCCAGGTAGAAATTTTTGAGTGTTTTCTAAGCATGTCATTCACTGTAAATGTTGCTATTTCTTCAGTGTGTTTTGTACATGAATAGCAGAAATTCTTAAATATTTGTCTTTATTATGTTGTACTTACTAAGCTCTTGGGAGATCTTTTCTAAGCATAAAATGTCATGATGCCCTTAAGTAAATGTTAACATGTTCCATGTTAGCAAGACAAGAGAAAGGAATGACTAATATTTGGGCCATTTGTTTTCAAAAAAGGAATAGTAAATAAAGTTACGGATTCTGAAGCAAAGAAACAATACTGCTTACTCACCAGAACTATCTGAACATTCCCTTCATTTTGACTCAACTTTAGGCAGGTTTCTTCCTGACTATAGGCCCCTGACCTCCCTTTCTTAGACGCTTTACTTTAGAAAACTTAAAAACTGTACATTTTTTCTTTGTCCTTTTAAAATGTGTATACATCTTCTCCCAGACTCTTGCTGATTTTTTAACAAAGGAAATGTTTTTTCTCAAGGACCTGGGAATCATCTCTTTGAAATGCAGACATCAAAGGTAATAGGGCACCTCTATCTTCCAGCCTCTGTGGGAAAGTAGAAGCCTAACTTAGATGGGTGCAAATTAACAAACACTAATGTCCTGATCAGAGTGGAAAAACATTTTCAAACTCAGGAATAACTCCATGTGTTCCAAAATGTAATCCACATTGATCAGTCTGTCCCCTGACATCTTCCAGTACTTTTCCACTAGCTCACCCCAATGTTAACCACCCCCACCCCACACCTTTTGTTTAGTAGTGCTCAATTTAGTCTCTGTTTTCTATTGCAATGGACTGAATAGTCTTTCTTGCCTGTTTTTGTCCAGTTTGTTTTGTCCAGTTTGTTTTGACTCTACATACTGATGAAGATACTCGCTTAAAATTGTCAGTTCAGTCAAATTTATAGTACATATTTAATAAGAGGCAAAGAAAATAACCAATATTTGATCTGTATAATATGCTGGAAAATATGCTATTTATATTATCCATTTCTTCAAATTAGAGTGACCAACTGCCCAGGTTTTCTCTGGAGTAAAGTTTTCCCTGGAGGTGGGGCCCTCAGTGCTAACACCAAGAATGTCCCAGAAAATTTGGAATATTTGATCACCCTACTAAAAATGTGGCATTTCTTTAACCCTTGATTTGGAAAGTTTAGAAACAATAGGTCATCTGGTTTCAGGTTTCATGGTTCAGTCACAGCTTTGAGCACTTAACATATTTAAAACTGTAATGTATAAAGCTGCTCCCCCTGACCTTTCTGGTGCAGCCATTTTCCCTGCCTCCCAACCACTTGTCAATCTGTGAACATCCTAGCTAGCTATTGGTTCATCAGTCAGCTTGAAAGTATCCTTCTCCGATGTTGGTCCCCTGTTAGCCCGGCGGAATTCAACTGCTTTACTGTAGCTACCCCACCATCTTTCCTCATCTTTCTCTCTTTCCTACTCACTTTCTCTATCCTCCTCGCTTTCACACTTTCTTGCATGCACCCTTTCTCATTCCCTTTCTTTTCCTCTCATTTTCTCTCTTACCCTGCAGGGAGACACTCTGTTTTTTTAATAAACTCCCTTATGTGATTTCCAGTATCCAGCGTGGTTTCCATGGGATCCCTTACAAAAACAATATTAATAATGACATTAGAATTCCAGAGAAATAAGTAACATGTTCTGACCTCAAGGAGTTTATATTCTGGAATGGTAAATGCTACAAGATTCCACTTCATAGATGTTGAAATGAGGATATAATCATTTCACTATAAAATAACAGAAAAAACTTCAGAGAGTTCATAGTGTTTAGGCCTGATATGAATGAACAGTATAACAGAAATCCTTCATAAAACCCCAAATGAACACTAAAATTTGTGGAAATACTGTAAGAACCCAGAAACCATTTTGGACGCGTGAACTCACATAAGAGTTTATTAAGCAAACAGGCAGAGTGTCTCCCTGCAGGGTAAGAGAGAAAATGAGAGGAAAAGAGAGAGAGAGAGACGCGCAAGAGAGAGTGAAAGCCAGGAGGAGAGAGAATGAAAGTGAGGAGGAGAGAGAGAAAGAAAATGGCGGGGGCACCATTCTTAAGCAGTGGAATTCCGCAGGCTAACAAGGACCAATAATGGAGAAGGATACTTGCAAGTTGACTGATGAACCAATGGCTAACTAGGATGTTCACAGACTGACAAGCTAGGTTGTAAGTTGGGAGGTGGGGAAATGACTGCAGCATAAAGGGGCGGAGGAGCAGCTTTACAATATATTAAATACCATGTTGCAGAACTAATCGAAGACCACTGTAATAAAAAGAAAGGCTGGACTGGGGAGATAGCTCAGTTGGTAGAGGGCTCGCCTCGCAAGCACAAAGCCCTGGGTTTGATCCCCAGCACCGCAAAAAAAAAAAAAAAAGAAAGGCTATTTACTCAGAGGTTGTTATGGTTAAGGGATAAGTCACTACCACTTGCATTTGGCAGATATTCAAGGCAAACAGGAGAGATAGAAAACCCTGTACTTTATAGAAAGTAAGGTTTCATGTTTGTTCTGATTGGAGGTTGTTGGCATGGAGAACTTGGAAGCAGGCTAAATGTAAGCAGGCTACCTATTCAGTTTTCTTTAGTGGGCCCTGAGTAGGAAGTGGGAGAAAAATATCGGAAAACTAGCAATGATTGACCAAATTCTATCTATTCTGGTTTGATTGCTACTGAAGTTGTGCTTTAGCTTCCTAATCAAGTTGTCACAAAGTTGTGGGTCAGAGTTCTATTTTCATAGATGACTTTGTCATTGGCCTTTTTACTTCTCTTGGGAGCATGTTCTTTATCCTTAGCAAAGTAGGGAAATCACAGACCCTTTCCTCTCCTAGTGTTTCACATATGAGACGATAGATAATTACACTTGAATTCACCATTTGCCCATAATTTCTGGCCCAAGAAAAATTATCTGAGAATTACTTCTTTCCCTCACCATGTCTCCATAGGAACAGTGCATGCCATAAGGGAAAGTATTTCTGTGCCCATCCACTGATGACTAATTGAGTAATGACAGGTCAAAGACTTAGGAGTGGTCTGACAAAAAAAAAAAAAACTCTTATAAGTAAGAGTGGGTACATATTGTGACAATTGTCTGAGTATTTTTAGGCATTGAAACTAAAAAGGGAATATACTACATTGAGAAATTATTTTTATTTTCAGTCCTTATCCCTTAGTTCCCAAAGCATTTGTGTCTTTATGATTTTAAAAAACATACTGTATTCTGGATGAGACTATGGAGTCTACAGAAAGTAGAATAAATAAAATTGTTCTTAGTAAATAGGTAAAGTCTGGTTTGACCATTTGAAGTGGAGGGAAAGCAGAGAGGAGGTAGTCTCTGGACATGCCCAAAATAATCTTCCAGTTTGTAACACACTGATAGAGAAGTTATATGGTAGTAAGAGGAGACAAGAACCTAAAGTTAGAAAGCAAACATGGTGTATATTATTCTGAATATTTGGATTTTACTAAATACATGGCAAGTGATCTTCATTGCCATACTGACATCTTTTGTTTGTTTAGGCAATGTGTAATGATGGAATAGTCTCAATAAGGATGGAGCAACATACAGAGTCTTGAATCCAGTACTACCCTGGTTAGATCTGGGGTAAAATAACTCAGAGAGAAGGATAGTCTTATAAAAACAGCATCAGTGCAATTTCAAATTCATAAAGACAAAGTTATAGGTAAATACTAGATAGCAGTGGGGCAGGTTACAGAGGATGCTTTCATTATTTTTATACTGCATCATGAGGGGTAAAAGAGTCAAACCATGGCTTATGAGAAGTCTGCATTTATAGATGAGCATAACAAAGGACCAAGTTCAGTTAAAAAAACATAGCAAACATGTAATTGTGATCAAAGTACAGTTAAACATTAGAAGTACATTAGTTCACAGAAATTTTTATGTTGAGGCGTATTCTTCCACATGTAGAAAAATGTATAAAATGTTTCACACAAAAACATTTATATTGTTACTTAAGTTCTCCCCAACTCTAGAAGTATACCAATTCCTGTGTAACCATTTGAAAATCTCAGAGAATTGAAAGTTGGTGTGTATGAAAATTGAAAGTATGACTGAACAAATCAGCATGTGAATGAAGTATTCTCAAACTTTTAAAATAAACATGTGATCCTGCAATATGTACAATCAAAAATGAGAAATGACACTCCATTTATGTATGATCTATCAAAATGTATAAATGCATTCTATGGTCATGTGCTCTTCACATTTGCTTTCAAATTACTTTGTTTTCAACTTTAGCATTGAGTGGTTCTATCTTCTCCTCTGTTATAAACATGATGCCTGTTAAGCATTTTTCTCCCCATCAGGAGTTTTAGGTACCAGTTCAAAAGGATGGATTATTGCCAAAAGCTTAGTTATTCCACTATTTGTTATTTGAACTGTTAAAGAGTTCCATATATATATATATATATATATATATATATATATATATTAGTGAAATTCAGGAAAACATTATGACAAGCTCAGTTTAGGGTTTGAAATTATAAAATATATGTTGACTTCATTCAGGGCATGGGAAAAACGTAGTATCAGGAAGGGATCTTGAATCAGGACAAAGATGCATATGCAGGTAGGATAGATCCCTCTTCCCCAGATGTCACAATAGCCCGAGGAAATTATATACACAAACAATAGAAGAAGGTCAGGGGTACTTCTATAACAGTGGTCCACTTCACCTTTTGAATATAGGTGGACCACTGGGGCTTATTTTTAAAAGGGACCTGTTTTCCTTTCCTTCTTCTCCCTCTCCCCCTCCCTAACCTGGGGGCAGGGAACAAGATTACCCTGAGCTACCTGTGCTCCACAGGAAGGAGATATCTGCCATGGGATCTAAGAAGTGAGTATCTCCCAAATTAACAAGTGAATGTTAACAGCCATCAGGGCACCCTGGGACCCATCAGGGCACACCTGGAATGTAGCCTGTGAGTCACCTCTTTAAAAACCCCCTGCAGGGGTTTTCAAGATGGTGGACTAGAGGGCGGCTGCATTTCATGTTGCTCCAGGACTCAGGATTCAAAAGAGGAGATAGTAAGTGACTTGGGACCAACTAAAAGCCGCCAGGTGAATCTCTCCCATTGGGGAGGCGTCCCGGATGGGGCGGTAGCCCCGGAACGCAGGGAACTTTGTGAAGTAGAGTTGCCCAGCGAGACACCCCTTCCCCCGCTGGAGCGGTAAACACGAACAGCGGGGAACTTTGCAGAGGAGGCCGCGCAGCACAGTGCTTGGTTTCGGAGCAATCTGCCGGGGCTCCGGCGGCTACCAGAGGAAGAGCTGGGCGGCGAGCTATTTGGATTCAGCAACCTCCTGAACAACGGGGGGAGGGGGACTGTCCTGAGGAGGTGGAGGTGTGCAGTGAGTTGCTTGGTCTCCAAGCGCCCACACAGAACACCGGGTGGCTGCCTGGAGGGAGAGGCGAGCGGCGGGTCACTGGGGCTTGGAGCATATATACGAGGCTCCAGGTGGCTGCTCAGAGAAGGGGTCACATAGCCAGGTGATTAGGTGCATAGCACGGTACTGTCCGGGGACCTAGGCGCCCTTTGTTCAAAGAACTACACAGAGACAAGCCGAGGGGTGGAGGGAAGGTTCCAGGACTGCGGGCAGCTTCTCTAAGGAGGGACAACCTAAGGAGACTCGTCTGTGAAGGGTGAGGCTCCCAGGCCCAGGAGATAGGTCCGGGCCCCTGGGAACGTTGCCTGGGAAGGCTGCCCTGCCCAGGCGGTAGTTGTGAACTGAGGGGAACCTCTAGGAGGGGAACTGACCAGCGAGACCTCCCCATTGGGTGAGTCTTCCCCGCCCGGTGAGGTTTTCCCACAAGGACGGTAAAACCAGAGACACAGGCCCAAACAGGTCTTGCCTCAGCCCGCAGCCTAGTTCCCCTTTGGATGACCATTGGTCAACAAGTAGAGGCACCTCTGCCCACTAGCAGGAAATATACCCCACCTGAAAACCACCACCATAGAGAGGCAGCTTCCTTGGGGAGCACCGCAGTATCAACTTCCTCCAAGACTTCAGGCTACTGAAGGATAAGAGGGGATACACTAGCAATCTTCAGGAACATTATAAGTCAATAGAGGAAATCTGCAACATCTCAGCAGTCCACTGATACCTGAACTACATGAGAAAACAAGGGAAGAAAATGCCTCAAACAAATCTGGATGTTACATCAATAAAATCCAATGAGAGCATGGCAGAAGAGTGTCAGAAAGGGAGTTCAGAATGTACATAATTAACATGATAAGGGAAGCAAACGATGAAATGAAAGAGCAAATGCAGGCATTGAATGAACGCACCAATCAACAGTTAAAAGAACAAATACAGGAAGCAAAAGACCATTTCAATAAAGAGTTAGAGATATTGAAAAAAAACAAAAAGAAATCCTTGAAATGAAGGAAACAATAAACCAAACTAAGAACTCCATAGAAAGCACAACCAATAGGATAGAACACCTGGAAGACAGAACCTCAGATACTGAAGACAAAATATTTAACCTCGAAAACAAAATCGAACAAACAGAGAAGATGGTAAGAAATCATGAACAGAATCTCCAAGAACTATGGGATATCATGAACAGGCTAAATTTGAGAATTATTGGGATTGAGGAAGGCTTAGAGAAACAAAACAAAGGAATGAACAACTTATTCAATGAGATAATATCAGAAAATTTCCCAAATCTGAAGAATGAAATGGAAAATCAAGTTCAAGAGGCTTATAGGACTCCAAATACACAAAATTACAACAGACCCACACCAAGGCACATTATAATGAAAATACCTAACATACAAAATAAAGACAGAATTTTAAAGGCTGTGAGAGAAAAGAACCAAATTACATTCAGGGGAAAACCAATAAGAATATCAGCAGACTTTTCAATCCAGACCTTAAAAGCTAGAAGGGCCTGGAATAACATTTTTCAAGCCCTAAAAGAAAATGGATGCCAACCAAGAATCTTATACCCAGCAAAACTTACCTTCAGATTTGACGATGAAATAAAATCCTTCCATGATAAACAAAAGCTAAAAGAATATACAAAAAGAAAGCCAGCATTGCAGAACATTCTCAGCAAAATATTCCATGAAGAAGAGATGAAAAACAAAGAAGCAAATCAGCAAAGGGAGGAGCTATCCTAAAGGAACTCTCAAATAAAGAGGAACCAAGTCGTGTCAAAAATAAACAAATAAATGAATAAAATGAGTCAAATGACCGAGAATACAAATCATATCTCAATAATAACACTGAATATTAATGGCCTGAATTCATCAATCAAAAGACATAGACTGGCAGATTGGATAAAAAAGAAAGATCCAACAATATGTTGCCTGCAAGAGACTCATCTCATAGAAAGAGATACCCATAGACTAAAGGTGAAAGAATGGGAAAAAACATACCATGCACATGGACCCAGCAAAAAAGCTGGGGTATCCATCTTCATTTCAGATAAAGTGGACTTCAAGCCAAAGTTAGTCAGAAGGGATAAAGAAGGACATTTCATACTGCTTAAGGGAACCATAAATCAGCAAGACATAACAAATATAAATATCTATGCCCCAGACAGTGGCTCATCCATGTATGTCAAACAAATCCTTCTCAATCTCAGAAACCAAATAGACCATAATACAATAATACTAGGTGATTTTAACACGCCTCTCTCACCACTGGACAGATCATCCAAAAAAATTGAACAAAGAAACCATAGAACTCAATAACATAATCAATAATTTAGACTTAACAGACATTTATAGAATATACCATCCAACCAAGAGTGAATACACTTTCTTCTCAGCAGCACATGGATCCTTCTCTAAAATAGACCATATATTATGCCACAAAGCTAATGTTAGCAAATACAAGAAGATAGAGACACTTCCTTGTATTTTATCAGATCATAATGGATTGAAATTACAAATAAATGAAAGAGTAAAACAGAAATTACTCCAACACCTGGAGATTAAACAATATGGTATTATATGATGAATGGATAACAGAAGATATTAGGAAGGAAATTAAAAAATTCTTACAGGTAAATGAGAACAAAGAAACATCATATCAAAATCTCTGGGACACTATGAAAGCAGTACTTAGAGGAATATTTATTTCATGGAGTGCATTCAATAAAAGAAGTAAAACTCAACAAATAAATGACCTAACACGAGAACAAGCTCTGAGTCCCGGAGCCAGTACAGCGCAGCGTACTCCGGCACTCAAGCAGCTTCAGGTACCAGGATAGGGCAGCCAGAGACTTCCCCAAGTAGCCTGGACCCCTGCGAAGGGAGGTGCCTTTCAAGGCTAGCTTCTCGGAGCAGACCGCCCAGTGAGAGGCTTTCTACATAGAACCAGCCACAAGCCCCCAAACCAACAGAGAGCTTCGATCCGCAAGCAGCCTCTGGGATCAGGGCAGGGCAGCCAGAGACCTCTTCAGGCCGCTCTGCCCACTCCGGCTGCAGGCTCTCTTCACGGGGTGATCCAAGATGGCGACCTAGAGGGAGACTGCACCCCCAGTCGCTCCAGAACCCAGGAGTTAAGAAGGGGAGGCATTGAGAGACTCGGACTGAAATAGAGCCATGGGTGAGTCTGCCCACTGGGTAAAGCTCGACCCGGGTGGCAGGCCCAGATAGAGGTGGCTTATCAGAGCCGGACAGGTCAGCTAGAGTCTTCCACAGGCAGTCCTGCGCACTCCGGCGGTGGGCACCGCCCACACAGCCAGCTTCTCCAGGTTCCTGGAGTGGGCCCGCTAGTAAGAGCCTTTCTAACCAGAACAAGCTCCAAGTCCTGGAGCCAGCGCAGCACAGCATACTCTGGCACACAAGCAGCTTCAAGGACCAGGATAGGGCAGCCAGAGACCTCCCCAAGTAGCCTGGACCCCTGCGGTGGGAGGTGCCTTTCAAGGCTAGCTTCTCAGACCAGACCGCCCAGTGAGAGGTTTTCTACATAGAAACAGCCACAAGTCCCCGAACCAACGGAGAGCTTCAATCCGCAAGCAGCCTCTGGGATCAGGTCAGGGCAGCCAGAGACCTCTTCAGGCGGCTCTGCTGACTCCGGCCGCAGGCTCTCTTCACGGGGCGATCCAAGATGGTGGCCTAGAGGGTGACTGCACCCCCAGTCGCTCCAGAACCCAGGAGTTAAGAAGAGGAGGCATTGAGAGACTCGGACTGAAATAGAGCCACAGGTGAGTCTGCCCACTGGGTAAAGCTCGGCCCGGGTGGCAGGCCCAGATAGAGGTGGCTTATCTGAGCCAGGCAGGGCAGCTAGAGTCTTCCCAAGGTAGCCTTCCACACTCCGGCAGTGGGCTCCTCCCACACGGCCAGCTGCACAGTGCAGGCCCACAGTGAGAGCCTTTCCGCATAGAGCCAGTTCCAAACCGTGGAACCAGTAGGGGGCTAGGGGCAGTTTTCTTCGGATGCGCTGCTTTATCAGATTCCTCCAAGACATCAGGCTACTGAAGGCTGGGAGGTGATACACTGGAAATCTACCGGGACACTATAAGCCAATAGCAGATAACTGCAATATCTCAGGGTCCCACTGACAGCTGACCAATATGAGAAAACAAGGGAAGAAAATGTCCCAAACAAACCTAGATACTGCATCAATAAAACCCAATGACAGCACAGCAGAAGAAATGTCAGAAAGGGAGTTCAGAATGTACATAATTAAAACGATCAGGGAAGCTAATGAGGAGATGAAAGAGCAAATGCAGGCATTGAAGGAGGAGATGAAAGAGCAAATGCAGGCATTAAATGATCGCACCAATCAACAGTTAAAAGACCAAATACGGGAAGCAAGAGATCATTTCAATAAAGAGTTAGAGATACTGAAAAAAAAACAAACTGAAATACTTGAAATGAAGGAAACAATAAACCAAGTTAAAAACTCCATAGAAAGCATAACCAATAGGATAGAACACCTGGAAGACAGAACCTCAGACATTGAAGAAAAATTATTTAATCTTGAAAGCAAAGTTGGCCAAACAGAAAAGATGGTAAGAAATCATGAGTAGAATCTACAAGAGTTGTGGGATATCATGGGGGGGCCGAATTTAAGAATTATTGGGATTGAGGAAGGCTTAGAGAAACAAACCAAAGGAATGAACAATCTATTCAATGAAATAATAACAGAAAATTTCCCAAATCTGAAGAATGAAATGGAAAACCAAGTACAAGATGCTTATAGAACTCCAAACATACAAAATTGCAACAGACCCACACCAAGGCACATTATTTTGAAAATACCTAACATACAAAATAAAGACAGAATTTTAAAGGCCGCGAGAGAAAAGAATCAAATTACATTCAGAGGGAAACCAATAAGAATATCAGCAGATTTTTCAATCCAGACCCTAAAAGCTAGAAGGGCCTGTAACAACATATACCAAGCCCTGAAAGAAAATGGATGCCAACCAAGAATCTTATACCCAGCAAAACATACCTTCAAATTTGACGATGAAATAAGACCCTTCCATGATAAACAAAAGCTAAAGGAATTTACAAAAGAAAGCCAGCATTACAGAACATTCTCAGCAAAATGTTCCATGAGGAAGAGATGAAAAACAACGATGCAATTCAGCAACAGGAGGCGCTAGCCTAAAGGATAGCCAAATAAAGGAGAAACCAAATCATGTCAAAAACAAATATGAGTCAATTGACTGGGAATACAAATCATATCACAATAATAACCCTGAATGTTAATGGCCTGAATTCATCAATCAAAAGACACAGACTGGCAGATTGGATTAAAAAGAAAAATCCAACAATATGCTGCCTGCAAGAGACTCATCTCATAGAAAGAGACACCCATAGACTAAAGGTGAAAGGATGGGGAAAAACATACCATGCACATGGACACAGCAAAAACGCTGGAGTATCCATCCTCATTTCAGATAATGTGGACTTCAAACCAAAACTAGTCAGAAGGGATAAAGACGGACATTACATGCTGCTTAAGGGAAGCATAAATCAGCAAGACATAACAATCATAAATATCTATGCCCCGAACATTGGCTCATCCACGTACGTCAAACAAATCCTTCTCAATTCCAGAAATCAAATAGACCACAACACAATAATACTAGGTGATTTTAACACACCTCTCTCACCACTGGATAGATCGTCCAAACAAAAATTGAATAAAGAAACTATAGATCTCAACAACACAATCAGCAATTTAGACTTAACGGACATATATAGAATATACCATCCAACAAAGAACGAATACACTTTCTTCTCAGCAGCACATGGATCCTTCTCTAAAATAGACCATATTTTATGCCACAAAGCTAATGTTAGCAAATACAAGAAGATAGAGATACTACCTTGTACTCTATCAGATCATAATGGATTGAAATTAGAAATAAATGACAGAATAAAAAACAGAAACTTCTCCAATACCTGGAGATTAAATAATACACTATTATATGATGAATGGATAACAGAAGACTTCAGGAGGGAAATAAAAAAATTCTTAGAAGTAAACGAGAACAAAGACACATCATATCAAAATCTCTGGGACACTATGAAAGCAGTACTTAGAGGAAGATTTATTTCATGGGGCGCATTCAACAAAAGAAGTAGAAATCAACAAATAAACGACTTAACACTACAGTTCAAAGTGCTAGAAAAAGAAGAGCAGACCAATAACAAAAGTAGTAGAAGACAGGAAATAGTTAAAATCAGAGCCGAAATCAACGAAATCGAAACAAAAGAAACAATTGGAAAAATTAACAAAATAAATAGTTGGTTCTTTGAAAAAATAATAAAATTGATAAACCCTTAGCCACACTAACAAAGAGAAAGAGGGAGAAACTCAAATTACTAAAATTCGGAATGAACAAGGAAACATCACAATAGACACGAGTGAAATACAAAACATAATTAGAAGCTAATTCGAAAATCTATACTCCAACAAAACAAAAAACCTCGAAGACATCAACAAATTTCTAGAGACATATGAATTACCTAAACTGAACGAGGAGGACATACACAACTTAAATAAACCAATTTCAAGCAATGAAATAGAAGAGGTCATCAAAAGCCTACCAACAAAGAAAAGTCCAGGACCAGATGGGTTCTCAGCCGAGTTCTACAAAACCTTTAAAGAAGAGCTCATTCCAATACTCCTCAAACTATTCCACGAAATAGAAGAGGAGGGAACCCTCCCAAACTCGTTCTATGAAGCCAATATCACCCTGATACCTAAACCAGACAGACACATCGAGGAAAGAAAATTTCAGACCAATATCCTTAATGAACATCGACGCAAAAATTCTCAACAAAATTTTAGCAAACTGCATACAAAAATATATTAAAAAGATAGTGGACCACGATCAAGTGGGTTTTATCCCAGGGATGCAAGGTTGGTTCAACATTCGGAAATCAATAAATGTCATTCACCATATCAACAGACTTAAAGTTAAGAATCACATGATTATTTCAATAGATGCAGAAAAAGCATTCGATAAAATACAGCATCCCTTCATGCTCAAAACACTAGAAAAAATTGGGGTAGTGGGAATATTCCTTAACATTATAAAGGCAATCTATGCTAAGGCCATGGCCAATATCATTCTGAATGGTGAAAAACTGAAAGCGTTCCCCCTAAAAACTGGAACGAGGCACGGATGCCCTCTTTCACCGCTTCTATTCAACATTGTCCTTGAGACTCTAGCCAGAGGAATCAGACAAACCAACGAAATTAAAGGGATGCGAATAGGAAAAGAAAAACTCAAACTATCCCTGTTCGCTGATGACATGATTATATATTTAGAGGAACCTGGAAATTCCACCAGAAAACTTTTAGAACTCATAAGTGAATTCAGTAAAGTAGCAGGTTACAAGATCAATGCTCACAATCCAATGCATTTTTATACATAAGTGATGAATCTTCAGAAAGAGAAGTTAGGAAAAGTACCCCATTCACAATAGCATCGAAAAAAATAAAATACTTGGGAATCAATCTCACAAAAGAGGTGAAAGACCTCTACAATGAGAACTACAGAACACTAAAGAAAGAAATTCAAGAAAACCTTAGAAGATGGAAAGATCTCCCATGTTCCTGGATAGGCAGAATTAATATTGTCAAAATGGCTATACTACCTAAAGTGCTATACAGATTCAATGCAATTCCAATTAAAATCCCAATGATGTACCTTGCAGAAATAGAGCAAGCAATTATGAAATTCATCTGGAAGAATAAAAAACCTAGAATAGCTAAAGCAATCCTCAGTAGCAAGAGTGAAGCAGGGGGTATTGCAATACCAGATCTTCAACTCTACTACAAAGCAATAGTAACAAAAACGGCATGGTATTGGTACCAAAATAGACAGGTAGATCAATGGTACAGAATAGAGGACATGGACACAAACCCAAAGAAATATAATTTTCTCATACTAGACAAAGGGGCCAAAAATATTCAATGGAGAAAAGATAGCCTCTTCAACAAATGGTGCTGGGAAAATTGGAAAACCATATGCAATAGAATGAAATTAAACCCCTATCTCTCACCCTACACAAAACTCAACTCAAAATGGATCAAGAACCTCGGAATCAGACCAGAGACCCTGCATCTTATAGAAGAAAAAGTAGGTCCAAATCTTCAACTTGTCGGCTTAGGATCAGACTTCCTTAACAGGACTCCCATAGCACAAGAAATAAAAGCAAGAATCAACAACTGGGATATATTCAAACTAAAAAGCTTTCTCTCAGCAAAGGAAACTATCAGAAATGTGAAGAGAGAGCCTACAGTAGTGGGAGAATATTTTGCCAACCATACCTCAGATAGAGCGCTAATTTCCAGAATCTATAAAGAACTCAAAAACTCTACACCAAGAACACAAATAATCCAATCGACAAATGGGCTAAGGAAATGAACAGACACTTCACAGAAGAAGATATACAAGGAATCAACAGATATATGAAAAAATGTTCAACATCCCTAGTAATAAGGGAAATGCAAATCAAAACTACCCTAAGATTTCATCTCACCCCAATTAGAATGGCGATTATCAAGAACACAAGCAACAATAGGTGTTGGCGAGGATGTGGTGAAAAAGGAACACTCATACATTGCTGGTGGGGTTGCAAATTAGTGCAGCCACTCTGGAAAGCAGTGTGGAGATTCCTCAGAAAGCTTGGAATGGAAACACCATTTGACCCAACTATCCCACTCCTTGGCCTATACCCAAAGGACTTAAAATCAGCATACTACAGAGATGCAGCCACATCAATGTTCATTGCTGCTCAATTCACCATAGCCAGATTGTGGAACCAACCTAGATGCCCTTCAGTTGATGAATGGATAAAGAAACTGTGGCATATTTATACAATGGAATATTACTCCGCAATGAAGAATGATAAAATTATGGCATTTGTAGGCAAATGGACGAAATTGGAGAATATCATGCTAAGTGAGATAAGCCAATCTCAAAAAACTAAAGGACGAATGATCTCGCTGATAAGCGGATGAGGACATAAAATGGGGGTTGGGAGGGGTTAGCATTAGGTTTAGGGTTAGGTTTAGAGTTAGGCTAAGGAGAGCGATAAGAATGAAGGAAAGAAGGACTGTATAGAGGGAAAAGAGGGGTGGGAGGGGTGGGGTGGAAGGGAAAAAAAATAAACATCATTACCCTATGTAAACGTTAAAAATAAATAAATAAACAAAAATAAATAAATAAATAAAAGAAGAGGAGGGAACTCTCCCAAACTCATTCTACGAAGCCAATATCACCCTGATACCTAAACTAGACAGAGACACATCAAGGAAAGAAAATTTTAGACCAATATCCTTAATGAACATCGACACAAAAATTCTGAACAAAATTTTAGCAAATCGCATACAAAAACATATTAAAAAGATAGTGCACCATGATCAAGTGGGTTTCATCCCAGGGATGCAAGGTTGGTTCAACATCAGGAAATCAATAAATGTAATTCACCATATCAACAGACCTAAAGTCAAGAATCACATGATTATATCAATAGATGCAGAAAAAGCATTTGATAAAATACAGCACCCCTTCATGCTCAAAACACTAGAAAAAATAGGGATAGTGGGAACGTTCCTTAACATTGTAAAGGCCATCTACGCTAAGCCCATGGCTAATATCATTCTAAATGGTAAAAAACTAAAAGCATTCCCCCTAAAATCTGGAACAAGGCAGGGATGCCCTCTCTCACCACTTCTATTCAATATCGTCCTTGAAACTCTAGCCAGAGCAATTAGACAGACCAAAGAAATTAAAGGGATATGAATAGGAAAAGAACTCAAACTATCCCTATTTGCTGATGATATGATTGTATACTTAGAGGAACCAGGAAATTCCACCAGAAAACTCTTAGAACTCATAAGTGAATTTAGTAAAGTAGCGGGATATAATATCAATGCTCCTAAATCTAATGCATTTTTATACGTAAGTGATGAATCTTCAGAAAGAGAAGTTAGGAAAACTACCCCATTCACAAAAGCTTCGAAAAAAATAAAATACTTGGTAATCAATCTCACAAAAGAGGCGAAAGACCTCTACAATGAGAACTACAGAACACTAACGAAAGAAATTCAAGAAAACCTTAGAAGATGGAAAGATCTCCCATGTCCCTGGATAGGCAGAATTAATATTGTCAAAATGGCCATACTACCAAAAGTGCTATACAGATTCAATGCAATTCCAATTAAAATCCCAACGATGTACCTTACAGAAATAGAACAAGCAATCATGAAATTCATCTGGAAGAATAAGAAACCCAGAATTGCTAAAGCAATCCTTTGCAGGAAAAATGAAGCAGGGGGTATCACAATACCACATCTTCAACTCTACTACAAAGCAATAGTAACAAAAACGGCATGGTATTGGTACCAAAATAGACAGGTAGATCAATGGTACAGAATAGAGGACATGGACACAAACCCAAAGAAATATAATTTTCTCATACTAGACAAAGGGGCCAAAAATATTCAATGGAGAAAAGATAGCCTCTTCAACAAATGTGCTGGGACAATTGGAAATCCATATGCAACAGATTGAAACTAAACCCATATCTCTCACCATGCACGAAACTAAACTCAAAATGGATTAAGGATCTCGGAATCAGACCAGAGACCCTGCATCTTATAGAAGAAAAAGTAGGTACAAATCTTCAACATGTTGGCTTAGGACCAGACTTCCTCAACAGGACTCCCATAGCACAAGAAATAAAAGCAAGAATCAACAACTGGGATAGATTCAAACTAAAAAGCTTTCTCTCAGCAAAGGAAACTATTAGATTTGGGAGAAAATCTTTGCCAATCATACTTCAGATAGAGCACTAATCTCCAGAATCTATAAAGAACTCAAAAAACTCAACACCAAGAACACAAATAACCCAATTGACAAATGGGCTAAGGAAATGAATAGACATTTCACAGAAGAAGATCTACAATCAACAAACATATGTAAAAATGTTCAACATCTCTAGTAATAAGAGAAATGCAAATCAAAACCACCCTAAGATTCCATCTCACCCCAATCAGAATGGCGATTATCAAGAATACAAGCAACAACAGGTGTTGGCGAGGATGTGGGGAAAAAGGTACACTCATACATTGCTGGTGGGGTTGCAAATTAGTGCAGCCACTCTGGAAGGCAGTATGGAGATTCCTTAGAAAACTTGGAATGGAACTACTCTTTGACCCAGCTATCCCACTCCTTAGCCTATACCCAAAGGACTTAAAATCAGCATATTACAGAGATACAGGCATATCAATGTTCATTGCTGCTCAATTCACCATAGCCAGATTGTGGAACCAACCTAGATGTCCTTCAGTTGATGAATGGATAAAGAAACTGTGGCATATATATACAATGGAATATTACTCAGCCATAAAGAATGATAAAATTATGGCATTTGCAGGCAAATGGACGAAATTGGAGAATATCATGCTAAGTGAGATAAGCCAATCTCAAAAAACCGAAGGAAGAATGATCTCGCTGATAAGTGGATGATGATACATAATGGGGCGTGGGAGGGGTTAGTTTTAGGGTTAGAGTGAGGGTTAGGGAGGGGGGCAAGAATGGGGGAAGGAAGGACTATATAGAGGGAGAAGAGGGATGGGAGGGGTGGGGGGAAGGGGAAAAATAACAGAATGAATCAACCAACATCACCCTATGTAAATTTATGATTACACAAATGGTATGCGTTTACTCTATGTACAAACAGAGAAACAACATGTATCCCAGAAAAATAAATAAATAAATAAATAAGTAAATAAATAAATAAATAAAAAGGGCAAAAAAAAAAAAAAACCCCTGCTCCCCATGATGGTCAGAATCACAGCCTCTGGGACAGGAGTCCCCTGTGTTTCTCCTTTGCTAGCAAAGCAATGAAACTTCTTTTTTTCCTTTTCTCAAACCCATTGTTATTGAATTGGCTTTCAGTTACACTTCAGGTGAAAATACAAACATAAGTTTGAAAAATTTTAAGATATATTAGAGTTCTCATTACGGAATATTTTAAGAGCATTATATTCTTTTGTGAATGGAGTTTTTTCTACAGGAAATTTGACTGACTCTATTTGATGGCATTTGATATCAATATTTTCCTATGCTATGTGCCCAACAAAGTGTCATATATTTAAGTTTAATACATTTTGTTTCAATGGCATCCTTTTGGAAATAACACAATAAAATTTCTCAGCCTTATGTTGCATACTAAAAGAAAAAAAACTTGTGGTAAAAATCATGTATCTGTAAACTAGTCTCTATTGGCTTCTTGTATCAATCTGAAAGCATAGTAAGACATTTTATTGCATATTTCCCATAAAAAATAATGAATATTTAATTTCAAAGTAACAATAGACCCATTTAATGAACACTAAAATGTGCCAAGAATTTATCACACTAAACTCACAATATATATTATCTCATTTACTTTTTACAAAAATTCTCAAAAAAATAGGCACTACAATTTTAAGAAGTTTAAAAAATGTGGAATATAGTAAATGCTATGAATTAACTTGTTAAGGAGCCAGAATTTATACTAAGGCACTCATCAGGACTTTGACTTCTTAACCAAAATTCTAAGCCAGTTTAGGACTACTCCCAACAGACAAGCCCAGAGCTGAGTAAGATGGTTGAATTAGCAAAGACTTTAAAATGTAATTATAAGCTTAGTGCGGTGGTGCATGTCTGTAATCCCAGCGACTCAGGAAGCTGAGGTAGGAGGATCACAAGTTCAAAGCCAGCCTTAGCATTTTAGCGAGGCACTAAGGAACTTGGTGGGACCCTGTCTCAAAATTTAAAAAATATAAAGAGCTGGGGATGTGACTCAGTGGTTAAGCACCACTGGGTTCAATCCCTGGTACAAAAAAAAATGTAATTATAAATATGTTCCATATGCTGAAGAATGTAGAAAAAATAATGAACATGGTAACAAAAGAGAAATAGAAGATACTAAAAATACAAAGTAGAACTAGATGTTAAAATATTATATCCAAATATTCTATTTATCTATGGTCTATCTCAGTAATGGAGATAAAATAAAATCCCCCCAAAATAAAAAGTGACTATAGTCTATAAAAACTCACATTAAAAATACAGATAGATAGAAAAACTAAGCAAATACTAATCAAAAGAAGGTGAAGGTGTGGCTGTTATTACTTAATAGCTTAATCTTTACAAAAAGGAATAGTATTACAGGTAAAGAGGAATATTTCACATCACAAAGAGATCAGATTACCAAGAGGATATGATTTTAAATGTGAATTCACACATTTATGGAGTTTTAAATATATAGAGCAAAATAACATAAAACAAAAATATACAGTATTTTCATATTTACAGTTGGAGATAATATTCTTTTCTTACTAAATTCAAAAAACAAAGAGAAAATAAATAAGAGGGCTGGGGATATAGCTCAGTTGGTAGAATGCTTGCCTTACATGCACAAGACCCTGGATTCGATCCCCAATACCACTAAAATAAATAAATAAATAAATAAATAAGTAAATAAGTACATGGAAATTTGGATAGCACTATTAACTAGCTTGGTCAAACATTTACAGAATACTCTATCCAACACAACAGAATACACATTATTTTCAGTTGCGCTTGGAAATTTTACCGAAGTAGAACATATGCTGGGATATAAAATATGTCTCAGCAAATTTATCTGTATTGGTGATTTCTCAACATTGTATGCTAAGTAAAAGAACTCAAACACAAAATGATCCATTCTATATAATTTCATTCACTTAAGATTCTAGAAAAAGAGCAATGCATACTGGCATATGCCTGTAATCCTGGCAACTTGGGAGGCTGGGGCAGGAGGACTGTAAGTTTGAGGGCATCCTCAGCAACTTAGCCAGACCCTGTCTTGTTAAGTCCAATCCCCGGTACAAGGAAAAAAAAATCTAGAAAATGCAAAACTAAAGTGAAAGAAAGAAAGAAAGAAAACAAGTGGCTGTCACGGACCATAAGTGAGGCAAGAAAATCAATTATAAAGGGGCACAAAGGAACTTTTGGGGATGACAGAAATGTTCTACATCCTCCATGTGGTAGTGGTTACATAATTGTATTCATTAGTCAAAAGTCATTCAATTGTAAATTTAAAATTGGTTTATTTAATTATATGTAAACTGTAATAATAATGCTGATTTTAAAAGTCATAGTCCCTTCTTCTGAAAAATAAGATAGGAAAATAAATTGGAAATAAGTCATCTAGGTTTTATTCCTGGCTTTGCCACTTAACTATTGTGTGACTTCAGAGAAATGACATCTTCATGTTATTTGTACCAAGAGGATGATGATAACTATCTCATAGGGTTGTTGTCAGCTAGTTATGAAAAACATAGAAGAATGCCCCAAAACAAAGTGCTTAGTGTATTCTTGTTCTTCTCAGTTGTGGCTTGTGACTTTCCCACTGGACTAATTGTGTTTGGCATTGATCAGATCATTGAAATGCTATTTATTTCATGTTTCAACTTCAAAAACTTCATGGTTAAATGGATCCCCATGGTCTTTTAAGCTTTCTAATGTCTTAAAGTCCAAAAGATGTGGGAAAAATTTTTGATTTCTCTTAGAAGACATTCTTTGCAAAAATTTATTCAGGGGAGATTTCTAAAAGGAATAACTGCAACGGCACCCTGAAAATAATTTTAGTCTGATAGATACATTTAAGTCTTATTTTTCAAAATAATTCAGGTGGTATGGACCCTTCATATGAAGTAAACTGTAATTTTATATGGACATAAGCTAAAAAATACATGGATTTGGTCAAAATCTATTGTCTTAACCATTTTCCAATAGCACATTCTTTTTGTACAGCTTTACTTTCATTTCTGGTCAATCATGTTTTAAAATTGATAAAAATCTCTTTATTTGTTTAATGTACTGAAGTTTATTAGGCCTACAAGTTACTCTTGATATAGGCTTTTTAGGATATGAAACTTGGGAGCTAGTATCTGATCAGAAATTTTGCCCTAAGAACCAAATCTCCCCCTTCCCTTCATGATGTTATCTATTCTTGAGAAAATAATGATACTCAACTCTCTGGAGGACATATTTATCAGGTAGTATAGTCTTTATCGATATTTGGAAGTAGTATTATTTTTTCCTACTCAATATGTTTACCTTAAAGTGATTTATAGTGGAAAAAATTAGAATCTAATAGTGAAAAGGTCGAGAACTCAAAAGTTACTTGAGCTACTGTATAGAATTGAGGTAGAGAGCTTGTTCTCTTTGAAAATGCTGTCAAAAGATCTTTCACTTTCTATAGGCAGAAAGGGAGGTGCTTGCTAGGCTCAGCCTAACTTGAAGCTCTATAGATCGTACTTTCTTGTCATAATAAAACATGATCTCTGCTTTCTGATCTCTTGGAAAAATACATCAAGATTAATCTCAATTAATGAAATTTCCTGACATTTTCTTGGATTCTCACTATGAAATTCCTGATGATTGATTGCATGTTTAATAAACAATATACATTACAGCTGTCATGTTCTTGCTAAAACTCTATTTCCCTTCTGGTAATGATGTGAGGGAAGAGAAGCATGATTATGCTTGTCAGCGTTTCCTTGAAAGGTGTTTTAACAAAGACAGCCAAGTTCTTGATCCTAATTCATTTTTGGTGCTGCAGCCAAAATAAGTGCATGGTGTGCTGCTGGATGCCATGGTTCACTTTCCTCTTTGAAGACAAATCCACATGGTTGCTCAGCCTCAGGACTTCAGGAGTCTCTCTCAGTCTGAAATCAAAGTGCCCTAACTACTTGTGTGTTTTATCTTCTTTAAGTTGTTCCCATCTTTCTTGTGCTCTGAGGAAATATCCTTCACCTGAGGCAATGCTCCTTTAATAGGGGAGTCGTGCAGAGGGGTAGACTTTTCCTTCTCTCCAAGACTTCCATTATTCATCATATAAAACGGAGAACATAGAGGCATTTCTGCCATGTTTGACTCCATGTGACAATGAAATTGCAGTTTAAACTCAGCTCCCTGATCTTTAAGAAATCAAGAGAATTAATCTTAATTAGTAAATCATTTAGAAATTAGTTACCTAGTACTGATGGTACACATTTGGTTTTTCTAAAAGATAAAACTTTCAGGGAGATTTCAGTCAATGAAGGGATATAATGAAAGACACTTGAAAGCAATTACAGAATAATCCATGATTGAAAACACAGTTGGATTACAAATTTCACATAATCAATAAAATATGCGGAAAACAGCATTTTTTTTTTCTTTTTTGCGGTGCTGGGGATTTGAACCCAGGGCCTTGTGCTTGTGAGGCAAGCACTCTACCAACTGAGCTGTATCTCCAGCCCTGGAACATCTTTATTTTCTTTTAAAATTAATCTGATGCTTGCCCTAACCTGCTTTTTTTAAGGTGGGAGAACAGAGGAAATACGTAAATATATATACATATATATATATATATAAATACATATATATGTGAGTATGTGTGTGCACATTCAAACTTTTATGTATCCTCATTTGGTGAAATTATTTCCATTTCTGAGCCACTCCTGCCCCTCTGGCTCTTTTCTTTAAGACTGATTCCTACCTACCTAGTATTTTCACGGAGACAGAGAGGACAAGGTCCTTGTGGTTAATATTTGCTCCCCCCTTTGATGTCTGTGGCAATACCTTGTAATCACTCTGTGGTAGTGAGTATGGTTCAAGGATTCTTCTCTTTTACTGTGGTCTGAGTTTGTTCGTGCTTCTTGGCTGAATTCTCACTAGAGTTCCTACTGGATGCATACGCATGAGCCATGATGTCTAAATAGTCCCCATAAAACTTTGGAGTCCAATCCCATCTCTGCTGAGAGGTCTCTCTGGACAATTTTATGAACCCCACAACAGGCCAACTTCCTCCAATACAATGTTCTGACCATACACAGACTGAAGGTAGCTTAGAGAAGATAAATTTCGGAGGCCTATGGTGGTTGAAGGTTAACACATAAAACAACTGACCATTTAAAAATCCATGAAATATGTCTAGAACTAAATTGGCAGTAGCATCATAAGTCAAAGATCAGAGAAGACAAATGATATCAGAGTGCATTTTCATTAAGCTAGTCTTAAAGGGCAATGAATTCAGAAACACCTTTTAAAAAATAAAACGAGATGACCCCAAGACAATTATAGCCTAATTGCAGGAGTCCAGGCTTCATTGATCAGAATAATGTTTCCTTCTTTGACTTTTCTAACAAGTTTTATATTTACAGCTATCCTATATTTATATTTATAGTTATATGTGTATATACACACAAACACACATATTCTAAATAGCAACAATAAGAGCCCAAAATATATGAAACAAAAATTGACAGAATTGAAGGGAGAAATAGAAAATTCTTCAATAATATTTGAATAATCCAATACCCCTGTTGAGTAGTATATAGAACAACTAGACAAAAGACCAATAAGGAAATAGAGTATGTGAACAAAACTTAAACCCAGTCAACTTAGAACATTCCAACAACAGCAGAATACACATTCTTCTAACATGCAAACTGGATCTGTCTGAAGGAGAGACCATATGTTAGGTCACAAAACAATTCTCATTTCATTTAAATAGATTTAAATGATAAAATGACAACCACAATACAATGAAATTAACAATCAATAGCATAAGAAAAATTGAAAGCTTCACAAATTTTGGGAAATTAAAGAATGTACTCATAAGCAACCAATGAATCAAAAAAGGAATTACAAGTGAAACTAGAAAACGCTTTGGGATAAATAACGAAAATACAACATACCAATGCATATGGGATGCAGTAAAAGCCATGGTCAGAGGGAAATTCATAGCTGTAAATACCCATATTAAAAAGAAGAAAGACCTAAAATTAATAAATACCTTATATCTTAAGGATCTGTCCTGGATTTATTCAGGAATTTTACCTCCCACCATGCAATTCAGAAGAAAATATGCAAGAACTAGAAATGATTGCATCCAAATACATTTGGTTTCCTATGAAACAGCATTTTAAGCAGGGACCAATACAAGGAAATTCTTGAAGTAATTCAAACTGTAGAGTATAATATTTCACATACTTCACTTTTTAAGGAAGAATTGTTAATTCCATCTGAACCACTCAATAATGTATGAAGAAATTTCACCCTGTTTGAATAAAACCAAATCTGAGAATCCTGATTTGAACCACTATTCTTCAGGGTAAATCTTTTTAATTTCTTTAAACTTTGTTTACACATACTATTTTTAACCAATCCATTCATCTTTGTCGTTCTGTTCTGTATCCTCTCCAGATATGCTTCATCTCTCTTAAATTTTGGTGAGGCAGTATCCTGATTCACATGGGTGAAATCATGCTCTTTTAGTACTAATACTTCTAACAATTTGACTTAGGGCTGGGGCTATGTGAGCCTATCTTGAAATACTAAGAGGGATGAAAGGAGAAACCCCAGAATTCTAAAGTTGACATAATGTAGATTGAACTGCACAATATATAAGGAAAAATAAAGGTTAAGTGTTGGGACTAATGACACGTTAACTAACTCAGGTTGACTCCTTACTCCCTGGCGAGTGAGCAAGATCAAGGCTCAAAGGCGGTTTCAAAGGTTAATGACAATAAACCGGGCCACCGTTAGGGATTGGTTAACAACAGTTCCGTGAACGTGATCAGCTCGTGCTTGCCATATAGTCCTATGGGACTCTCACCTGCGTGAACCTCCCATACCTTGCTGACCTTTAAGCTGATTGGTTCCCACCTAGCCCCCACCCTACATAAAAGCTGTGTGATTTCCTCAATAAACGAGTTCCTGCTGTGACTGGTCTCCCTGACGCATCTGATTGTCCTCTGCCCGGAGGGCTGGGAGCAGGCGGTCAGTCGGCCCTACCTATCCTGGTCTGACCTTGTTGGGGAGTGTCCCCTTCCCTTGTCGCTGGTCGAGAAGAGCAAGGGGGCTTAAGACCCCGACATCTGGCACCCAACGTGAGGCTCCTCAAGGCTGATCCGCAGCCAAAGCGAAGAGGCAGCTTCAAAACCGAAAGTACCAGCAGATCGGGCCAAGCGAGTTCCAAGGTAAGGGCATCCCTGAAAAGATGGGGCAAACACACACCACACATGATGACCCTGTGCTCTCAGCTCTTAGACTCATGCTGAAGAGAAGGGGCCTTGAGTTGTCTGATACACAGGCGGAAAAAGCCTGGGACACCTTTATTCAGGTGGCCCCTTGGCTTCCCGCTGCTAATCTTTTTGACTGGTCCACATGGGATCGTGTAGAACAACTTGTTAGGAAGAGGGAAATCAATTTAGGGGAGGGGTCCCCCATTGGGAGTCTACCCTACATTATCAACCCTTAAGACCTGCTTCTCTCCAGGACCTCCCAAAGGGGGCTCTAAGGTTCCCCCCAAAGAGCTGCCGCCTAAAGAACCGCCGGCTCCTCCCGTTGCATCTCCTTCCAGAAACTTGCCACATAGTAAACAACATTGGGAGATCTTTAATGAGGAGCCCAATCCATCTCTGTCCGCTCCTCCCAAGGTTGAGGAACCACGAGGGCAGCCAGCCTCTGCACATAGCAAGGGCCCACTTCTGCCCCGGGGAGGCTCATTCCCACCAGCGGCCATTTTATGATACTGGGGGAGAAAGCACTAACTCTACCCTCCCCCCTCCCTGTATGGCCTTCCCGGTAAATGCTAACCCAGGGGGTAACCGGCCTGCTATACGGTACCCATGGGAAGCACAAGATTTAAAGGAACTAAAGAAAGCTGTTTCAGAGGATGGGCCCAATTCCCCTTGGGCTGAAACCATCCTCCAGGGCCTTGCCCACTAGCAGTGCACCACTCAGGATTGGAAGAGCCTAACTAAAGCTGTCCTCCCTGGTCCTTTATATCTAAAGTGATGTGCCTTTTTTAATGAAGAATATCATGTTCAGGCTGAACGGAACCAGGCCGCTAACCCTCCCATCCTGGTTACTTATGGGATGCTCTCGGGGTCCAGTGACCAATTCTCTACTGGTCTCTTACAGGCTGCCATCCCGGCCCCATATCAAGAACAAGTAAGAGCCCTAGGGTTGGCTGTTACCGCCCGCAGCAACAATCCCGTGGTAATTTATCAGAGGTGGACTGGAATTGAACTACTTCTATTTTCTTTATCCAGGCTACTTCCTTGCTTACTTGCTTGTTTACTAGTTTATAGAGGAAGAGAGGCTTTGAGAGGAAGAAAGACTTTGCTTATCAGGAAAAGAGACTTTGCTTGCTTTGCTTAGAGGAAGAGAGACTTTGCTTACTTTTAGTTTTAGAGGAAGAGAGACTTTGCTTAATTTTCGAAGTGCTACTCTTTCAGAGAGGCTACGCTTATCAAAGGTCTACTGCTTCTTCTTAGAGGTGTGTCCTGCATCCTGCGTCCTAAAGGTGCATGCCAAAGTTGCATGCTATCAGAGGTGCTTTCTATCAGAGGTGCTTCTTAATGGTGTGTCCTGTGACCTGCAACCCGTGATCTAGAGGTGTGTTCTTAGTTCCCCATTCTGCGATCTGCGATGCGATCTAGCGTTCTGCGATCTGACGTCTGCGACCTAGAGTTGTCTGCTTAGTCCTGCGATCTGCGATCTTCATTCTGCGACCTAGAGATGTGGCTTTAGTTCTCCGTTCTGTGATCTGCAATCTCCTCCCAGGTGAAGAGAATGTCTTATATACCCTAAGGCAGCCAATCAGTTTAGGATTAAGTAGCACGGTTGGAGCATGCGCCACAGTACCAATCAAGAAAGAATGAGGAACATCTGTTGACCACTAGCACAAAGGAGACATTAACTAATCAGGCAAAAGTAGATCACGCCGTGTTAACACTAATTATGCGCCACCTCTTGGCTCAACACCAGCCGCCATCCTAGGGCCACCCAAACATGTCTCTGCAGTTGGCAGCATGGAAAAAGCTAGAGGAGGGCCCCTCAGAACCCCCCATCACAGGTATTACCCAGAAGGCAACTGAGGACCTAGCAACCTTCATTGAAAGGGTAGAAAGAAACCTTCAGAGAAAATTTCCTCCGGGGCCCCTAAGAGATCAATTTGTTAAAATGTTAATTTGGGAAGGAATGACTACCGATCACAAAATGGCCTGTGCAGGGATGAAAGATCACTCCACGGGAAAGTGGACTGTGGCTACCAAAGATATTGGCACGCAAGTGCATCAGTCTCAATCCTTAGTCGCAGCCCTATAGGCCCAAACTGCCTCACTTGCTGAGGCTCTCATGGCAGCCTTGTCACCAGTTATGGCTAAGGGCAAAGGAGTATGTTATGGCTGTGGGCAACCAGGCCACTTCAAGAGGGATTGCCCCACTGGTCGGGTGTGTTCTGAGGCTCCACCCGGATGCTCTATGGGTTCAGCTCAAAGGCAGGCCAGTTCAGCTCAAAGGCTGGCCACCCCCAAAACACCTTGCCCAAGATGCAGAAAGGGATTCCATTGGCAGAAGGATTGCAAATCTAAATTCGACATTGAGGGGAAAACTTTAAATTAATCAGGGGGCACCCTCCAGCCCCGTCACACAAAGGAGGTTTCTCCCCCAATAGCCTCCCTAAGGCACATTGGACTGTTCCCATTGTCCCCGGGGTCAGGCCAAAAATGGACATTTTTATAGCAGGAAAGAAATTCCGCTGTCTCATCGACACTAGAGCAGATAGGACAGTGTTAAGAAAGGAGGAAGTTCCACCTCAATGGAGGCTGATTCCTGGCCCCCAGTTGCTTGGGGTAGGAGGTAATACTAAATCAGAAGAGACCAAAGATTGGCTCAAATGGCGGACTGTGGACCGTGCCCAAGGAGACGTGCGCCCCCTCGTGGCCTCAGGTCTTACTGCAAATTTACTAGGACAGGATATCTTAGGGGAAGCAGAGGTCTATATAACAACTAATCACAAGGCAGTGTATGATGACCTCCTTGAGTAAGAGGAATATGAACAACAATTTAATCTATCTGGCCCTTTTAGCAATTACAGAGGAGACCCTCTTTTTGAGGCATCTAGGCAGAAGGTCCCAGCTCCCCAGGTAAAGACTCACCCCCAATCCTATGGGCCACTCTTCCAATAACACCAGCCATCCAATGGCTCCCAGGTCCCCCAATATGGGTGGAACAGTGGCCATTACCCCAAAATAAGCTTCAACATTTAAGAAATATTGTACAAGAACAACTGACTTTAGGTCATATCAGACCATCTCTAAGCCCCTGGAATAGTCCAGTTTTTGTCATCCAAAAAACATCAGGAAAATGGAGGATGCTTCAAGATCTCAGGAAAATTAATAGTCATATGTTTCCAGTGGGAACCCCTTTAAGGGATCTTCCCTGGATCCCCTCTATCCCAAGAGATCTCTTGTTATTGATATCAAAGATTGTTTCTTCTCAATACCACTCCACCCAGATGATTGTGAGAAGTTTGCTTTCTCAGTGCCCTCTACCAATTACCAAGGACCAGATGAACGCTATGAATGGGTGGTTCTACCCCAAGGCATGGCAAATAGCCCTGCATTTTGTCAACATTTTGTTTCTGAACTCCTTCAACCCCTACAAAAAAGGCCACAAATTACTTTATATATTTACATGGATGACATTATTATAGGAGCCACTAATGCCCTACAACTAAGCTCAGCATACAAAGAACTCCAAGGCCTTCTGGAGAGAGGAGGACTACACATATCTAATGATAAGGTCCAAACTGTCCCTCCCTTCAAGATACTGGGAACTGACCTTAAATTGGATTCTGTTTGTCCCCTTAAACCTCAATTACTCCTCCAATCCTCCTATTCCTTGGTTGATTTACAAAAATTATTAGGGGAACTTAATTAGTTGAGACCATGGCTTCCTATCTCTATGAAGGATATCCTCCCTCTCTTTGACCTGCTATGGGACAAAGATCCTACACACATTATTATCATCAACATATACTCCAAAAAATACAAGTAGCCCTTAACTCTATCTGGTTGACTTGATACCAGCCTGAAGACCTTCTTAGCCTCTGGATTCTCCCCGCATTGGATGGCTGTCCACCACAGCCCTAACTCAGCGGGGAGAGCTCCTTCAATGGATACATGCAGTCATAGGGGTGGCTCCTAGGGTCTACACTCACCTCGACCAATTGGCTGACCATATAATTAAAGGCAGGGATACTGCGCTTAGGCACTATGGAAAAGAGCCTAATGTTTTGACAGTGCCCTATCACCTGTCAGATTTTGAATGGATTCAAAGGAATAACCATAGAGTATCCATAGAGTATCCTATGCATTGGAGGGCTTCTTAGGGAAGATCAGTTGCCATTATGGGTCAACCAAATGGGTGTCCTCATTTTCAAAACTGAAATGGGCACCCCCTATACTTTTTTCCACTAAACCCCTCCCTAAAGCTGTAAATGTATTCACAGATGGAGGAAAAGAGGGATCTGCTGTTGTAATTTACTCCCCCCTCCCAGATTAGTGAAACAGGAAGTAATTACCCATTTTGAACCAGTTATCAGGTCAGCACAATTTAAGGAGTTATATGCAATTGCTATGGCCCTAACTCAAGTACAAGAACCCATGAATCTTTTCTCAGATAGCCTATATGTGGCAAACCTGCTACCCACATTGGTCTCTTCATATATCAAGTTAGATAAAAATCCTATTACCCCCTTGATGATCCAGGTACAGTCCTTGTTAAAGAAGTATGCTGAACCCATATTCTTACAGCATCTAAGAGGACATCAAAATCTACCCGGCTCCCTTGCACAAGGCAATGCTGTGGCCGACCAGTTAGCCACATCAGGGACCTCAACAGCTATGGCCCAACCTCAACAGGACTTACAACTAGCCCAAGGTCTTCATGATCTGACCCATTTAAATTGGAGAGGGTTACATCATAAGTTTCCTTTGGTCCCTGTAAAGGATTTAAAAAAGATTGTAAGAACCTGCAAATCTTGCCTACCTTTCTTACAGGTTCCACTTCTCCAATCCCCCGGGGTAAACACCAGAGGTTTAAAACCTAACATTATCTGGCAAACTGATGTAACTCATTATGCACCATTTGGAAAATTAAAATATATATTCATGTCTACTGATACTTACTCCCATGCCTGCTGGGCCACTGCTCACTCTGGTGAAAAGGCCAAGCACGCTGAAAGCCATTTCTTACAATGTTTGCCATTTTAGGCTTGCCTCAACAAATCAAAATGGATAATGGACCCTGTTTTACAAGTAAATCATTACAAGAATTTTTCAACAATTGGCATATTAAACACACTACAGGAATCCCATATAATCCAAAAGGATAAGCCATAATTGAAAGACATAATAAAACTTTAAAAAAATCAACTAATAAAACAAAAAGGGGAAAATAACCCCCATAATCAATTAAGAATAGCAATGCTTACATTAAATATTTTAAATTCTCAAAGAATCAGCCTTTAACTGCCTTCCAACGACACTGGGCCAATCAGGTGCCTTACCTGAAAGTCGAAGTTGAATGGAAAGATCCATTAACTGGATGCTGGCGTGGTCCTGATCCACTAATAAGTGCTGGCAGAGGTTTTGGATGTGTGTTCCCAATTGGAGAACCAAACCCTATCTGGGTGCCCACCAGGAACCTCAAATACCATCAACCAGAACAATATAATTCACCCAAGAGCACACCCTCTTGAGGTATGTTTACCACAAGTATTCTAAAATCCCTCCTCCAACTTTGACTCAGCTGTTTCTGCTTCCATTCCCTGGCCCAGCCCACTTAGTCCTCCTGCCACGATGGTGTGGAGGGAGTAACCAGCCCAACCATCAGTGGCATGTCCTAGTAAGGAGTATGATATAGTAGCCCCATTCCCCACCACAAGTAATGGGAGATAATTGTTCCACAATTTTCTGAGTCCAAACCTGAATTGAACCAGGAAAAAGGGATAAAAATGCCCTAGGCATCAAGTTTCTGCTGGAACATTTTAGCCCCTTTCAGATCCAGATCTCAGTCAAGGTTTACATTGAAATGTAAAAGGAGGGAAGCCAGAAGACTCAGTAGGAGACCAGTCTCAAATCCAAAAAAAAAAAAAAAAAAAAAATGTAAAAAGAGTCTTACCTGAACTCCAGCAAAAGTAAATTTTATGGTGCTTTACTAAAGTAATTAACAGTCATATCATTTTTCCAGGACTCTTGTTTTTTTTGAATTCTACATTTTTTTTGAGCTCATGACTTTTTTGATCAGTTCTATTTTTTTATTCAACTGGAGTTTTTGAACATCTGTTACATTGCAATGGAGATTCACCTATAAAGTTACAAGGCCTTTGATTTTGTGTTATTTGTATGTCATGCTGTCTGATGTCATGTTTTGTCTGTGTCAAAATTGAGTGCTCCTAAAATTAAAATTTTTTAAATGGATCCAAATATTTTTAATTCAAGTGATTTCAAAAGGTTCTGGGTATGGAAATATATTTAGTAAAAGGGAAAAGAAAATGTTTCTGGGTAAGAAAGTGCTTTTGTGATGAAATACATGAGGGTCTAAGTAAGTGCTAAGAAAGTCTATGTAAGTAAAGGGCAAATTTCAACAAGTTTGCATGTAACTAAGTTGGTTGTATGTATGTGAAACAGTTAAAGCTATTTAAGGTTTTTCCTAAGGTGAAATACTAATGTTCTAATATAAACCAAAGTTTAATCTATATGGTAAAATGACAAGGATTTCTTAGAAACACTAATTTACTCTTAACTTTGTGTCTATTAAGTTTTAATCTTTAGAACAATTAGTGTTAAAAAATTGGGGTATACAATTATGGTTAAACAACTGTTAAAGTATTGTACTATGTTACAGAGTCTAAATTTTTCTTTAAAAACTAAATTTGGTAAGATAAGTGTCAAGGTAATTGTGAAATGGTCACTCTTTGTATATTAAATGTGTTCATATTTTCCAAGTATACAAGTTTTTAAAACAGGAAATTTATCAAGTTGCTATTCTTCAAATTAAACTTGTCTGTAATGGTAATTTTAAACTTATAAAGAGTAAATTTTATTGGGGATTTATTTCTATCATTTAATGTTCTATTATAGGACCTGTTATCAATAGGGTATATGTAAAATTTGTTACTTTTTACACTGAGATAAAGAATTTTAAATGTAAATGTATTTCTAAATGTTAGAGCCTGATTTGTTTAAAGGTTAATATTGTGAAACATAAAAGCATTTTGCCACTTTGTCACACAAAAGGAAAGTTAAAAGCCCTCTCAGCCTTTCTTCAATTCATATTTTAGATATAATGTTAAATTGTGTTAACTAGTATTCACATAGACTCAGGAATCAATATATGTAAACTTCTTAAAATGACATTTAAGAAAGAAGCAAAGATCAACATCAGAATTAGAACACTTAAGATTTGTAAAGAGTCATGCCTTACCTGAGATAAGGCTCTGCCTTCCACCTTACTGCATATTAGAACAGCTCCAAAGTAAGTCAGACTTCAGCTTCTTTAAAGTTATACTAAAAAAATTGGTTTTTGTTGTAAAATTACTATGATCTCAAACAGGGGATATAATGTATAGCTCAGCCAAAATTTAAGATAACTATTATACAGACTGAAAATATAGTTTTACTCTTGCTAATTTCATTATGTAAAACTGTTACCTGTTAAAGTTTTGCAGAAGTAGCTGCTTCCAGAACACACAACCTAGGTAACTTGTGATAATAAGTCATCACCTATAGAACAGATAGTGGTAACTTCCAGTACTAATACAGATAATGTAAACCCCAATTAGATAAAAGGGGGTAAATAACTGTAAAGTCATAGACATTGAAGTTAAAGCCCAGTACTCTTACTTTATGACTGGTGAGACTGACTTGCTTGATGGTTAAGATCAAACTTAGAGATTGAGACAAGTCAGTTTGATCAGCTTGATCTTAGACACCCAGCAAAACAGTTAAAACCAAAATATAGCCATTCTTGGGCATTTAAAAGAAAGAATAGTTAAATATAACTTAAGATGTACACTTGTGTTAGTCCACTAGAATAAAGACTAAAAGCTACAAAAGAGAGATTCTTAGGCAAATGTGCCTGAAAATTATGAAGAGAAACTGCCAGAGTCAGAAATTTTTAGTCAGCTTAATTCTATCTGCTGCTAGTATGATTATCTAACCCTAAGTAACAGAAGTATAGAGATCTCTACTAAACACAGGTTATACCAATAAAGGGATATTTTACAAAAATCAGATGACATTAAGTAGCTTAACTATATTTCCTGGGGACATCAATGACATTAAGAGTTAAATGTGTTTACATTCCTGATAACCTGGACAATGTTAAACTTCCCAAATAAAGGCTTTGACCTCTCCAGTCTTTGTTAGGCCTTATTAGGGGAACAATTTCTCAGTTCTTCCACCTCCTGGTGAGAGATTGACTTCTGTCATTTTCATGATACTCAGTGGCATGTTCCAGATGCTGCAACATTTACTTTGTACTAATCTCATTTCAATACTCATGTCTTTTTGTTCTTCTATCATAGAAGCACCCACCCCCAGATGACTTCACAACCTGCTCTTCCCCAACCAGACTTCCCCAACCTTGGACCCCTCCATTGACCCGATTTTTAAAAAAGGAACTCCAAACTGCTTGCCCCCTCGCTGCCCCCTTTCAGCTTCGAAGTAGCCAGAATGATCAGCACCCCCTTTTCCTTACAGCAGTTAGGAGTTCCTAAAGCAAAAGGGGGGGAATGAAGCCAGATTGGGGACAGGCAGTTAGTGTAGAAATAGGGAATCAGGTCAAATCGAGGAAAAGAAGCCATCTGCCTCTGGAAGTTGGAGATTGTTCCTGGAAGAATGGAAGGATCTCCAGAGCCCATTGATTACCAAATTTACCTGCCTTTATCAAGGACTGCAAGCATGGAGCTGCTAATTAATGCCCCCTGGGCCTTTATCTGCCTGAATCACCTTGGCCCTCCCCCTGCCCATGGCTTCTCACTTTATGCAAAACCAGGCCTAGTCACATAGGCAGGAAGGAGAGATAAGGGGGGAGAGAACTGGAGAACAAAAGAGACTTTAACCTATAAAAGATGTAGGGTGCACTCACTTCTTGGGACTTTAGAACATCAGCCATGGCCCCCTTCTTCCTGCCGGGAGAAGTCTGTATTACCTTTGTTTCCCTTAAGCCCTGCTCCTCCTGGGGAGCCTGCCTGAAGTGCTAAGGTGGTAGTCAATGATGGGTAAGATCCTCAGAGGAGGACAACCTAAGACAGGCACATCTTTGAGTAAGGCAGACCCCCAAACTGCTAGGGTGATGTTCCATGACGGTAAGACCCTCCCAGGGGCAAACTAAGGCAGACACACCCTTAATATAAAACAAAAAAGGGGTATATGTTGGGACTAATGACACATTAACTAACTCAGGCTGACTCCTTACTTCCTAGCAGGTGAGCAAGATCAAGGCCTCAAAGGCGGTTTCGAAAATTAATGATGATAAATCAGACCACTGTCAGGGATTGGTTAATAACAGTTCTGCGAACGTGATCCCTTCATGGTTGCCATATAGTCCTATGGAACTCTCACCTGCGTGAAACCCCCCCCATGCCTTGCTGACCTTTAAGCTGATTGGTTCCCGTCTAGCCCCCACCCTACATAAAAGCTGTGTGATTTCCTCAATAAACAAGTTCCTGCTGTGCCGGGTCTCCCTGACGTGACTGACTGTCCTCCGCCCGGAGGGCTAGGAGTGGGCAGTCAGTCGGCCCTACCTATCCTGGTCTGACCTTCTTGGGGAGTGTCCCCTTCCCTTGTTGCTGGTGGAGAAGAGCAAGGGGGCTTAAGACCCTGACAGTTAAGACTGGAAAGAATTAAGTAAATGTTAAAAGTATGAATTATATAAATAAAATAATAGTTTATAAATTATTTACCTACTTATAAATTTTTCATAATTTAATAGCTTATTTCAGAATATAACATTGAAAATAAACCTTTTAAAACATCAAAATTTAACTTTTTATATTCACCTATTTGGAAAATATTATAGTAAAGATATTATTGATTTTAAATAAATTGAATTTACAAAATACACACTATAAAGGCATCACTTAAACAACCCAACATCTGAATCTGTAAGAAAATTTCATATTAGAAAAAATCATTAAGGAGAAAGATTTCTAGTTGTTATTTGGGTGCTGTGGTTAGCTATTATAGTTGCTCTTCCACATGGTCAGGTCCAAATGTAAGGATTCAATGAACCACGAATATGAACTATATAGGAAGGCCTATGATGCTTGCACCTATACTGACTTTTTGTCATTTTTCCTCAAACAAAACAGCATAACAACTATTTACATAGCACTTATTATTGTATTAGGCATTTTAAGTAATCTAGAGATGATTTAAAGGATACAGGAGGTATGTGTAATGCAAATACTATGCCATTTTATATAAAACACTTTTGCTATCTATGAGGTTCCTGAATCCCTTGTGGATACCAAGGGATGGGTACACATGACTTCAGCTAAGTCACTTCATTCTTTGACTCAGCTCCAGGATAATCCTGTGGGGATGTACCAAGTATCATTGCAACATTCCAGCAGGAGCTCCTCATTCACTTCATAGTCTAATGACTGGCACCCCTGAAATTATATAAGAGTGCCTTTGTGGTGTAGACACATGTATTATTAGAAAGATAATCAAGTTCCAGGAGCTTTAAAATGAATGAAAAATGATGAGGTGGCAGCCTAAATTCTAGAATTTGATGCAAAAAAAGGAGAATCATAGTTCTAAAGAGAATTGCTAACATGCTACTATCATCTTATTGGTACTTACATGCTATCATTATCTTACATGCTACTGTTCATTATCTTATTGCCTTTCTCTATAGTTATTTTTTTATAAATTCAGGTGGAATATATGTACAATAAATAGCTACAATATGAAAATGTACATTTGAATATAGTGTTTTTGATTCACCTTTTCTAAAATTATTTATTTATTTTTTAAATTTTTTACAGACTACATTTTGATTCATTGTACACAAATGGGGTACATAATTTCATTCCCAAGTTTGTACATGATGTAGATTCATACCATTCATGTAATCATACATGTACATAGGGTGATGATGTCTGTCTCATTCCACCACTTTTCATACTCCTCCTCCTTCTCATTTCCTTCTACATAATCCAAAGTTTCTCCATTTATTCTTACACATGGAAATATTTTATGTTGCTGAAGAATATGGTCTTTCTTATTCATTTCACTTCTTTTTTTGCCTTAATTTTTTTTCTTTTTTCTTTTTATTTACAGAATGTATTTAGTTGTAGAACGTATTTTGATATATCCTACATACATGGAGTATAACTTTCCATTCTTGTGGTTGTACATGATGTGGAGTTATTCTGGTTGTGTCATTTCACTTATAATTAGCTATTAATTCACTCCATTCATGAAGCAATTGTAGCTGAACTAAAGCAATTTGATTATACCCAACTATTAGACTGTTCTGATAAATATTAGTAATCTCTAACATTTAGAGATAGTAAAAGGTCTCAGTGACCTTCCCTGGGACCTCACCACCAAGATGTATTGCAAGTCATAAACAGTATACTACTACACATACCACATTTGTGAGAAAATAAACAAAACTCTGTCTCTTTAAGGACTTCAGTAAACATTTTACTACAAATCTCTATGTAATGGAGAATTGACACTATTCAGAATCTTCAAAAGTATCTGACCACAAGAATTGGGGCATCACTCTAAAAGGTAGAAGATCCTGGCTTCTCTAGACCTCCTGCTCTCCTTCATGAAAAGGTAGAAATAAAGATAACATTCCAGAAAATTCATTTATGTTCAACTATTAAAATCATTCCTTACCTCATACTAATTGACAAATCATCTAGTCCTGATTAGAAGTAAAGATAGTTAAAGAATAGTGGTAGTGGCTGAATTTCTGAATATAGAATCTGAAATATTAAGTAACTAGACCCATTAGTGTATACTTTTGATTCAGGGCCTCAAATATTCACTAATGATCTCCAGGGTATAGATCGAAAGCCAACACACACATATTTTACATATTTCAAAGAAAATTGCAGATGATATAAGAAATTTTCTTATGAACACCAAAATCCACCTTGCCAAAATAGAACTAATCTTCACACGAAGGGGTTCCCGCAAGGAGGCCACTCTTCTTGGTAGACTGGAGAGTGCTGTAGCTGTTCATTTGGTTGACTCCATACTAGCTTCTCAGCTCTGGGCCATCTTTGAGGTTAAGCTCTCTGAAAATAAAGTGTGAGAGAAAGAGCAAATTTTTATCTGTAGCATAATGTTGAACTTGAACCCTTCTCAATTAACTCAAAATAATGGGAATATATCTTGTATTCATTAGCTATTATCATAGCACACAGTGATTTTAAAAGAAAGTTTTATTTTACTTGATCTATAGTTGTACAGAGTAGTAATCTAAGCTAGTCTTGGCTGGCTTAACTCTATACCATGTCTCATTGCAGTTCCAGGCTGAAGGTGCAACCCCTGGTAAAGCTCTTCTCAGAGTGACGTCTGAGTTAGAAAAGGACAAGCCAAAACATATGAGACCTTATAGGGTCTACATTTGGAATTGACTCTCAGTCACTTCTACCCACATGCCATGGGCCAAATCAAGTCAGTAGGCCAAGACACTGTCAAGGGGCAAGCAGGTGTATGTACACATGACAGAGCCATTGCAAGGGAAATGAGGGCTGCAACGTTTAAGCCAATTTTTCAGCACATCACAGTCTCCTCACACACCAAAATGTCGGGGTCTTTAGCCCCCTTGTTCTTCCCGACCAGCGACAAGGGAAGGGAGTGCTCCCCAACAAGGCCAGACTGGGAAAGGTAAGGCCGACTGATCGCCGCACCCATTCCTCCGGGCAGAGGACAATCAGATGCGTCAGGGAGACCAGTCACAGCAGGAACTTGTTTATTGAGGAAGTCACACAGATTTTATGTAGGGTGGAGGCTAGGCGGGAACTAATCAGCTTAAAGGTCAGCAAGGCATGGGGGTTCACGCAGGCGAGAGTCCCGTAGGACTATATGGCAACCATGAAGGGATCACGTTCGCGGAACTGTTGTTAACCAATCCCTGACGGTGGTCCGATTTATTGTCATTAACTTTTGAAACCGCCTTTGAGGCTTTGATCTTGCTCACCTGCCAGGAAGTAAGGAGTCAGCCCAAGTTAACATATCATTAGTCCCAACACCAAAACATACCCTTTACTGAATTAATTATTGTCCTTTTTTTTTGCGGTGCTGGGGAAATTATTGTCCTTGTAGTGTAACTATTGACATTACTGACAAAGAAGGAAAGAGATTTTCATTTCTGATACTTTTCTGTTTAATGTACAAACATCCTACAAAATGAGTATCTAATATAGATATATTTTACAAAAAAATGTGTATTAATAAATTTAGCAATAAAAATGATACTTACTATATACAAATCAAGATTTAAAAATGTGAGAAACACAAAATGGATCAGATATTGATTCTTTCTCGAGGACCCTGAGGTCTTGGCAGCTCAGTCTGGAAGCTTGGGGTAGGAGTAGCATCTAATATTGAAATAGTGTAAAATGGTTAAAACCAGAATTTTTGGACTCAGGCAGTCATATATTTGAGATTTGACTCTGCTAATTTAGGCAAGCTATTTAATCTTCTCACTGTCTTAATTTTATTCACTAACAAATGGACAGAATAAGAGCACCTACCTTATAGATTGAAGATTAAAAATATGTAATTCGTTCATGGCACCTATAAGTGCTAAATTAATACCTAGCTCAGGACATCAGGTTGCTTTGATCAGATTGTATACATCCTTTTCTTCAGGGAGCTCTATTTGTATTTCCTTCTCCATTCTGTTATCTCAACCTGTTCTAATTTCTGTTTATCAGCTGGCTTTGGTGAAAACTTTTGTAATAACAGGCTATAAAACCTAAGCCAGAGGGAATCATGTCTTTTCTTAGGGATTTGTTCTGTAATGAAACCAATTATAAACAACCCTCAATCATTTCTCTGAAGAAATGAAGAAGTAGATCCTAGTTGGAATGGAACCAGAAAACTGGATGGAATGTTCACTCAGAAATAAAGCAAAGCAAATCAACACCTCATGTGATTTTAAGCTGAGTTTCATAAGCATTACTCCCTCTCTGTGTTGAAGTTTGGTTCTTAATGAACCCTTTAGAGGGCAATGTCAGTAACTACCTGACCTGCACTGGGAAGGAAGTAGGAGGCACTGGAATAGTTACTTATAAGACGTTTGCATCATCAAGGATGTCGAGAAGTTGGAATAGAAAATAAACATAAGGAACATGGAAATTTCTCAGTGATTGTGCAGAATGAGTACAAGTGGATGATGGCGGCAGTACAGAATGTCACAGGTGACTGACACAAGGTTCAAAGGTGCAGAGGGTTATTTGCTTATTATTGTTATTTAGATGCATGTTTTTGAAATATTGGTACTGTAAGGAAAAATGCAGCTCAGCTTGGGACCCGCGGTGGCTCCGGCTCTTAAATCCGTCGGAGCTGGCACTCCATACACACGGTCTGAGTTGCAGTCAACAACAGCACCCAGAAATCCACAACGGACACAGGACCTCATGCAAGAGACTTTATTATGCGGACAACTAGAGCGTCTGCTCATGGGTTGGAAAGAAGGGAGAGAGAAAGATGGCCGTGGACGCTTCTCCCAGATATTGGAATCTCCCAGGCTGGAAGGAACCAATAGCGCAGGAGAATACTTGCAAGCTGACTGATGAACCAATAGCTAGCTAGGATGTTCAGACTGACAAGCTAGGATGTAACGTGGGAAGCAGGAAATTCCTGCAACGTAAGGGGCAGGCAGAACAGCTTTCAGACTGGCAAGTTAGGTTGTGGTGCAATGGAAGGGGCAGGAGATCAGCTTTGTATTACAGGTACCAGTTGTTATTAAAAGTCTGTGCTTCAGAAATTGTTTGACAATGTGATTTGTCTAAATACCCACATAACACATAATATTTTAAAATTGTAGTCTCTGTTGTATTGAAGAACTTATCTCCCACTCTAGCACATACTATAGACACTGTTCCCATTGCCTGAACTGTACTATTTAGTATATCAGTAGCTCCCTAATCAGCATAGTACCATTGATCAATGATCTCTCTTCATTTATGCCAGGAGATGCTATTTACCTCAAGAGAAACCCTTGCCTGTTACATTATTGACAGCCTCTCAAATACTCTTGTTGCTTCTTTTGGCGCCATTCTGTACAGAAGCCTATATGCTATTTTTCATACATGAATCAGATCATGCTTTAAGCCATCTGATGGCTCTTATCACATCCAGAATAAAATGCAAACATTGTACTACTCTTATGTGATTTAACATTTGGCTACCTCCCTTCTTCATTTCCTACCACTTTAAGTCACAAAACTTGCTCCTGTCTTAGGATGTTTGCATTTCCTACTCTCTGTGACAGAAACACTTTGGATCATTCCTTCCTTTTAGCTTTCTGCTCAAAGGTCAATGTCTTAATAAGGTTTTTCATGTCTACCTAATTTAGATGATCATACCCTGTCCCCAGGTAGGCATTACTTTTTACATAACCATCTTGATTCTCTTTTAGTGTGCATTCATTTCTGGAATTATCTTGCTTATTTCTTTGTTTACTTGTTTATTTTCTGTCTTCCACTAAAATACAAGCTCAGTGAGATTATATTCTCAGTGACTAGAATATCATAACAAATTGTTCAATAAAAATGATTTAGGATTAAATGGGAGATCATCTCCATTTATGCTTAAAACAAACTTATGTCTGGTAAGAGAAATTAATTTTCCATCATTCCAATATTATAATATGATTATTTATATTTTATTTCCTTTATCTAAAAATATGTTCACTCATTTTCAAATAAGGAAAAGGAGAACAAATGAGCCATGAGTTTGCATTCCTATGAAATAATTGTAAGATCTGAAAAAGACAATAAGAGATGGACAATATAGGGAAGGTAAAGGGCAGAGAGAAGGAGACCATTGGCAAAGTTTATTTTTGTCATTAATAGTGCCATAAAAGGGGGTAGCCAAATGACAATGTCATTAAGATCTCCTGATTTAGAAAGGGTATTTGAACTTAAGAAAGTTATTTTCCCAAATATTCATACACAAACCTATAAGATATTACTAACTTTATTGTGGTAAGGAATTTGTAACTTTCTCCTAGATATGCAAAATGAAAAAGTCTATATTCTCAGATAAAGTTTACTTATGTAAAGTTCTCCCATTCAGAATTTGAGACTCAAAGAGAACAAATCTCCAGAGACATGCCTTCCTTCATATGAAGATTCATCAGCAAAGTTACTTCCTGAAGTAGTGAAAAGTTCCCTGGAAAGCTAGTTTCCTATTCTGGCCAAACTGGACCAAAGTAAACAGCAAAAGGACTATCAATGTTGTGTAGGAACATGGCATTTCTCTTTTAATTTTTTGAATAGGAAGAAAAGAAGGCCCCTGTGATTTATTCAATAAAATGGTTGTTCCCATTAAATTGTGTGTACAATACTTGTGAAAAAAGTTGAGGAGTGGAAAACATCCATGAAGAAGTTTCCTTCTGCACAATTTGGGCTCTATGAAGTGCAATAAACTCCTGCATTGTGCTTTGAAATGAATTCCTACAAGCCCAGGGAGTCTCTTTTAGTGATACATGTTTAGACTTAGGAGCTAGTCTGGATGTATACCACAGTCTACATGAGATATGTAATCCTTATTTCCAGGTAAATACAGGTCTCTTCCCAATTTAAAAAAAATTGATCTAATTCCTTGACAGACATGATTTCTACTGTGAGATTCATTCTCTAATTTTGCTTTTGTTTGTAATTTTGTAGAATGGTTCAGTTGTTTAGTTGGACCAATAGTCTAAAATTATCAATTTTAGAAAACAGTGTCATCTTAGGAAAAATAATTAACTTGTCATGATAGAATTAATCAGAGACACAATTGCAGTCATCAACAATTTACTGAAATAACATTGTCTTTCAACCTTCAATTTCTCCCTTCAACTTCCTTACCCATCAAAATGCTGACTGTATTTTTGTCTGTTTCTCACCACCATATTGAAAACCCTCCTGATGCACTAAAAGACAGGAAAGTGGTTATTTAAAAGACAAGAAAATGTTTTCAGACTAACAGATACATTTTGGTGTAAGGAGATGAAGAGGAAGAAATTTATGAGACTATGTGTTTTAGATCAGAGTTTCTCAGCTGTAAGACTGGTTAAAAAATAGACTTCCTGCCCTCACCCCCAGATATTCTGATTCAGCAGGACTGGGAGGGTCCTAAGAAATTGGATTTCTCATAAAGTGCAACTGTTGCTGTTTCTCAGGGGACCACAGCTTGAGAATCACTGCTTTGCATCCAGCCACCTCAGAGACTACTGAATTTGTTTAGGCTCCCAATGCCAGTGTGAGCAAGACTCCAGTTCATTCAATCCAACCCTTTTGCTCAAAATTTGGGACCTTTTAAAAATTTTTTTAAAAAAATTTTTTTACAGACTGCATTTTGATTCATTGTACACAAATGGGGTACATCATTTGGTTCCCAAGGTTGTACACGATGTAGATTCATAACATTCGTGTAATCGTACATGTACATAGGGTAATGATGTCTGTCTCATTCCACCACTTTTCATACCCCCCTTTTCCTTCTACATAATCTAAAGTTCCTCCATTCTTCTCTCACTCCCCACACCCCCACCCCCATTATATATCATTCTCCACTTATCAGGGAAACATTTGGCCTTTGGTTTTTTGGGATTGGCTTATTTCACTTAAATAGCAGCTCAGTTCACAATAGCTAGATTGGGGAAAATTTGGGACTTATTCTCCTTCATTGTGAGAATTATATGATGCTCTTGTGGGAAAGGTATAGGATTTGGAAAGAGATGCCTTTGGTGGGGGGTCTGTTCTGCCGCTCACTGGCAGTGTTGCCTTGGAAATTTCTTTTCAAGTCTCTGAACCTCTCTTTGTATTATTAAAAAAAAAAAAGAAAGAAAGGAAAGAAATTAAGTCTCTCTAGTTTATTGTGTGAGAGACTCAAAACATGAAACATGAGAAAATGTCTGGCAAACTATCAAGTGATCTACTGAAATAATTGTTCTAAAGTTAAGTAGTTGCTCCAGGGTACCTATCAAAAATAAAATGCCAGAGGGAAAGTGGACGTACTAGGGAATGAAATTAACCAAATTATGGCGTGTTCATGTATGAATGTGCAATAACAAATACCACTATTCTGTATAATTATAGTGTTCCACTAAGCGTTTTTTAAAATAAAATTTAAATGACTATAGACCAAACCCTGTTTTCTGCTCCTTGGATCACAAACAATTGTAGTTTCCCCAAAACTCGTCTTTCATAGGTAAAAAAGAAACAGTGTGCTAAGCTTGACATGAACTTCTTTACGTTCCAGAGAGCCTCACACACAATCCAGAACTTTGCAGAACAAAGGGTAACTTCCTCTGAAATCCTGTATATTCCAAGAGCAGCTGTGGTCCCTGTCATGAAAAATCTATCAGATGCGACAACTGTCCAATCATTCTTAGGGCCACTACATGCAGAATAAAGCTGCACAAACATAATTCATAGAGTATATACCATTCCATTGTTCCCACTATCTCTTACACAGTACTAAAGATTGTGGAAAAGAATATTTTCTGAGATTATAGCACACAATGCTATGTATTCAATTTGTTAGACTCAAATCTCATTCTACAATCTCTCCACCCCTGTTACTGAAAAATATCAGCTCCCAAAGGATATAGGCTCAGATCCCTGAACAGCTGGGAGGAGCCATTGTAGTGTCCCCATAACAATTCTCACACTCAGGAGTGAAGGCAGAACAGATGGCATCTCTGCAGGAGACAATTATAACCCCTTGGAAGCATTCCTTGATAGTAGCAGCCCTTACATAAAGCATAAGGATTGCATGGCACAGGCTGGATTTTATTTTTCAGCTGGTGAGGTCACTAGCACATAGGGTCTCTCTTAGCATGAGAGCAAATGAACATGCAGGGGCTGAAGGAACACACACTCCCATGCAAAACTAAAGAGAACTGATGTGAGACAGTGAACCCAAGACATCTGATGCCATAGCCCCACTTCCTGTCGACAGACAAAATGAAGAGCCACACATTCATGCATACATAGGGAAAGCTCAGAAAATAGGAGAGAAAGGGAAGAAGAAAGCTATGATTTTCCTTCATGTGTATTTCCTCCTCATCGCCTCATTTCATCCTTTGGGATTCCCATGTTGTGGCTCTAAAATATAATCTCTTTTCAGAGAAGACAATGCAAAATCTCTCATCAGTGATGAACACCCCAGATGCTGATTGCCCTAGAAAGCCCCAAGACTCTTCCTCCTGGTCTCTGTTTATTTACACTTTCATCTCCTTCATGAAGTTCCCCTGTGTTTTGGAGCTATCCCTTCTATTTCTTCTAATCTTGCTCCCCATTTGCAAATTTGTTTGCAAACCCTTGTTATCACACTGAGTTAGGAGATATGGAAGCAAATAAGAATAAGAGACTCAATGTCCTCAAACCATAAGTTAATTTATTTGGTCAACAACTAGTTCAGGGGCATCTACTTTGTAAAGGTCACTGTCTTAAGTGCTGGGCACACATTGCTGAACAGAGCAGAAAAAAAAAAAAAAAGACTTCTCCCATTCCACTGGATTTATAATCTGGAATCAAAATACAATTCTCAAATCTTTCTGTTACACCAAAGTATAAGCATGGAGTGTGTTTATTTTCAAATGGAATAAACACAAACTAAACATTTATTTATTTTATTTTTTTTATTGTAAACAAATGGGATACATGTTGTTTCTCTGTCTGTACATGGCGTAAAGGCATACCATTTGTGTAATCATAAATTTACATAGGGTAATGTTGTTTGATTCATTCTGCCTTTTTTTCCCTTCCCCCCTCCCCTCCCACCCTTCCCCTCCATCTATACAGTCCTTCCTTCCTCCGTTCCTGCCCCCCTCCCTAAACCCAACTCCAACCCCAACACTAACCCTTCCCACCCCCCATTATGTGTCATCATCCACTTATTAGCGATATCATTCTTCCTTTGTTTTTTTGAGATTGGCTTATCTCACTTAGCATGATATTCTCCAGTTTTATCCATTTGCCTGCAAATGCCATAATTTTATCATTCTTTATGGCTGAGTAATATTCCATTGTATATATATACCACAGTTTCTTTATCCATTCATCAATTGAAGGACATCTAGGTTGGTTCCACAATCTGGCTATTGTGAACTGAGCAGCTATGAACATTGATGTGGCTGTATCTCTGTAATATGCTGATTTTAAGTCCTTTGGGTATAGGCCAAGGAGTGGGATAGCTGGGTCAAATGGTGTTTCCATTCCAAGTTTTCTAAGGAATCTCCACACTGCTTTCCAGAGTGGCTGCACTAATTGGCAGCCCCACCAGCAATGTAAGAGTGTACCTTTCTCCCCACATCCTCGCCAACACCTGTTGTTGCTTGTATTCTTGATAATTGCCATTCTAATTGGGGTGAGATGGAATCTTAGGGTGGTTTTGATTTGCATTTCTCTTATTACTAGAGATGTTGAACATTTTTCCATATGTTTGTTGATTGCTTGTAGATCTTCTTCTGTGAAGTGTCTATTCATTTCCTTAGCCCATTTGTCAGTTGGATTATTTACATTCTTGGTGTAGAGTTTTTTGAGTTCTTTATAGATTCTGGAGATTAGCACTCTATCTGAAGTATGATTGGCAAATATTTTCTCCCACTCTGTAGGCTCTTTCTTCGCATTGCTGATAGTTTCCTTTGCTGAGAGAAAGCTTTTTAGTTTGAATCTATCCCAGTTATTAATTCTTGCTTTTATTTCTTGTGCTATGGGTGTCCTGTTGAGGAAGTCTGGTCCTAAGCCAACATGTTGAAGCTCTGGACCTACTTTTTCTTCTATAAGATGCAAGGTCTCTGGTCTGATTCCGAGATCCTTAATCCATTTTGAGTTTAGTTTCGTGCATGGTGAGAGATATGGGTTTAGTTTCATTCTGTTGCATATGGATTTCCAATTCTCCCAGCACCATTTGTTGAAGAGGCTATCTTTTCTCCATTGAATATTTTTGGCCCCTTTGTCTAGTATGAGAAAATTGTATTTATTTGGGTTTGTGCCCGTGTCCTCTATTCTGTACCATTGATCCACCTTTTTATTTTGGTACCAATACCATGCCGTTTTTGTTACTATTGCTTTGTAGTAGAGTTGAAGATCTGGTATTGCGATACCCCCTGCTTCACTCTTCCTGCTAAGGATTGTTTTAGCTATTCTGGGTTTCTTATTCTTCCAGATGAATTTCATAATTTCTTGCTCTATTTCTGTAAGGTACATCATTGGGATTTTAATTGGAATTGCATTGAATCTGTATAGCACTTTTGGTAGTATGGCCATTTTGACAATATTAATTCTTCCTATCCAAGAACATGGGAGATCTTTCCATCTTCTAAGGTTTTCTTTAATTTCTTTCTTTAGTGTTCTGTAGTTCTCATTGTAGAGGTCTTTCACCTCTTTTGTGAGATTGATTCTCAAATACTTTATTTTTTTCGAAGCTTTTGTGAATGGGGTAGTTTTCCTAATTTCTCTTTCTGAAGATTCATCGCTTATGTATAAAAATGCCTTAGATTTATGTGCATTGATCTTATATCCCGCTACTTTACTGAATTCACTTATGAGATCTAAAAGTTTTCTGGTGGAATTTCCTGGTTCCTCTAAGTATATCATCATATCATCAGCAAATAGGGATAGTTTGAGTTCTTCTTTTCCTATTCGTATCCCTTTAATTTCTTTGGTCTGTCTAATTGCTCTGGCTAGAGTTTCAAGGACGATATTGAATAGAAGTGGTGAAAGAGGGCATCCCTGCCTTGTTCCAGTTTTTAGAGGGAATGCTTTCAGTTTTTCACCATTTAGAATGATATTAGCCATGGGTTTAGCGTAGATGGCCTTTACAATGTTAAGGAATGTTCCCACTATCCCTATTTTTTCTAGTGTTTTGAGCATGAAGGGGTGCTGTATTTTATCAAATGCTTTTTCTGCATATATCGAAATAATCATGTGATTCTTGACTTTAAGTCTATTAATATGGTGAATGACATTAATTGATTTCCTGATGTTGAACCAACCTTGCATCCCTGGGATGAAACCCACTTGATCATGGTGCACTATCTTTTTAATATGTTTTTGTATGCGATTTGCTAAAATTTTGTTCAGAATTTTTGTGTCGATGTTCATTAAGGATATTGGTCTGAAATTTTCTTTCCTCGATGTGTCTCTGTCTGGTTTAGGAATCAGGGTAATATTGGCTTCATAGAATGAGTTTGGGAGAGTTCCCACCTCTTCTATTTTCTGGAATACTTTCAGAAGTATTGGAATGAGTTCTTCTTTAAAAGTTTTGTAGAACTCGGCTGAGAACCCATCTGGTCCTGGACTTTTCTTTGTTGGAAGGCTTTTGATGACTTCTTCTATTTCATTACTTGAAATTGGTCTATTTAAATTGTGTATGTCCTCCTCGTTCAGTTTAGGCAATTCATATGTCTCTAGAAACCTGTTGATGTCTTCGAAATTTTCTATTTTGTTGGAGTATAGATTTTCAAAATAGCTTCTAATTATGTTTTGTATTTCAGTCGTGTCTGTTGTGATATTTCCTTGTTCATTCCAAATTTTAGTGATTTGGGTTTTCTCTCGTCTTCTCTTTGTTAGTGTGGCTAAAGGTTTATCAATTTTGTTTATTTTTTTGAAGAACCAACTATTTTGTCAATTTTTTGTATTGTTTCTTTCGTTTCAATTTCGTTGATTTCAGCTCTCAGTTTAACTATTTCCTGTCTTCTACTACTTTTGGTGTTGGTCTGTTCTTCTTTTTCTAGGGCTTTGAGCTGTAGTGTTAGGTCATTTATTTTTTGAGTTTTACTTCTTTTATTAAATGCGCTCCATGAAATAAATCTTCCTCTAAGTACCGCTTTCATAGTGTCCCAGAGATTTTGATATGATGTTTCTTTGTTCTCGTTTACCTCTAAGAATTTTTTAATTTCCTTCCTAATATCTTCTGTTATCCATTCATCATATAGTAGCATATTGTTTAATCTCCAGGTGTTGGAGTAGTTTCTGTTTTTTACTCTTTCATTAATTTGTAACTTCAATCCATTATGATCTGATAGAACACAAGGTAGTGTCTCTATCTTCTTGTATTTGCTGACATTAGCTTTGTGGCATAATATATGGTCTATTTTAGAGAAGGATCCATGTGCTGCTGAGAAGAAAGTGTATTCGCTCTTGGTTGGATGGTATATTCTATAAATGTCTGTTAAGTCTAAATTATTGATTGTGTTATTGAGATCTATGGTTTCTTTGTTCAATTTTTGTTTGGAAGATCTGTCCAGTGGTGAAAGAGGCGTGTTAAAATCACCTAGTATTATTGTGTTATGGTCTATTTGGTTTCTAAAATTGAGAAGGATTTGTTTAACATACATGGATGAGCCACTGTTTGGGGCATAGATGTTTATGATTGTTATATCTTGCTGATTTATGCTTCCCTTAAGCAGTATGAAATGTCCTTCTTTATCCCTTCTGACTAACATTGGCTTTAAGTCCACATTATCTGAAATGAGGATGGATACTCCAGCTTTTTTGCTGAGCCCATGTGCATGGTATGTTTTTCCCCATCCTTTCACCTTTAGTCTATGGGTATCTCTTTCTATGAGGTGAGTCTCTTGCAGGCAACATATTGTTGGATCTTTCTTTTTAATCCAATGTGCCAGTCTATGTCTTTTGATTGATGAATTCAGACCATTAACATTCAGGGTTATTATTGAGATATGATTTGTATTCCCAGTCATTTGGTTCATATTTAAAATTTTATTTATTTATTTATTTATTTATTTATTTTTTGACACATCTTGGTTCCTCCTTTATTTGACAGTTCCTTTAGGATAATTCCTCCCTTTGCTGATTTGCTTCTTTGTTTTTTATCTCTTCCTCATGAAATATTTTGCTGAGAATGTTCTGTAATGCTGGCTGTCTTTTTGTAAATTCTTTTAGCTTTTGTTTATCATGGAATGATCTTATTTCATCGTCAAATTTGAAGGTAAGTTTTGCTGGGTATAAGATTCTTGGTTGGCATCCATTTTCTTTCAGAGCTTGAAAAATGTTGTTCCAGGCCCTTCTAGCCTTTAGGGTCTGGATTGAAAAATCTGCTGATATCCGTATTGGCTTCCCCCTGAATGTAATTTGGTTCTTTTCTCTCACAGCCTTTAAAATTCTGTCTTTATTTTGTATGTTAGGTATTTTCATTATAATGTGCCTTGGTGTGGGTCTGTTGTAATTTTGTGTATTTGGAGTCCTATAAGCCTCTTGGACTTGATCTTCCATTTCATTCTTCAGATTTGGGAAATTTTCTGATATTATTTCTTCAAATAGATTGTTCATTCCTTTGGTTTGTTTCTCTAAGCCTTCCTCAATCCCAATAATTCTCAAATTTAGCCTGTTCATGATATCCCATAGTTCTTGGAGATTCTGTTCATGATTTCTCACCATCTTCTCTGTTTGTTCAACTTTGTTTTCAAGGTTAAATATTTTGTCTTCAATATCTGAAGTTCTGTCTTCCAGCTGTTCTATCCTATTGGTTATGCTTTCTATGGAGTTCTTAATTTGGTTTATTGTTTCCTTCATTTCAAGCATTTCTGTTTGGTTTTTTTTCAATATCTCTAACTCTTTATTGAAATGATCTTTTGCTTCCTGAATTTGCTCTGTTAACTGTCGATTGGTGCGATCGTTCAATGCCTGCATTTGCTCTTTCATCTCATCGTTTGCTTCCCTAATCATTTTAATTATGTACATTCTGAACTCCCTTTCTGTCATTTCTTCTGCCATGCTGTCGTTGGATTTTATTGATGTAACATCTAGATTTGTTTGGGGCATTTTCTTCCCTTTTTTTCTCATATTGTTCAGGAATCAGTGGGTCATTAAGATATTGCAGATTTCCTCTATCAACTTATAATGTCCCTGAAGATTGCTAGTATATCCCCTCTTATCCTTCAGTAGCCTGAAGTCTTGGAGGAAGTTGATAATGCAGAGCTCCACGAAGAAGCTGCCTCTCTAGGGGTGGTGACCCTCAGGTGGTGTATATTCCCTGCTAGTGGGCAGAGGTGCCTCCACTTGTTGACCAATGGTCATCCAATGGGGAACTAGACTGCGGGCTGAGGCAAGGCCTGTTTGTGCCTATGTCTCTGGCTTTACCGTCCCTGTGGGAAAACCTCCCCCGGCCGGGAAGAGTCACTCGGCGGGGACGTCTCGCTGGTCAGTTGCCCTCCTAGAGGTTCCCCTCAATCTACAACTTCCACCTGGGCTGGGCTGTCTTCCTCTGCAATGATCCCAGGGGCCCGGACCTACGTCCTGGGCCTGGGAGCCTCACCCTTCGCAGGCAAGTCTCCTTAGGCTGCCTCTCCCAGAGAATCTGCCCGCCGCCCTGGAAACTTCGCTCCGCTCCTAGGCGTGTCTCTGTGCGGCTCTTACAGCAAGAAGCCACCTAGCTCCTGGGACCCTGCTCTGCACCAATCGCCTGGCTATGCAGCCCCTCCCCTGAGCCACCACCTGGAGCCCCGTACAATAGCTCCGAGACCCAGAGACCCGCCACACACCTCCTCCTCCGGACAGCCGCACGGTTTTCGACACAGTCACTAGGAGTCCAAACAACTCACTTCGGGTCTCCTCCTCCCGCCAACCACCCGTAGCCCTAGGCAGTCACTCCAAGTCCAAGTGACCCGCCCTGTTCCTCCTCCTCCTCCTTGGGGTAGCCCCCCGGGTGTTCAGGAGCGGTGGCTCCGAGACCAGGTGACTCACCACGCTCCTTCTCCAGGCAGGCCACCGGTGTTCCGGAGCCGTTGCTTTTAGTCCAATCAACTCACCACTCGCCTCCTCCTCTGGCAACCGCCTGTGGTTCTGATGCAGTCACTCCCAGACTAAGCGTCCCACCGCTCTCCTCCTCCATGCAGGCCACCAGTGTTCTGGAGCAGTTGTTCTGAGATCAAACAGCTCGCCACGCAGCTCCACCTCTGGCAACCGCCTGCGGCTCCGATGCAGTCACTCCCAGGTCAAGCAACACGCCGCGCTCCTCCTCCTCCTCCGGGCAACCTCCCAGCACTCAGGAGCACCCACTCTGAGTTCAAACAGCTCACCACGCAGCTCCTCCTCTGGCAACCGCCCGTGGTTCTGATGCAGTCACTCCTAGACCAAGCATCCCGCCGCGCTCCTCCTCTTCCTCCGGGCAACCCCCCGGTGCCCAGAAGCGGTCATTCTGGGTGCAAACAGCTGGCCACGCAGCTCCTCCCCAGGCAGCCGCCCGGAGCCCCAGCGGCTGCTTGAGTCCAAGCACTATGCTGAGCCGCCTCCTCTACGATGATCTCAGTTGTCCGTGTTTACCGCTCCAGCGGGGGGAGGGGCGTCTCGCCGAGCAACTCCACTTCACAAATTCCCTGCGTTCCGGGGCTACTGCCCCATCCGGGACGCCTCCCCAACAGGAGAGACTCACCCGGCAGCTTTGAGTTGGTCCCAAGTCTCTATCTCCTCTTTTGAATCTTGTGTCCTGGAGCAGCGTGAAATGCAGCCGCCCTCTAGTCCGCCATCTTGGCCCACCCTCAACATTTATTTTTTATTCATTAAAATTTGTTGAGTTTTTTTATGATTCAGAAGACATCTATCCACACAAACATTTTGTATAAATTTGAGAATGGTTATCACACTGGTTTTCATTGACTTATAAATGTTAAATCAAATTGGTTGATATTTTTATTTACATCTTTTACATCCTTTTTTTTATTTTTATTTTTTATTTGTTATTCTTAGTTACACATGACAGTAGAATGAATTTTGACATATCATTCACACATGGAATATAATGTTCCATGCTTGTGGTTGTACATGATGTGGAGTTACACAGTTCATGTATTCATATAAGAACATAGGAAAGTTATGTCTTGTCATGAGCGGCAAGGAGGAGTCAATGAGAGTAAATTTGGTCCAGAATCAATTGGCTTTTATTTGATGCTGATCACACAATTATTTATAGTTATTCTAACTTTTAGTCACACCAATACCACACATAACTTAATCACTAAATTATTATAAACCCCAAATAAACAAGACTCACTCCTTACTGAGACCCGTTCCTAAGGTCCACACCTGTGTGACGTGTCTTGAGTCGAAGGCAGCGACTCCCAGAGATCAATCAGGAAGACAGGTCAGGAGATCTTGCTGGGGAACTCCCTCCGGCCGGAGTCCTGATCCGCGAGGACAGTTGGAAGGTGAAGGAGGGCAACGAGGTCACATCAGGCAGGCCTGGCAGAGAAGTCTCAGGCAGGATGCACACGGGCAGCTCCGCTATCACTCTCACAGGAACGTCTTGGTCACGGTCAGGATGATGGATGTTCCAGGAAGCAATGAGCAAGACAGTGAGTTCCCTTCCAGGCTTGGGGCAACACTGGCATCATTGGTGTAAAATGGGGACTGGAGCTAGGCTCATCATGAGTCCTTTTAAATCCTTTTTATCAGACCCTGCCAGCTGGTCTTGGTCTGAGGGAAGTTAGTTATCTTACTCGGGGTCAGTTGCACATGTCTCCAACTTGGGGGCAACGTCAATCTTATCTTGGGGCAACACCACATCATTACCTCATTACAGCACAGAGCACTCCAGTTATTTTTTGTAAGTTACACAGCACAGAGTAAACAAGTTGTTTTTTGTAAGTTACACAGCATACAGAATGTCACACATTTAACTTTGCTCCTTACATGTCTCATTCATTCTACTGTCTTTCCCATTCCCATTTCCCCTTCCTTTCCCTGAGTCTGCCCTATTCAATCAGAAGGATCCCCCTGCCCCACCCTGCCCACCTATTATGAGTCAGCATCTGCATATCAAAGAGAACATTCAGCCTTTGTGTTTGGGGGGATTGGTTTATTCCATTGGCATGATAGTCTCCCAGTTCCATCCATTTACCAGCAAATGCCATAATTTTATTCTTCTTTAGACCTGAGTAATATTCCATTGTGTATATATACCACAATTTCGTCATCCATTCATGTGTCGAAGGACACCTAGGTTAATTCCATAGCTTAGCTATCATGAATTGAGCTGCTATAAATACTGAAGTGGCTACATACTATAATATGTTGATTTTAAGTCCTTTGGGTATACACTGAGGAGTGGGATAACAGGGTCAAATGGTGGTTCCATTCCAACTAAACATATATTTCTGAAAGCATTTCACAAGGATTGCCTTCATCAGAATCTCTTATCATGCTTGTCAAAGTGAATATTATAGCAGCTTCCCCTATTAAACTCTGAAGGTGGGAACCAGGAATCTTAACATTCCCAGTATGATGCCCCCTAACTTTGGGAGGATCTGCTAAAACAAAAGTGATTTGAAGTTCAAATAATTCCAATTCAGGTACTTTTTATGAAAGTTGAAGGTGAGATCTGCTTCTCAGCTAAAGAGATAAGCTCAGATGGTAGAGTTCAGGCAGCACCTACATAGCATTGCTACTTAATCTTCCCAACAAAATTGCAAACGGTACCTGTTGATAACAGATATTCCCAGACCTATTTCACAGATTCTCATTCCACGGGTTTGGAATGGGACCAAGGTGATTCTTTATTTAGCAGTAAAATTTAGTAAAATACAGAGCTTTAGGATAAAAGAACATCAGACCTGCACCACATTCAGGGAAATCTACCCACGAGACTATATTAGTCACTCTTATCTGCCCCTTGGTCCTGGCAATTTAGTAAAGAAAGAAAATGGAAAAGGAAAATGACTTGAAGATATTCTTTAAAAATAATTCATGTGTATTTCAGAAAATTTACAATGTGATTTGTGGGATACATATAGAGATAGAAAAATAGTAGATATCTTTCTTGAAAATCTCTCTAACTTGTTTTTTCTGAGCAGAAATTGTAACTTAGCATAGTCAGTGAGGAGGTAACTCAGAGAAATGGATGGTTTTTTTCTTATTGCGTCTCCATTTTCTTTCCCTCCTGGTTATATCTTTAAAGCTCAGCTGTGTGAGCTGAAGGAAGACTATTTCATCACAAAATTCATTACTGTTTATACCTATTACCCTAACTAGTCCCCTACGAAATCATTAGATCTTCAAAGATGGGGAATAATCTTGCCAACCAAATACCCATCTAGCATATCTTGCCAATAATTACTCAATAAATATTTACTTAACACTAGCCAGGTTAATAGTTTTCTAGGGGGGTCAGAAGTGCATGGATCAAATTTAGACCACATTTGGCAATTCTCCTCTGGTTCTGCAGTCAATTTTTTTACCCTTCCATAAATGAAAGACCAAGTTTCAATTTCTTTGCAGAACACCCTGTAATACCATTGATTCTTTCTGATTTCTCCTCTGATCACCTCACTTCAAGGATAATCACAAAGTAGGGTGATTTGGTCTAATGAATGGATAGTAGAACCACACTTGAAAATTATTATATATTTTATTTTTTAAATGTTTGGCTGTAATGTCAGACTGGTTACTTCCTCATCATTACAGATTTTTAATACTAAATAACAGTTCACTACTTAAAGCAAAAATTTTGAATTTTTGACATTTGAATAAAAATCTAATAATCATTTCTTTTAATGTTTACTAGTATGGCACACTGAAGTTTAACTTTAAACATCAGAAAATTTGAAAAAGAGGTATATTATTAAAGACTAATTAAATATATAAAGAAATTTTAAAGAATGGAAATGCAAAAAGACTGTGGTTTGAAGTTTCCAAACAATTACTGTCTGAGAATAGTGAGTGATGAGATAGCTTGGAGAATATAATAAAAGTCAAAATATAATTTAGAAGATGAGAAAAGTGTAAAGAGAATAATTAGACTTCAGAGGTAGCTAGTCCCAAGAGAGAATCTAGATTTTTTTTTTTTTGTACCAGGGATTGAAACCAGGGGTGCTTAACCACTGAGCCACATCTCCAGACCTCTTCTGTATTTTATTTAGAGACAGGTTCTCACTAAGCTGATTAGGGCTTCCCTAAGTTGCTGAGGCTGGCTTTAAACTTGGGATCCTACTGCCTCAGCCTCCTGAGCTGTTGGAATTACAAGTGTGTCCCACCATGTGACCTTGGCACAAGTAACCAATCCCTCAAACAAAAGTAAAGTGCCCATAATGAAATTTTTTTGACAAAGGTCCTTTGAGATAAATATATGCAAGATAGACTTGTGTAATAGTTTATATATGAGGTATCCTCCAAAGCTTCATGTGTGAGACAATACAAGAAGGTTCAGAGGTGAAATGACTGAAGGAGGTAGGGTGTGACTGGAGGAGGTTGGTCACTGGGGGGGGCATGTCTTTGGAGATTTTATTTTGTACCTGGTGAACAGAACTTTCTGTTTCCTGACTGTCATGTCCTGAGCATCTTTCCTCTGTGATGCCCTTCTGTCATGATGTTCTGCTTCACCTTAGACTCAGAACTATGAAGTCTGTTGATCATGGACAGAACCTCTGAAACTGTGAGCCAAAATAAACTTTTCCTCTTCTATATTGTTCTTCTTGGGTATGTTGGTCACAGTGATGAAGAAGCTGACCAAAAGAGCTTGGCACCTCATATTTCTTCTCCCTTAAGTGAAGAAGTGGGAAATGAATCTTTAGTAAAGGAATAATACAGGACAGATATCATGAGTTGTAAACCTGTTAATTGCTACCTAATATATGTCTAATGTGGGTCATTAGCACTAATTTCAGCTGAAGGGAAGTAAATAAAGGCCTATACCAGATGAAACTATTTCATCTATTAAGTTTATCACTTTAACCAAAAAAAGAAAAAAAAAGAAGCAAAGAAATTTCTTGATCACACAAGAGATTTTTAAATGCATTCTTTGCCATTTCATTTTTAATTGGACTTTAATTTTGCATTTATAGCTCTATTATGTCATTGGGAATGTGGGTCAATATTTCAATAAAATTTGAGTAGTCACAAAGCAGGTTCTTACACAGATTTTGAAGAGTTCATTAATCACTAATACTTTATGCCCTTGGGTGGAGAATTTCCTTTTTCACACAAGAAGTCATCAATATTCCAAAATGCATGATGTGTTTAGATCTTGATTTGGCAGCAAAGTATTAGTATCTCCCAGCCCCATGCCCCAAATCTAATTTTATAGCTTGGTTTATGACAGTAGATAGGGGTAATAAACAGTCAAGGAGTTACTCAGAACAACACAGGAAATTGGTTTCAGTCCAATAATCTATTCCTAAGTTTACTATTTGATAAAAACAAGAATGAAAACACAATTCTACCTAGTTTACTCCATTTCCTTTTTCCCCAACACAGTGATAATATGAAGTATTGACAGAGGTGGGCACATGTTTGTAAAAATGAATAATTTGAAATGAGATGGGCAAAGGACTTCTAAGAATCCACATAAATCCAAAGTGCTCATAACTTGAAGTTGAATAAACTTTAGTCCCTCTTTGGAAATCTTGATATATATTCATAACATCTTCACATGTAAAACAGACTTTAAAGAAGATTATTTGAAAAACAGCAGATACAAATATGAAGTCAAGGAAAGGCTCTGTTAAAAAAAAAAATGAAATCATCTCATTTGCCATTTAATATTAAAATCTTAGACTCAGGGTGTAGCTCAGTTAGTAGAGTGATTGCCTCACATGCACAAGGCCCTGGGTTCAATCCCCAGCACCACAAAAAAAAAAAAAATTAAAATCTTCCAGAAATTGGTCAAAGCAGAAATAACTAAGCTTTTACCTCAAATACAAGAGTGAATTCAAAAGGAAGATTGACGAGTGCAAAATTATTTCTTAGTTTCATTTCTCACTTGTCAATGAAGCAGTATTGATTTGTCCTCTATATTACAAGTAAAATTTTAAACATGCTGTTATTGAGGATGGTGGTAAAGGAAAGAAGGCAGTAAAATTTAAACTAAAAATTCTGATCATTATAGTCTACTAAAAGTATTAAAAGTAAAAATAAAATAATATCAAATCTGTCAATAATTTATAATGATAAGCAAAATATTAAGGGGTTAAAAATGCCCAAAATAGTAAGAGGACTTTTTTAAAAAATGTAAATTAAGTGGGAATGTGATTGTGTCTTAAATATGTTTATTGATACTTAGGGAAAGGGTAGATAGTTAAGAATTCTAATCCCTGAAACAGAGTGAAAAATATGTTCACTACTTAACAAATGATAAATCTTAAAGAATTAGACTTACTTCTAACTCTGAATTTCCTCCCGCTCCAGATTTATTGGATGTCTTACTAAGGCAAATCTGACTATTGTTGATGGCAGAGGCTAATTTCCTAGCAATTTGGAAGAAGCCCAGTACTCCATATGCTGCTGCCCCTGTCTTCTCCTTGCATAGACACTGAACTAAGAAAAAACTTTAACTGTGTAAGCACAATGTTCAATCCAGTAAAATTACAATGAGCAATGTGATGGTTATTGTACATCATGGTCTCAGACCCTGTGGCCCTAGATTCTGCATGAAGAGAATTGTGTTAATTTCCCTCCATTCTCCAGAGTTCACCCCTTGTATATGAGTCCATGTGACATACTACAGATTAATTTGTTTGTTAATTTGTTTGTTTGTTGGTACTGGGAGTTGAACTCAGGGACACTTAACCAAGAGCCACATCCCCAGCCCTTTTATATTTTATTTTGAGACAGGGTCCATCTAAGTTGCTTAGGGTCTCATTAAGTTGCTGAGGCTGGCTTTGATCTTGAGGTCCTCCTGCCTCAGCCTCCTGAGCCACTGAGATTACAGTTGTGCACCACTATACCCAGCTCCTGCTTAATTTTTGAAGCAGAAAAAGATCTAGAAGGAATATCATAGAACCACTAAAGTACAAAATGATTATATCATATCATGACATTGTCTTCTTTTCCTCTTTTTCTTATTCTTATCATGGGATAAGGAGTTTTAAGAAAAGAAAGGCATAAACATCTGATCTTTTATGAGGAATGGTTAGGTCTTTTGAAGTAACATGGAATTTAACTTTCATGGTTTTTAAAAATTATCTGACCCTGAACCATGTGTCATCTGTCACATCCCACCCTTTAGTCCAGAAAAGTTTAATAGGTGTCCTTTTAGAGGAAAGTTCATTTGGAGCATCAGCCATGAACTACTAGTATGACAGTTACCTAATTGGAAATAATTTTCTATGCATCTCTCATATTTGTGCATATCTTTTGAGTAGAGGCACTAAACACCTTTGTTTTGGCCTCTCTTTACAGGGATGTTTGTATAAACAAACACTTTTACTAGTTATGGAGCTAATGTCTCAGTCCTGGTCAGATGTTAGGTTTGTTAGCTCTTTAGGATTAGGAAGATTGTACAGGGTTTCAGAAGTCCCTTCTAACAATCCTTCTAACAATTCAAGTGTTGCAGATGTGATGCCCATCCACTGTACGTGTACTGGCAAAGGGGTCATTCCATATCAATCCGACAGGACTTGGGGAACAAGAGGGAGTTAATATAACCATGAAGTTCATGCCGTCTGCTATGCTATGGGTGATTAAAGACCTTTGTCTCTGTCCCAGAGTTAGTTTTATCTCCTGCCAGCCTCCATGAAACTGTGGCAGGCTAACTTGGTAACTCAGAAGTAGGATGAAATTTCAGGGTCCTCATAGTTACTGACACTTTCTTGCTTTCCAAAATATCTTTCCTGTGGGTTGCTATTGAAATTAATCTACAAACTGTCTTTTTAAAAAATTCGTTCTGATTATTTATAGCATGACAGTAGAATGCATCTTGACACAACATAAATAAGTGGAGTATAGCTTCTTATTTTTCTGGTTGTACATGATGTAGAGTTACACAGGTCGTATAATCATATATACAATGTATATATCCATGTAATAATGTCTGTTTCATTCTATCCTTCCTACTCCCATGCCCCCTCTCTTCCCTTCACTCCCCTATGACTAATCTTAAGTACCTCTTTTCTTCCCTAGCGTGCACACACACACACACACACACACACACACCCTGCTTATTGTGAATTAGCATTTGCACATCAGAGGAAACATTTGGCCTTTTGTAGTTTGTCTATTATGCCAGGCTAGCTCAGGTAAAGATGCAGAGTCAAGACCCCCAGACACCAGGAGTTGGATGGAAGCAGGCTTGTGGTGAGTAGCCTGCAAACTCCTTTATTGCAGGAACAGCTATACATTTTATAGGCTTCTCGTCCGATCACAATGTGCCATGGGGGTCAGACCACCAGGCTCCTATACAGGTTCCCTTGGTAACACTAGGTCAACTTGGGGCACTTGTTTACTTTCCTAGGTAGGAGAAGCGAAACACTTCTCCCTGCAAGTTTACACACTTGAGACATTCACTGCTGCCAGCCAAGAACTAGGATTTCTCCCAACAGTCTTTGGTTCTTTGGGATTGGTTTATATCACTTAGCATGATATTCTCCAGTTCCATCCATCTACCAGCAAATGGCAAAATTTCATTCTTCTTTATAGCTGAGTAATATTCCATGGTGTATATATACCACATTTTTTTATCCATTCATCTGTTGAAGGGCACCTAGGTTGGTGCCATAGTTTAGCTATTGTGAGTTGAGCTGATATAAACATTGATGTAACTGCATCACTGTAATATGCTGATTTTAAGTCCTTCGGGTATAAGCCTAGGAGTGGGATGACTGGGTCAAATGGTGGTTCCATTCTAAGTTTTCTGAGGAATCTTCATACTACTTTCCATAGTGGTTGCACCAATTTGCAGTCCTACAGCAATGTATGGGTGTATTAGGTCATAAGTAGAACATATAAATGTTACTCATTTAAAAGAGAAAGAGGGAGGAAGGGAAATAGTGATGAGGGATACCCTTTTCAGAAAGCACTGACAATAATCTCTGGTGATGAGTTTGTCTAATACAGCATCCACTTCACCTTATGAAGTGCTACCTTCACCTTCACTTTCAATAAATCTGTACTTTGCCTGTTACTTGTGTGTTTGTGTTGCTTAATTCTTTGTTGATAAAATATTTCTTTGAAGACTAGAACACTATATTTTTAGAGTGTATTTTGACATATTATATATACATAGAGTATAACTTATTCTAATTAGGATCCCATTTTTGTGGTTGTACATGATGTGAAGTTTCACTGGTTGTGTATTCATATATGGACATAGGAAAGTTATGTTTGATTCATTCTACTGTCTTTTCTATTGCCATCCCCCCTCCCTTCCCTTCATTCCCCTTGTCTAATCCAATAAACTTCTATTTTTCCCTCCCTGTCCCCTTTATTGTGTGTTACCATCCACATATCAGAGAAAACATTTGGCCTTTGGTTTTTTTGGATTGGTTTATTTCACTTAGCATTATAGTCACCAGTTACACCCATTTACTGGGAAATGCCACAATTTCATTATTTTCATGGCTGAGTAGTATTCCATTTTGTATATATACCACATTAAAACACTTTATTTTTATCTGTCATTGACTAATATAAATCATAACCTAAATCTTGCATCAGGAAATAAATACTTTTACTGAGAGATTTCATTCATCTTTTATATGATACATGAAAAATTATCATAAGTAGATGCAGTTTCAACATAGGTAGATTTGTGTTGATTTTACTTTAATGCTTTTCTCTGATACTAAACTTCTGTGATGCTTCAAAGTTTCCCCTATTTGGACTGTGTTGCAATCTCAGCACTGTGTCTACAGATCATATGTTCCTTCTCCTACTGATCAAAATATATTATATATTCTACTAGTTATTGTCCATGATTGCCTAACTACCAAAGTGACTATTTACAAGGAAATTAAAGTTGAAGATGTAATTAAGGTTGGTAATCAGGTGAGTATAGGATAGGGAGATTGTGTTGGCTTATCTTAATAAGCCCAATGTACTCACAAGATAAAAGGCCAGAGTTACATGATAGGAGAAGGACTCCACTAGTCATTGCCGGTTCTGAAACTGGAGGAAGGAAACCATGAGCCATGAAATGAAGAAAACCTCTAGAAGCTGCAAAGTCAAGGAAATGAATATTCCCTGAGGCTCTCCAGAAGAGAATGTAGCCTTGCTACCACCTTGATTTTAGTTGAGTGAGTTCCTTGTGGGACTTCAAGTCTAGAGAAGTATAAGATAATAAATACAGTTGTTGCGAGTCATTAAGTTTTTGGTAATTTGATATAGATGTGATAGAAAACTAAAGCAGCATCCGTTTTTACTTCCTCTGTTTAAAACTGATTTATTTCAATGTAAAACATTGTCTTGGATGACCTCTCTCCCTTACATTTCTCTCACTCATAGGGCCCAAGAAAGGTGATTCTCTCTACCTAAAATTTGAAATTTGACAAGAGGAACAGAAGGACAGACTGCATAACAAGTATTTAACCTTGCCATATTGAACCTGACACATCACTAAAGATATTGTTTCTGCTCCATAATTCCCCACAGTGGCCTAGTTTGTCCTTCTGAGCCTAAATTCAGTACCATTTTTTCAGCACTTTTAGCTATACCATTTTCTCCCAGCAAATATCTTTTGTCCTGATGCTAGCCAGTGTCATATTATTTTGATTGAATCTGTGATACTTGAGTGGACAAACCTTCCCTGATACATTATTTATATTTTTAATTCATTCATTCATTCATTCATCTGTATCCAATTTCTATTATATGCCAGGAAGTCTTCTGGAGACAATAGATAACTCAAATGAATAATTCTAAAGATGGACATTTCAAATACTAGATTATATGTTTTGGGTAAAGGAGAAGAAAACTTTACAACATGTAAGTGGTTATATCCTGGGCATTTGTAAGGACCTACCCTATCTGAAAGAGTGAGGAATATGGCCTCAGTCCCAAGAATAGTGCCTGAAGCACTATTAGGTGAACACACAACTATTTTTTCAATGAGTGAATCAAGATATGGGATTAAAAATTAGGAAATAATGATTAACATAATTAAAACAAGGTGAGAAAAAGCTCAAAGACAATGAGAAATGAATAAAATTATTTATAGTCAGGATAATTTGCCAACTATTTTTTCTTGACCTGAGAGGAGAAGGCTTAAGGAACAAAAAAGGATGAAATAAGTTGAAATGTCAGAGAGGGATGTACTCAAAATTCTAATAAATAAATCAGAGAAAGGGTTCAGTAATTGGAGATGTCATAAGATAACAGAATGACATGCCATTGTAATTTCAAATGAAATTATAAATCTTTCTTTCTCATTCATCCAATCTACTATATTTTGTATCTGGAATGTACCCCCAAAGCCCATGTGTTAAAGGCTTGATCCTCAGGGTGCTACTACTGGGAAGTGGTGCAATGCTTAAGAGGTAAGGCTTAGTAGGAGGTCTTTAGATTTTTGTGGCATGCCCTTAAAGTGGATTGTGGAACCCTAGACACTCTTCACTCCATGATAGACTGGAACCCCCAAAACTGTGAGCCAAAATAAGACTTTCTCTTTATAAGTTAATTATCTCAGGTATTTTGTTATAGAAATGGATAAATGACTAACATACCATCCCATAATTTTGACCAAAGCTTGAATAGGTTTAATTTCAGCACTCAGATGGATGTCTTGATAAATTCTTTTATTTCATAGGCCCAGTCTTACATATTCCCAAGTCCTCAGGAGAAAGAAGAGTCATCTGGAATCTGGCGTTTGCTCAGCATTCACTTTTACTTTCTCAGATAAATAAGAGCTGAGGGAGATTGTCACCACTAGACCTAACTTACAAAAATTGTTCAAGAGAGCTCTTAAGTTGAAATGAATGAAAACTAGAGAGAAACATGAAAATATAAAGCTTGAAGACAATAGTAAATATGTACACAAACACAGAATATCATAGTACTGTCATTATAGTATGTAAATCAATTTTGATTCCAGTGTAGAAGTCAAAAGACAAAAGTATAAAAATAAGTGTAACCATAAGGCAATTTTAATGGATGCACAATAAAAGAGAGGTAATTTGTGACATCAATAATATAAAGTGTTGGGGAATAAGAGAAAGAATGAAAATACATATGCAATTGAGTTACATTATCAACTTCAAATAAATTACTGTAACTAAAATATTTTATTTAAACCCCATGGTAATGACAGATAAAATAGGAAGGGAAGATAGATACAAGAAAATGAGAAAGGACTCAAAGCATGTCACTACATAAAATAAAACTTTAAAATTGAATGAAAACCTAATAAAAATTCTATAATCCAAGAGAAAATGACTGATATTACTCTTTTCCTATCTTTCTAATATGCTTACAGGACAAGATGATACAGAGAATTACCAATATATTTTCCCCAAGATTACTTAATGGTTTTTGAATAGCATTTATATATCACAGTTTATTGTTTGAATTTTTTAGAGGTTAAGCTGACTTTTGTTTGAAAGTATGATTCATCACAACAAATTAATTCTAAGGTTGAAATAAAGAGGTAAATGAATTAGAAGTTCATTTAAAAAGCCAGGCTATTCAAAATAACAATGTGTGAGTAGAAAAAAGATATGGATTGTATCAGAAATAGTTAAAGGTGATAACTTTAGGAAAAACATAAAAATGTTTAATTTTTTTTTATTTTGTAAATCATTACCAGTGAGAAAATGTTATCTAGACAATGGCTTAGGAAAATTGAATTCTAGTATTATTTGTTACTGACTTATAAGATTGTTTTGATGAGATCATCAATCTTTGCACTTTAATTTTCACTTTCATGCACACACAAAAAAAGAAATGAAATTAATATTTCTAAAGAAACTATAAAGGATCTAGGATCCAAACTGAGAATTCAACTCAAACTTAAACATTAATATACAGAAATGAAGAGAAATGAAACATTGTCATGTACCAACTGCAAAGATGAATCTCACCATGTAATTTTGAGAGACATGAAACAGGCACATCAGTATTCATATTCAAGTGATATAGAGATCAAAAACAACAATATGTATGCTTATATAAGCGAAGATAGGTTTTACTTCTGGGTAGAAGGGGTTAATTACTGGATAAGGGTTGAATTAAGGCTTCTGGGGTCTTGACAGTGTTCTATAATCAGTGTTCTATATGGTGATTTAAAAACTGTTGAGCTTTTAAGTTATGCTTTATTTTTCTCTGTATTTGTATTTCAATAAATAGAACAGATAAAATCACAAAGATGCTATATGCTTGGCAAACTGTACAGCAGAGAATACCTGAAGTTGAAGTTACCTGGAAAAGAATAAACTCAGAAATAGAAAGAAAACGTTCACTGTAATGAGAAATTACATATGCTAGATCAGAGCTCCAATTGAAACAGAGATTTAAAAGTGCAAGTGTGTTTCAAGAGGCAATCTGGGAGAATAATACTTTGAGATAAGAAGGGAGAAGGATGAAAAAAAATGTAAATTTCTCTGTGAAGACCACATGATGAAGGGGGTAGGCACAGAAAGAAATTACAATCTCTAAACACTAGAAAAGGAAAAAATAAGGCCATTCAAATGCTGTGTTCACCTCCCACCCATTTAAAAAGAAAGAAAAAGTCACCCAGTAAGAAAATTATACTTTGCTACACTATAGAAAAGTTGTGCTTGATGTAGGAATCATAAAACACACATCAACATCCTAGTCCACAGAAATGTACAAGCTTATTTTTCATCTAAACAAATCTATTATAGAAATAGAGCAGGAAATAACAAATATATCAACTGAGTAAAATTTCCTCAAATATCTGATGAAAAGGCAGAAGAACTTACAACACAGCATTCCAAATTCAATTAAATATCCTCAAATAAGCCTTTGAGTGGGTTGTATGTATTTTGACTTAGAAATGCAAAGCTAAAAATAGAAACATACAAAATGACATTAAATGAGCTTGATGAACATTCTTGATAGTTACAATTAAAAGACAAAATTATATCACCATTGAAGAATAAATTATGAGCTACACAGAAAGAATAAGGTTGAACAAAACATAAAAGGCAATTTCAAAGAAGTATAGTAACCAGAAAACATAATAATAATAAAAATGTCTAAAATTGTGCAAAAGACATGAAATAAACTCAATGTCTTAAGCAAAACCCAATTAGGATGAATACAAAGAAATTCACATCAAAGCACATCATAATCCAATTTTGAAAAACTAAGGACAAAGAAAAAAATCTTGAAAGCATCCAGAAAGAAATGATCTATTACAGTGGATCAACAATTTGTGCACCAACAGATTTCTTATCTGAAACGTGAATGAAGGAGCACATCATCATTCAAGAAAATAACTATCAACACCCAATTCTAGAGCATTTGAAGGGGAAATAAAATATTATTGGGTTAAGGAAAACTAAAAAATGTGTTACTATCAGACCTGTTTTTCTGTAATTTTTCTTTTATCTGACTTATTTATTTACATATTTATTTTATATTATGCTGGGAGTCAAACTCAAGGTCTCACACATGCTAGGCACTTTATACTGAGCTACATTCATGGCTCTATCAGTCCTATTCTTAAAAACTATCTAAAGAAAAACATTAACAAAAAAGAAATAATATGAAATTTTGAAACATCTGGAAGGATAACACACAATGAAAAGACAAGAAATTTGGTTATATTCAATAGCTTATCCTTCTAATAAAATTGATAAAATTTACATGATAGCTGAAACAAAAGTGTAACAACTATGGTACTCAAAATGATATTTAAACATAGGGAAGTAAAGAGATACAAATAGAAGTGAGTTTTCCACACTTCACTTTAAGTGGTAAAATGTTGATACCAGTAGACTACTAAAAGTCACATCTGGATATTGCAACAATGAGAACCACTAAGAAAACTATAAACAGAAATACACTAAAAAAAAAAAAAAAAACTATATTATCAAGATGCAACCCTAAAAACATGCAAGTAACCTAACAAAAAGCAAATATATTAAACCTAAATTTGTATGTGTCAAGGGGCCTTGACATACATGAAGTAAAACTAATAGATCTAAAAGAAGAAATGAACAAATTCACAGTTATTGTTAGGAACCTCCCTCTCAGCAACTGATAGAACTAGACAGAAAATCAGCAAGTCCCATAACCATTAAAGAAATTGAATTTGTAACTTAAAAGCTCCCAAAAAAGAAAGCTCCAGATCCAGATGGCATCTCTGAAGAATTTTTCCAAACATTTAAAAGGATTAACAACAACTTTATATTATCTCATCCACATAAGAAGAAAGTTAGAAACACTTCATAAGTCAGAACAGTGTTACCCTGATACCAAAAACTGGAAAAGACAACACACAAAAAATAAAACTACAGACCACTATCTTGCATGATTTTGGAAGTAAATATCCTCAACAAAATATTACTAAATCATTTCCAGCAATGTATAAAAATAATTATAGGGGGCAATCCAAGATGGCGGCCTAGAGGGTGACTGCACCCCCAGTCGCTCCAGAACCCAGGAGATAAGAAGGGGAGGCATTGAGAGACTCGGACTGAAATAGAGCCACGGGTGAGTCTGCCCACTGGGTAAAGCTCGGCCCGGGTGGCAGACCCAGATAGAGGTGGCTTATCGGAGCCGGGCAGGGCAGCTAGAGTCTTCCACAGGCAGTCCTGCGCACTCCGGCGGTGGGCCCCGCCCACACAGCCAGCTTCTCCAGGTTCCCGGAGCAGGCCCGCTAGTGAGAGCCTTTCTGACCAGAACAAGCTCCAAATCCTGGAGCCAGCGCAGCACAGCGTACTCTGGCACGCAAGCAGCTTCAGGGACCAGGATAGGGCAGCCAGAGACTTCCCCAAGTAGCCTGGACCCCTGCGGTGGGAGGTGCCTTTCAAGGCTAGCTTCTCAGACCAGACCGCCCAGTGAGAGGTTTTCTACATAGAACCAGCCACAAGCCCCCGAACCAACGGAGAGCTTCGATCCGCAAGCAGCCTCTGGGATCAGGGCAGGGCAGCCAGAGACCTCTTCAGGCGGCTCTGCCCACTCCGGCCGCAGGCTCTCTTCACAGGGCGATCCAAGATGGCGGCCTAGAGGGTGACTGCACCCCCAGTCGCTCCAGAACCCAGGAGTTAAGAAGGGGAGGCACTGAGAGACTCGGACTGAAATAGAGCCACAGGTGAGTCTGCCCACTGGGTAAAGCTCGGCCCGGGTGGCAGGCCCAGATAGAGGTGGATTATCGGAGCCGGGCAGGGCAGCTAGAGTCTTCCACAGGCAGCCCTGCGCACTCCGACAGTGGGCTCCTCCCACACGGCCAGCTGCACAGTGCAGGCCCACAATGAGAGCCTTTCTGCACAGAGCCAGTTCCAAACCGTGGAACCAGTAGAGGGCTAGGGGCAGTTTTCTTTGGATGCACTGCATTATTCGATTCCTCCAAGACATCAGGCTACTGAAGGCTGGGAGGTGATACACTGGAAATCTACCGGGACACTATAAGCCAATAGCGGATAACTGCAATATCTCAGGGTCCCACTGACAGCTGACCAATATGAGAAAACAAGGGAAGAAAATGTCCCAAACAAACCTAGATACTACATCAATAAAACCCAATGACAATGACAGCACAGCAGAAGAAATGTCAGAAAGGGAGTTCAGAATGTACGTAATTAAAACGATCAGGGAAGCTAATGAGGAGATGAAAGAGCAAATGCAGGCATTGAAGGAGGAGATGAAAGAGCAAATACAGGGATTAAATGATCGCACCAATCAACAGTTAAAAGACCAAATACGGGAAGCAAGAGATCGTTTCAATAAAGAGGTAGAGATTCTGAAAAAAAAACAAATTGAAATACTTGAAATGAAGAAAACAATAAACCAAGTTAAAAACTCCATAGAAAGCATAACCAATAGGATAGAACACCTGGAAGACAGAACCTCAGACATTGAAGAAAAATTATTTAATCTTGAAAACAAAGTTGGCCAAACAGAAAAGATGGTAAGAAATCATGAACAGAATCTACAAGAATTATGGGATATCATGAAAAGGCCAAATTTGAGAATTATTGGGATTGAGGAAGGCTTAGAGAAACAAACCAAAGGAATGAACAATCTATTCAATGAAATAATATCAGAAAATTTCCCAAATCTGAAGAATGAAATGGAAAACCAAGTACAAGAGGCTTATAGAGCTCCAAACATACAAAATTACAACAGACCCACACCAAGGCACATTATTATGAAAATACCTAACATACAAAATAAAGACAGAATTTTAAAGGCCGCGAGAGAAAAGAATCAAATTACATTCAGAGGGAAACCAATAAGAATATCAGCAGATTTTTCAATCCAGACCCTAAAAGCTAGAAGGGCCTGGAACAACATAAACCAAGCCCTGAAAGAAAACGGATGCCAACCAAGAATCTTATACCCAGCAAAACTTACCTTCAAATTTGACGATGAAATAAGATCCTTCCATGATAAACAAAAGCTAAAGGAATTTACAAAAAGAAAGCCAGCATTACAGAACATTCTCAGCAAAATATTCCATGAGGAAGAGATGAAAAACAACGATGCAATTCAGCAACAGGAGGCGCTAACCTAAAGGAATAGCCCAATAAAGGAGAAACTAAATCATGTCAAAAACAAATATGAGTCAATTGACTGGGAATACAAATCATATCACAATAATAACCCTGAATGTTAATGGCCTGAATTCATCAATCAAAAGACACAGACTGGCAGATTGGATTAAAAAGAAAAATCCAACAATATGCTGCCTGCAAGAGACTCATCTCATAGAAAGAGACACCCATAGACTAAAGGTGAAAGGATGGGGAAAAACATACCATGCACATGGACACAGCAAAAACGCTGGAGTATCCATCCTCATTTCAGATAATGTGGACTTCAAACCAAAACTAGTCAGAAGGGATAAAGACGGACATTACATGCTGCTTAAGGGAAGCATAAATCAGCAAGACATAACAATCATAAATATCTATGCCCCGAACATTGGCTCATCCACGTACGTCAAACAAATCCTTCTCAATTCCAAAAATCAAATAGACCACAACACAATAATACTAGGTGATTTTAACACACCTCTCTCACCACTGGATAGATCGTCCAAACAAAAATTGAATAAAGAAACTATAGCTCTCAACAACACAATCAACAATTTAGACTTAACGGACATATATAGAATATACCATCCAACAAAGAACGAATACACTTTCTTCTCAGCAGCACATGGATCCTTCTCTAAAATAGACCATATTTTATGCCACAAAGCTAATGTTAGCAAATACAAGAAGATAGAGATACTACCTTGTACTCTATCAGATCATAATGGATTGAAATTAGAAATAAATGACAGAATAAAAAACAGAAACTTCTCCAATACCTGGAGATTAAATAATACACTATTATATGATGAATGGATAACAGAAGACATCAGGAGGGAAATAAAAAAATTCTTAGAAGTAAACGAGAACAAAGACACATCATATCAAAATCTCTGGGACACTATGAAAGCAGTACTTAGAGGAAGATTTATTTCATGGGGCGCATTCAACAAAAGAAGTAGAAATCAACAAATAAATGACTTAACACTACAGTTCAAAGTGCTAGAAAAAGAAGAGCAGACCAATACCAAAAGTAGTAGAAGACAGGAAATAGTTAAAATCAGAACCGAAATCAACGAAATCGAAACAAAAGAAACAATTGGAAAAATTAACAAAATAAATAGTTGGTTCCTTGAAAAAATTAATAAAATTGATAAACCCTTAGCCACACTAACAAAGAGAAAGAGGGAGAAAACTCAAATTACTAAAATTCGGAATGAACAAGGAAACATCACAACAGACACGAGTGAAATACAAAACATAATTAGAAGCTATTTTGAAAATCTATACTCCAACAAAACAGAAAACCTCGAAGACATCAACAAATTTCTAGAGACATATGAATTACCTAAACTGAACGAGGAGGACATACACAACTTAAATAAACCAATTTCAAGCAATGAAATAGAAGAGGTCATCAAAAGCCTACCAACAAAGAAAAGTCCAGGACCAGATGGGTTCTCAGCCGAGTTCTACAAAACCTTTAAAGAAGAGCTCATTCCAATACTCCTCAAACTATTCCATGAAATAGAAGAGGAGGGAACCCTCCCAAACTCATTCTATGAAGCCAATATCACCCTGATACCTAAACCAGACAGAGACACATCAAGGAAAGGAAATTTCAGACCAATATCCTTAATGAACATCGACGCAAAAATTCTCAACAAAATTTTAGCGAATCACATACAGATATATATCAAAAAGATAGTGCACCACGATCAAGTGGGTTTTATCCCAGGGATGCAAGGTTGGTTCAACATTCGGAAATCAATAAATGTCATTCACCATATCAACAGACTTAAAGTCAAGAATCACATGATTATTTCAATAGATGCAGAAAAAGCATTCGATAAAATACAGCATCCCTTCATGTTCAAAACACTAGAAAAAATTCCTTAACATTTTAAAGACCATCTATGCTAAGCCCATGGCTAATATCATTCTAAATGGTGAAAAACTGAAAGCGTTCCCCCTAAAAACTGGAACAAGGCAGGGATGCCCTCTTTCACCACTTCTATTCAACATCGTCCTTGAGACTCTAGCCAGAGCAATCAGACAAACCAAAGAAATTAAATGGATACGAATAGGAAAAGAAGAACTCAAACTATCCCTGTTCGCTGATGACATGATTATATATTTAGAGGAATCTGGAAATTCCACCAGAAAACTTTTAGAACTCATAAGTGAATTCAGTAAAGTAGCAGGTTACGAGATCAATGCTCACAAATCCAATGCATTTTTATACATAAGTGATGAATCTTCAGAAAGAGAAATTAGGAAAACTACCCCATTCACAATAGCATCGAAAAAAATAAAATACTTGGGAATCAATCTCACAAAAGAGGCAAAAGACCTCTACAATGAGAACTACAGAACACTAAAGAAAGAAATTAAAGAACACCTTAGAAGATGGAAAGATCTCCCATGTTCCTGGATAGGCAGAATTAATATTGTCAAAATGGCTATACTACCTAAAGTGCTATACAGATTCAATGCAATTCCAATTAAAATCCCAATGATGTACCTTACAGAAATAGAGCAAGCAATTATGAAATTCATCTGGAAGAATAAAAAACCTAGAATAGCTAAAGCAATCCTCAGTAGCAAGAGCGAAGCAGGGGGTATTGCAATACCAGATCTTCAACTCTACTACAAAACAATAGTAACAAAAACGGCATGGTATTGGTACCAAAATAGACAGGTAGATCAATGGTACAGAATAGAGGACATGGACACAAACCCAAAGAAATACAATTTTCTCATACTAGACAAAGGTTCCAAAAATATGCAATGGAGAAAAGATAGCCTCTTCAACAAATGGTGCTGGGAAAACTGGAAAACCATATGCAATAGAATGAAATTAAACCCCTATCTCTCACCCTACACAAAACTCAACTCAAAATGGATCAAGGACCTCGGAATCAGACCAGAGACCCTGCATCTTATAGAAGAAAAAGTAGGTCCAAATCTTCAACTTGTTGGCTTAGGATCAGACTTCCTTAATAGGACTCCCATAGCACAAGAAATAAAAGCAAGAATCAACAACTGGGATAGATTCAAACTAAAAAGCTTTCTCTCAGCAAAGGAAACTATCAGAAATGTGAAGAGAGAGCCTACAGAGTGGGAGAATATCTTTGCCAACCATACCTCAGATAGAGCGCTAATTTCCAGAATCTATAAAGAACTCAAAAAACTCTATACCAAGAATACAAATAACCCAATCAACAAATGGGCTAAGGAAATGAACAGACACTTCACAGAAGAAGATGTACAAGTAATCAACAGATATATGAAAAAATGTTCAACATCCCTAGTAATAAGGGAAATGCAAATCAAAACTACCCTAAGATTTCATCTCACCCCAATTAGAATGGCGATTATCAAGAATACAAGCAACAATAGGTGTTGGCGAGGATGTGGTGAAAAAGGAACACTCATACATTGCTGGTGGGATTGCAAATTAGTGCAGCCACTCTGGAAAGCAGTGTGGAGATTCCTCAGAAAGCTTGGAATGGAAACACCATTTGACCCAGCTATCCCACTGCTTGGCCTATACCCAAAGGACTTAAAATCAGCATACTACAGAGATACAGCCACATCAATGTTCATTGCTGCTCAATTCACCATAGCCAGATTGTGGAACCAACCTAGATGCCCTTCAGTTGATGAATGGATAAAGAAACTGTGGCATATATATACAATGGAATATTACTCCGCAATGAAGAATGATAAAATTATGGCATTTGTAGGCAAATGGTCGAAATTGGAGAATATCATGCTAAGTGAGATAAGCCTATCTCAAAAAACTAAAGGACGAATGATCTCGCTGATAAGCGGATGAGGACATATAATGGGGGGTGGGAGGGGTTAGCATTAGGTTTAGGGTTAGGTTTAGGGTTAGGGATAAGGACAGCAGTAATAATGAAGGAAAGAAGGACTGTATAGAGGGAAAAGAGGGGTGGGAGGGGTGGGGGGGAAGGAAAAAAAATAAACATCATTGCCCTATGTAAACGTATGATTACACAAATGGTATGCCTTGACTCTATGTACAAATAGAGAAACAACATGTATCCCATTTGTATACAATAAAAAATAAAATAATAATAATAATAATTGTATACCATGGCCCAATGGGATTTATTTCAAGTATGCAAGGCTGGTTCTTCATCATATGAATGTCAATGTTTACCCCATCAACATACTAAAAATAATAATAATTCCATGATCTCATAAATTACATAGAAAAAGCAGTTGACAATTAAAATATCATAAATAAAGAGATAAAACTTTACGATAAAAAATTCTCAGGATATTTGAAATGGAAATTATTTCAACTTAATAATGAACCTACATAAGAAACTTAGAGCTAACATCGTAATGGTGAAAGACTAAATGTCTTCTCCTCTAAACTGGGAAATAGACAAAAAGAATTTGTTCTTATCACTTATTCAACATAATACTGGCAGTTCAGTAAGGCAAACAAAAGATATAAATGGCATACAAATTAGAAGGAAAGAAATAAGATTGTCCATGTTTGCAAATACAATGATTTTACTGAAAAAATTTCAAGGCACCTACAAACAGGATATAAAGAAAATGGTACAATCATACATTGCTGGTGGAACTGCAAATTGGTGCAACCACTCTGGAAAGCAGTATGGAGATTCCTTAGGAAACTTGGAATGGACCCACCATTTGACCCAGCTGGCCCATTCCTCGGGCTATACCCAAAGGACTTAAAATCACCATACTACAGTGATGCAGCCACATCAATGTTCATAGCTGCTCAATTCACAATAGCTAGATTGTGGGACCAACCTAGATGTCCTTCAATTGATGAATGAATAAAGAAATTATGGTATATATACATAATGGAACATTACTCAGTCATAAAGAAGAATACAATTATGGCATTTGCTGGTAAATTGATGGAACTGGAGACTATCATGCTAAGTGAAATAAGCCAACCCCCCAAAACCAAAGACCAAATGTTCTCTCTGATATGTGGATGCTAACACAAAATAAGAGAGAGGGAGGGAAGAATAAAATTTCATTGGATTAAACCAAGGGAAATAAAGGGAAGGGAGGAGGTATAGGAATACAAAAGACAGTAGAATGAATTGGACATAACTTTTCTTTGTCCATAAATGAATACACCACCAGTGAAACTCCACATCATGTACAAGCATAAGAATGTGATCCTAATTAAAATAAGTTATAGTCCATATATGTATAATATATCAAAATATACTTTACTGTCATATGTATCTAAAAAAGAACAAATGAAAAATTATCACTTATTCAACATAATACTAAAAATAACAAGTTCAAAAAGGTCAGAATATATCAAAATAACCATAGAAATCATATTTCTATATACTAAGAATGTATTTGCAGAAATGAAAATTTAATATATAATGCCATTGAAAATCACTCCAAGCTATTCTACTCCTCAATATTTATCCAAAAGAACCAAAATTAGCCTGATATAGAGATATATGTGTACCAATATTTATAGCAGCACAATTCACAATAACCAAGTCATGGAATCAGCCTACGTGCCTATTAACAGATGAATGGATAAAGAAAATGTGGTATATATACACAATGGAGTTCCACTAAACCATAAAGAATGAAATTATGGCATTTGCTTGTAAATGGGTGGAACTGTAGAAGTTCATGCTACATGAAATAAGTCAAACTCCAAAGTTAAAGTTTGAATGTTTCTATCATATGCAGAAGACAGAAAGCAGGAATGAAAAGGGGGGAATGTGGTGAAAATACAAGGGAGATCAGTAGAGTAGTAACAGGGGTTCATGGAGGATAAAGAAGAGGAGGGAAAGGGAAAGAACTGGGAATAAAACTGACCAAATAATGCTACAGGAATGTATGAATATATCACAATGAATCCTAATTTTATGTCTAATTTGAATACACTAATGAAAAATATATATGTGAATAAATAGAAGAAAGATCAGAAGAGTAGATGAAGGAAATCAGGGAGAGGGAGGAGGAGAAAAAATGGGAAATACTGGGCAATGTCAGGGAGTAAATTATGTTGTATGCATATATGAATACGTCACAATGAATCCTACCCTTATGTATAATTATAATGCACTAAAAAATACATAAAATACATAAAAATCACTGCAAAGAAATGAAGTACATTAATTAGTATGAAGATAACAAAATATGTACAGAATTCGTATGCTGAAAATTTCAAAATGATGGTGAAAAAAAATCAAACAATATGTAAACAAATGGAGAGATGTATTGGACCATCAACTGGAAGAATTAACAGGGATGATAATTCTCCCAAAATTGATCTTCAGTGTTATTGCAATTCCTATCAATATTCAAGCAAGATCTTTTGTAGACATAGGCAAATTTATTCTAGAAGAGTTTCTAAACAACAGTTTCTAAAAAACATTCCCCAAACCAAAAACCAGTAAACTATACAACCACTATGTGACCCAGAAATTGCAAATATGGATATTTGCAAAAGAGGAATGATAATTTACTCGCAAAATAGTGAGTGATGAAAGATTTCTATTAGGAGATACCTTCTACTCATAGTCAAAATATGGCCACATGTAGGTTTTTTGTTTATTTAGTTTGTACCAGGAATTGAACCCAGGAGCTCACAACCACTGAGCCACATCTCCAACCCTTTTTAGTATTTTTTAAAAATTATTTTGAGACATGGTCTTGCTAAGTTCCTTAGGATCTCACTAAGTTGCCAAGGATGGCTTTGAACTTGCCATACTCTGCCTCAACCTCCCAAGTTGCTGGGATAAAAGGCATGTGCCACCATGCCCAGCCACAACATAGGTCTTTACTTACCTGTTTGTTAAAAAGAAAGGAAGATAAATGCAAATGAAATTGCTTAAGAAAAGCAGTCATTCGATCTAAATGAAAAGTCCAGCTCTTAGAATGACATGCAAATAAACTTTCTGTGACTTTGAGTGTTAAATTGTCATCTTTCTTAAAATAACTAATAGCTTTAGAGTAGGTATTGATGCTTCTTAAGCATATCTATGTCTACTGATTTTCATGAGGTCAGTGATAGCACAACAACCCCATGGTTGATGGTAAAATTTTAACAATCATAAGATACAAATAACAATTTCAGCAACAATTATTCAAAGAAACAAATTCTGCACTTAGTTTATCATTAAGCATGCATTTTCTTTATAACCTCACTGTTGCTAAAAGAACTTAATATACAACATAAAAAACATCAAACAAAATATAGTTGTAGAATTTACAGTTAATAATAAAACCATTTTAACAAGACAATTTAGAAAATTATCCGTATACTTCATGCCATGACTTCTTAGTCATTATACTTCATAGACATTAAATGAATATTTCATAAATCCCACATTTTCCACTGCCTCAATTCCCTGGTGGCTTCATAGACTTAGATGTTTTTTTGTTGGCAACTTGACCCCAACACAAGTGAGTATACCACTTACTCCTGAGACCTGATAGAAATATTAATTTTCCTTTAAGCTCTTGTTTACATGTACTTTGTTTTATCAGTAAAGACTTTGAGTTCTATCCTCAAAAGATTGGAGCAATGGGATGTTAGTTACATTTTTCCTGAAAATGTTGGCAAAAGAGAGGTCTTAGAAATGGATGACAACTGTGAATTAGATTTAAATACATGTTCAACTGGCATTGCTTTGTCTGCATCTCTCTTACATCTTACACACTGGGATGGACAACATGAGAAAAGTTGGAAATACAAAGTAGAGATCTTTCCTACTCAAGCTAGCTTACATAATATAAAAAATAATGCTGTAATGCTAATACTTTGATAAAAGAAAACATATCCAGGGCAAAAGTTAAACCAAAATGAATGTTATGATCAGACATAAGGCAAGATGGTCTGGGAAAAATGGAAATTATGGTCATTCTAACAACAGAGAAACAATCTTGCTTCAAATGGAATAAATACTTTTCCTCCCAAGAGTTCTTCATTCCCTATAGACTGATGCATTCTCATAATTTCCTTACTTTATCCCTTTCCTATGAAAATTACAGCACAAAACAAGGGCATAGGTCAATAAATGTTATTATACATTATAAACTGAAATTATTATACAAGAATTCATTGCTGGGGGGTGGGAGGGGTTAGTGTTAGGGTTAGATTTAGGGTTAGGGAGGGGGGCAAGAATGGAGGAAGGAAGGACTGTATAGAGGGAAAAGAGGAGTGGGAGGGGTGAGGGGAAGGGAAAAATAACAGAATGAATCAAACAACATTACCCTATGTAAATTTATGATTACACAAATGGTATGCCTTTACGCCATGTACAAACAGAGAAACAACATGTATCCCATTTGTTTACAATAAAAAAAAAATTCATTGCTTTATTAAAAGAGTTATTTCAAAACTTGTTCACACCAAAGTGGCAAGTATCAAGAATAGGTGCAGTCTCAAGGCACTTGCCTGTTAAAACGACTCCCCTGTATTTTTTGTTTAATTAAGCTATAGGTAGAAAATGAAAGAAATTTAGTTATAATGGTCCCTCATTTTTAAACATAATTATCTTTCTTGTTGGTACTTTAAATAAGACAAAATAAAACAATTATCCTGAACTGACAACTTTAAATTCTAGGTCCTTCATAATGAAGCCTTTTTAGGAAAGAGTTGCATAATCTATGTATGCATAACAGGTCACATAGCCCACTGACTACTCTTAATGAATCCAAGTGTCAATTTGGCTAGAGATTCCTCATTTGAAACAAAGGGAAAGGATATCGTAATGATTTCCAATGGTAGTGGTATCACAACAGGGAATATTTAGGAAATATTTAATGACATTCGTTGCCTACATGATCATAAGGGTACTTTTGTTATTTAGTGGGAGGAATCATTGACAATGAACAGGAGGCAGTCCTAACCCATGAAAAGCTTCTTATATTCTCTACACAAATTTCAATTATCTCTTTGGATATTCTTGCTGGCAAATATCCAGTCTCTGGATATTTTTGCCCAGGACCTAATGTAACTATCTTCAAGGGAAGACAGCACCACGGTTCACCATTTTGGATTATGTCATCTGTGAGTACTCCAGTCTTAATTAACTCACTCAAAGAATACAAATCATTTCAGACAACATTGGTATACATAGTTGAAGAGCAGGTATCTCACTATGGTCATCAGGTCTTCCAGTCTGGTCATATTGAGGAAAAATCCAGATTATTTTTATTATGAATTTATTTTCATTTTTATATTACACTTAGGATATTTAAAACATGTACAATTTTGTCAAAGTGAGATTTCATTACCCAAGAATTTTATTTCATGATGATAAAAATGTGTGTTTTACAACTGGTTCATTAGTTCTGATGGAGTTGAAAACCTAAGATACTTTCATAAAAATAATCACATTTGGCAGGTTGATGTCTTTACCTAGTTGTGATTGTTCAGTCAAATATTTTACAAATGATACTTACAAAGAAAAGGACACTGCAAAATATAAAAGCATTTATATAAAATGTAAAATAATGGTATCTAGTATTTGTTTATCAAAAATTTCCTTTGGAATTGAGGTTTCTATTTGTGACAATTAGAATTATTTCTTCTGTTTCAAATCAGTATATGGATACTTTGTTTATAATTAAATAATTTTTAATCTGGTAACTCACCGGTGTCTAAAACCAAGAGTATACATGAAATTCACGCATGTACACTTTCAGAACTACCATATGCATGCTACCAAGCTACAGATGTGTCAATTTTTCTGCAGGCCTACCATTTAGCAAAGTGGAATAAACATAATCTTTGCATGGTAAAAGACAAATAACAATGTGCAAGGGAGAACTTCCCTCTTTAGGTTTCAAATTCTCAATATGCAGGATGATGAATATTGACAGGATAGCCTCTTCCCCAGAATCAGAAGTAAAAGGAAGACTTAATGTTTTAGATTCCTGAAGAAAATGATTCAACTTCCTTCTTTGTGTATATTTATTACTCTTCTGATCACCATTTTGTAGTACCACAAGTAGCTTCTCCACAGGATGCAGCAGAGAAAATTCTTGTTCTGAAACAGATGATTAAGCAAAATGAGACAGCACTTGAAACAAGAACATGAACATGAACAAGACTTTCTGAAATGACATATCACAGAATGTAGAGTAAAATAATACTAATATTTTGAAGATGACTGAGCAGGAGTTATACCATATAAGAACATTCATGAGAATGTTAGAGAGTGAGATGTAGAAAATCATTTCTGGGTAGTTTAATCTCCTAAAATAGCATCTTTAAATCTGAGTTTTAAAACCTGGCTGCAGAGTAGAATCCTGTGAGTTTGGAAAAACACCAATGCCTGTCCCTAATCCAAAAATTCAGATGTAAGTGATTGGGTTGGAGCCCCTGTGCCAGTATAAGCTCTGTAGGTGGGCCTAAAGTTACTCCAGATTTAGGAGCCACTAACCAGTCAATTGGCCTTCAATATGCCACAAAGCAACTATGGCAGAAATAGTACAAATGTGAGCATTTATGTTGATCCAGTTTATAGCTTTGGTGAATACTTTAAAGCCATGTAGCCATTTTTCCCCCCACAGTAAGTCTTTCTTTGTCTTTTCTTTCTTTCTTTCTTTCTTTCCCTTTCTTTCTTCCTTCCTTCCTTCCTTCCTTCCTTCCTTCCTTCCTTTCTTTTTCTTTCTCTTTCTTTCTCTCTTTCTCTCTCTCTCCCTTTCTTTCTTTTACTTCTCCTCCTCCTCCTCTTCCTCTTCAGTTTTCCTTCAATTAATATGTATTGTTTGCTGTTGTTGGTAATATTTCAATTAGTTATAATGCTTATTAGTGGAGAAATAAAATCTAATAGGCCCTACCCTCTGACCCTGAGATGCTGACAATTTAAAGTCCTTAGGAACAGAGAGATACCAGACTATAGTTGTTCAAAACTATGGTTTAAGTCACTACACACACTGAAACACTCCATAAAGATAACAAATCTATGCATTCATCACAATTTTAAAAAGTATACTTTAAGTTTATTTTTTCTTTTAATTTTTAGTTGCAAATGGACACAATACTTTTATTTTATTTATTTATTTTTATGTGGTGCTGAGGATCGAACCCAGTGCCTCACACATGCCAGGCAAGCACTCTACCACTGAGCCACAACCCCACCCCCTATTTCAAGTTTCTATGTCCTATTATTATATTTATAACACAACCTGATTGAAATTATACTTTTTACTTGCATTTTTTATAAACTTTTATTTATTTATTTTCATTAACTTTTTTTGACAGTGATAAATACATTTTAAAAATAAATTCTTTTCATACACATATATAGGTAATAATGTCTGTCTCACAATCTTCTGTCCTTTCCCTCCCCATGTACCCCGCCACTCCTCTCACTCCCCTCTGTACAATCAAGTTCCTTCATTCTTCCCTATCCACTCCTCACTATGGTTTTATTTGCATTTTTGATAACTTTTGACAAAAAAGAAAATGTCTCAAATAAGAAAGTAAACCAGTGCTTGTCTCTTTGATTTTAGGAAGTAATTTAATGGTGTCTCAATATTTTCATAAAGAGAGAGAGACCCCTATCCCTTAATTTGAAATTGAAATGCTATTTAAAAAGAAATTAGTCTTAATTTTTTACTGAAGTTGTAACAGTGGTCCACTTCACCTTTTGAATATAGCACTCACTGCATATTTTAAAAGGGACATTTTTTTTCTTTTCCTCTTCTTCCTCTCACCTCCCTAACCTGGTTGCAAGGAACAAGATTACCTTGAGTTACCTGTCCTTGAGCACATGCCCACCACAGGAAGGAGATGTCACCAGAAGATCTAGGAAGTGACTATCTCCCAATTAACAAGTGAATTTCAACACACCATCAGAGCTCACTTGGGACCCCTGGCAGGACATACCTGGAATGCAGCCTTTGAAGAGCTTCTTTAAAAGCCCTCTGTTCTCCCTTATGGGCAGAATCACAGCCTCTGGTGACTGGAGTCCTGTGCTTCTCCTTTGCTAGCAAAGCAAAAAACTCTCTTTTTCCTTTTTCTCAAAACTATGTCCTCATTATTAAATTGGCATGAATTGACATCGGGGGCAAGGACCAAACTTTACATAACCAAGTTATATATTATATACATTAGTTAAATGTCCAGAAGATTTGAGAATATTTTAATTAATTAATGGAAATCCGTCCTTATTTTTTTAGTCAGTATTTTTTTATTATTTCTTCATCCTTGCCTTCCCTTCTCTCAATTTGCATGTTTCATAAGTAGGTATCTTTTTTGAAATGAAAAAGAAGAAAAGAAAAATAACGTGAAAGCATTGAAGCTAATGGAAATGTTATAAAAGACAAATCAGAGGTGGGATATTCAGAGGTGTTACAGATGAAATGATGGGAGCAGATGTTTCTGCAGGACCACTTTAAGAGCAGTAGGAAAAGCTGAATACTTTAAGGCCTTTAAATAAGACTCTTGTTTTTTATATAGAGCAATAAGACAAATATTTCCATCTGGGACCACTGTTCTGATATGGTCTTATGCTGAAGCACAAGTAAGGTCATTAGGCAGGGGAATTGAAATTCCTGATCCAATTGCTCTTAGTCAACCCCCAAATAAAATGCTATAATAATAAGAGGAAATTATCATATTAAGTGCCCTGTGAACTTTAAAAATTATTTGTAATATCAGTTAAAAATGTTCGAACATTCCTCTTAATATAGTCTTATTTGTATATTTTATTTTATAATATTATATGAATATAAGTTATAATAAAGCATATAAAACAAATATATATTAGTATAATTTATATAAATATATAATAAAGCATATAAAACAAGTATTCAGATAGAAATTTAATGAGATTACATTTAATTATAAGTAGAAGTTTTATTATTTTCCTTCTATACTCCAGTAGACCTTTTGCAATACCCACTTTAGATACTAGTGTTCTTAGTCTTTTTCTAGAACCACAGTGGTTGCAATAGGATGAAAAGAGCTAACAAGAACTAACTGGTTTCTTTTAAACAAGAATAATTTTTTGAAATTTCAAATAAGTTATTTTGTCTATATTCCAAAGAGAAAAAAAAATAAAGGACAACAAAGCATTTGCTATGATAAACTGCTGTTTCACTTCTTTGTATTTCCAGTTTTCTTTTCTTTACATTACTCTTAATTAATATTTAATGCTGCTAGTATTAAAGTGAAATGGCATTTTTTTAACTTGGAGATATTTTTATTACCAATAATGTGATACATACTAGAGGTTCTTGGATAGAATATTACCATCAGATTTTTTGAAAATTGAGAGGGTTGAGTGGGTCTTTCCTTTGTAGGTCAATCTAACTAAATCTTAAAGTCATAGATGTTTTGCTACACGTGTTGAAACATCATCATTTATAAGACATTTTCATTGCAAGAATCAGAACTTAATTTTTTTCTCAAGAATCTTGCCTTCTGATACTCGTATGTTTGCTAAAAGAGAAATTGAAAACGCTGTATTTGATATAGCAAAACACATGCCTTCTTTGAAAGTTTGGGTTTTACTACAACTTCATTGGCAGTAAGTAAAATTAATTATGCACTTAAGTTATTGAATGTTGCACTATCATTTGTCCATTTTCCTACCTTAATCCTCCAATTCAGTTTTCATTTTCCTTCCATATACAAATATTCACTCTGCTTTGTATATCTTGAATACAGTTTTAAAATAGTGATGATGATACAAAGCTGCCCCACCCCTTTACGTTGCATCACAACCTAGATTGTCAGTCTGAAAGCTGCTCTCCCTGCCCTTTCTGCTGCAGCCATTTCCCCGCCTCCCAACTACTTGTCAGTCTGTGAACATCCTAGCTAGCTATTGGTTCATCATCCTTCTCTGTTATTGGCCCCCTGTTAGCCCTGCAGAATTCAACTGCTTAAGGGTAGCTACCCCGCCATCTTTTCTCTTGCTTTTCTCTCTCCTCCTCGCTTTTCACACTCTCTCTTTCATGTGCCCTTTCTCTTTTCCTCTCATTTTCTCTCTTACCCTTCAGGGAGACACTCTGTTTGCTTAATAAACTCCCTTATGTGATTTCCCATGTCCGGTGTGGTTTTCGTGGGTTTCTTACACCGCCATTTACTGGTGACGAGTTCTGCTTCCTCAAATGTTGAAGTTTGAACATTAGAGAAGCACACCAAGGCAAGCATATTAAGCAGGTTTTATTTAAAGGTAATATTACAGACTTCTCCCAGGAGGGAGAAGGGGACCATGGCTGATGTTCTCAAGTCCCAAGAAGTGAGTGCACCCTACATCCTTTATTGGTTAAGGTCTCTTTTGTTCTCCAGTGCTCTCCCCACTTATCACTCCTTCCTGCCTATGTGACTAAGTCTGGTTTTGCAGGTGAGATGGGCAGGGGGAGGACCAAAGTGATTCAGTCAGGCAGGGGCCCAGGGGGCATTAATTAGCAGCTCCTTGCCTGCAGTCCTTGAAAAGGGTAGGTAAATTTGGTAATCAATGGGTTCAGGAGATCCTTGACATTCCATTTCTCCCAGGGGCAGTCTCCATCTTCCAGAGGCAGAGAGATGGCTTTCATGGCCTCCATTTCCTGGATTTGACCCTATCTCCTATTTCTACACTAACTGCCTGTCCCCAATTCTGGCTTCAATGATTTGTGTTTATATGTTTTCTTTTGCAAATTATGTAATTCTAGCTTTATTTTTCCCAAAAGATTGAGCCTGTTCTCCTCACACTAAGAAATTTGTCACTAAGTCAGTGGTTCTCAAAATTATTGGTTTCACCAAGCTTTTATATTTTTTAATTGGCAAAACAAAAACTTATTTGTCAATGTGGCTTTAATCTTTCAATATTTACAGTATTAGAATTAAAAACAAAGATAATTTAATTATTTATTTACGAAGTAACATAGAAGTCTTTTTGATCTTATGTACTTCCTAAAGGGGCATCAATGCTCACCCATGACTCTGTAGACCAACATTAAGTACCACTGATTAAGAAATCAATTCTTTCTCTGCTTTGTATCTCAAATTCTCTTTGATCTACAGGTATGGTTTAAGCTCTCCTTTCTATTTCATTGGTCTTTGCTTTCATAAATGAAACTACAAATCATGTAAGAGTTGCAACAGTGTTTCTGAATCAAGTCTTAATTTTCAGAAATTTTATATGCCCACTTGTGATTTACCTGTCACCTTTGGGCATCAGTTCACTCACCTGTAAAATGAAGAGACAAACAGGTTTTCTTTTCTGCTTTCTTATTCTTTAGTATAAACAAAATCTAGCACTAACCAACACCACAACTCACTGAACACTGAGCAAAATATTCATATTGTCTTCTACCCACCAGTTGCAATTTCTTAGTGAATATGTAATTATTTTCAACAGTAATGTTAATTTTTATAGATAAGTGTTTTGAGGATTAAGTGAATTAAGACATAGAACACATGGAATAATAGCTGACATATGCTATGTTCTCAGTAGATATAAGATATTATTTTGTTACCAATATTATTGTCACTATATTCACATCATTTATGAGCATCTGCTCAGAAGGGGTAAGATAGGAGGTCTAGCTTATGAACTTCATCATGATTTTTGATACATTATTTATATCATTAATTATATTCCACCTGCTTCACAATTCACTTGGGACATATCCCAGAATCACAGGTGTATATTATTTAAATCAAATGTAATATATCACTTACTTTCAAAAAAAACCTGAATTTCCATTTGTTTAATGAAGAATTAAATGTATTTTCCGTTAAATCTGACTAAAGTCTCTGAAACTTTTTAAGCATCCTAGAAAAAAGCATCCTAGAAAATAATTTCTAAAAAAAACACTCATAATTACTGAAAAGAGTTTATAGTTTGGTTAATATATAGTTTGGTTAAAAAATAGTGTTGTGTCAATATTAATTTACTACTTTTTGATCATGTATCCTAGTTAACATTAGGGGAATCTGGGTGAAGGGCATATAGGAAATTTCTGGACTATCTTAACAGCTTTTCTGTAAAACAAATCATTTCAAAATAAAATGTTTTAAAAAATCATCAGATTTTGTGCCCATTCTCTGTGCCTGGCATAAACATTAAACAAATTTTGGTGGAATAAGCAAAAGAAGACTTGGTACCATTTCTTCATTCATAATCTCCCTCTCTTCTCCACTTTTTGGGAGAGAAGCCCATCTATGCCCTTGGGTGGCAAGAAGAGAGGTAGCCATGGTCACTCCCAGTGATATCCTATACTAAGGGTAGTTCACTTACTCTCCTCCACTTAAGCATTGTATATAAGAAATAGCATGGGTTTTGGAATCACACATATATAATTCAAAATTTCAGCTGTAACTCTTTTTTAAAAGGAAAACGGAAAGGCGTTTACCCTCTCTGATCCTAGGGTTTATATTTTCTTTGCAGAGCTGATGTGAGAATCAATTAAGACACACAATTTTTTAGCACTTATTTAGTGTGCAATAAATATTAATTTCCTTTCTCATTGGTTTTTATGTTGATTCCAGGGAGATAATTTTATCCTTGGAGAGGAATCGTTGTTATTTATCATGAAGATGGGAAACTGACAACATGAATTTCTGGGAAATGGTGGCCTCTGCCAAGGCATTGGAAATAAAATGTTAGCCTCCCAGAATCTCCAGGTCCTGTGTAGTTGTGGGTTATATGAGAAGTGTAAGCTCAGGGGTATGGCTAGTGGCCAAATAAAATCAGACAGAAAGTGGCTAAAGCAAGCTTTTTTTTTTTTTTTTGCGGTACTGGGGAACGAACTCAGGGCCTTGTGCTTACGAGGCAAGCACTCTACCAGCTGAGCTATCTCCCCAGCCCTTAAAGCAAGCTTTATTGGAATTTGGCTCTCGGGCGAAATTCCCAGCACCCCCCGCCCCCCACTCCGGGTACAGGTCAGGGTAGGGAGTCAGAGAAAATTGCACATGGCCCTGGCTGCCCAGGGTCTTTATAGACTGGAATGGGCAAAGGTCCTGCTGAGTGACAGGTGGAGTAAGGGTCAGTGGAGTTTTCCCGCCCATTTGATTGGTCACCATGTGGCACGTTGTCCTTTGCCTCAGTTGCTCCACTCACCTTCATATAATCACCCAAATTCTGACCTAACAAGAAGATGTTGCAATGCCTCTGCACCATGCCCTGTACAGATAAGAGCTAGGTGCTAAGATTAAGTGGTAAACAGATAGACTTGGCCATTACCCTCACAGAGGTCATGATATGGTGTATGGATGATGGAATGGAGGGAGAGAAAGGGACAAATTACAATAGCTCTAATTGCAATTATGACAAGGACTATTAATAAAAAGTGTGGGTTTAAAAAGGGAATAATAGGGGCATCTAGTCTAATCCTGGGGAGGGGCAGACTTCTCTGAGGAAGAGACATTGAAACTGAGAAATAGTTAGCCAGGTATTATTGGTTGAATTGGGCCCCTCCAATCCAAAATCATATGCCGAAGCATTAACCCTCAGAATCTCAGAACGTGACAGAGGATATGACCTTTAAGGAGATGATTAATTTAAAAATAGCCTGTTAGGATGTTGTTGTGTTGGGGCTCTGACCCAGGAAACTTTGGGTTTTAGCAAGTGGAAGAAAATGCAGATGCAGTTAGGATAGTAGACATGCATTATTCAGTGGTAGCCACAGCCTCCAGCCTCCAGCTTCAGCTTCAGCTCTCATCTAGTTCCATTTTAGTCCTCATTTTGCCTCTATTTTGTCCCCATTAGCCCATTAACCCATTTCTCCCCAAGTCTTTTCCATAGGCCCTTCTTATATGCAGGTCAAACAAAGAAGGCATATTGCCAACAGGTTACATAAGGGGGAAGGGGGACATGCTCACTAGTTAATGTTTATGACCTTGAGTCTATACACTGAATCAGAGTTTTTCTGGCCTCTACTAACCATAGCATAGCTCATTCTTGGCCCTGGCTACACACTAAAACAATAATATAGCCCACAGGAAGTCTCAGAAAGGGAGCTTAACTATAGCCATCTGGGGCCTGCCCCCACAAGTAGGCCCTAATCCATCTGACTGGTGTTCTTATAAGAAGAGAAAATTTGGACATGCAAAGAGACACTGGGTATGCACACACACAGAAGAAAGATCATGAGATGACAAAAGAAGGTGAATACTTGAAAGCCAAAAAAGAAGAATCAGAAGTCAAACTTATCAACATATGGATCTCAGACACTCAGCTTCCAGAAATGTGGAAAATAAATTTCTGTTGTTTAATTAAAATGATTAAAATAAAAAGCAGAACAAAGAAAAACCTTAGAGTTCTACCTGAATTATATTGATCTGACACAATTTTTAAACACAGATTCCAAGGTCTCATGTCAAAACTATTACCTCAGAATCTCATAAGTGGTCCACAAGATCCTTATTTTTAGCAAAACTCTGGCATTGCTTGTCCTTATCAAGGTCTTGGAGCCATCACTTAGAGGTCTTTCTCAAACTGTTGCTTAAGAGAATTAAATACTACAGAAAATTAAGTGACTATTCTCTCAATTCACTCCAGAACCATACAGAGGTATCACAGTTCTGGATAAGAAAATAATTATTCATTACATATAATGAATATCTTAGAGAAATTGGGCTTCTTTCAAGAAACTTTGGCTGTGAATGGGTACTACAATGCAAAATATATGACAGTAATGTTTTCCCATGAATCATCTCAGAATAACAATATTAAAATCACTAGCCAGAATTTTGATCTCAGATATATAATTAATTAGTCATGCATCCTTGGAGAACTCACCCAACTACTTTCAACCTGCTTTGTCATCTGAAATATCAGTGGAATTTTCTCATCTGAAAAATAGGAGAAATGATGGTAATTGACTCAACATGGTATGAGTTGCAAGTGAAATAATGAATAGCAATATTTAGCAGAGTCTATTACACAGTAAGAGTGTAATATTTGATATGTATGGCTGTTGTCTGTAATTTATATTATAGTTTTATAAAAGATATTATTTGATATCTCAAATTTATCCAAGGGTGAATATTACAAATTAAATTTTTTGAACAGTTGGAGATTCAAAGACAATAATAGACTTCCTCATCAAGTTCATAACTCTTGAAATGGGTTGAAATTACTGTATCCCTGTAAGTAGTCCACTTCACCTTTTGAATATAGCTCTCACTGCTTATTTTAAAAGGGATTTTTTTCTCTTTTCCTCTTCTCCCTCTCCCACTCCCTAACCTGGTTGCAAGGAACAAGATTATCTTGAGTTACCTGTCCTTAAGCACACCCCCACCACAGGAAGGAGACATCACCAGAAGACCTAGGAATTGAGGACCTCCCAACTGTTGTGAGCAGTGAGTAAGAGAGGAATCAAGTTTAGTTCCAACAAGTGGATTTTATTCATGCAATGCACACTCAACATTCCTAATAACAGCAAGTCACAGGTACATTGAAGATTCACTCCCTTGTTCACCTAGAGTCCAATCCCCATGGACTTACTCAATGCAACGTCTCTTAGCCAAGAAGTCAGTCAGCAAGACCGAGGGGATTCTTCTCAGCCGAGCCTCTCTCAGCTCCTCGGATGTCTTCGGATGCCCTCGGGTGTCCGATAAGCCAGAGGCTGGGTGGCAGTCGTCGTGGGAGAGGTGATCAGTCTTCCGGCCTCGGTGACAATGGTCAATCAGCAATCAGTGATGGAGTGGACAGCAGCCGGGGCAGTCAAGAGACAGAGTGACGTGGAGTCCTCTGGTTATGGTGCTGCTGACAGTTCGCTCCAAAAGTCCAGGGGTTTAAGTAGTGATTTTAAGCCCAGTCATGCCCTGGTCTTCATTGATAAAGACCAGAACACGACTAGGAGCCCCCACTCAAATCATAGATAAAGGTTCATATCGGCATCGTTTAGGAGTATCACCCTGCCACAAGTTTGTCACCAGGCGCCTTTATTTTAGTTTTACAAGTTCAGGCAAATACCAAATGCAGCTTTTTATTACTATATAACACACAACTATAGCAATTCCTATTATTTCCTTGTCTCATTACACCAATTAACAAGTGAATTTCAACACACCATCAGGGCTCACCTGGACCCCTGGCAGGACATACCTGGAATGCAGCCTTTGAAGAGCTTCTTTAAAAGCCCTCTGTTCTCCTTTATGGGCAGAACCACAGTCTTTGGGACTAGAGTCCTGGGCTTCTCCTTTGCTAGCATAGCAATAAACCCTCTTTTTTCTTTTTCTCAAAACCATCTCCTCTTTATTAAATTGGCGTTGAGGACGAGCGCTGGACTTTTGGTAACATCCCAACCTACATATCATAGTGAAACCAGAGTTTTGAGATGAGACTAGATTCCCAGTTTCATCAATTTCCTTCTGGTTCTTGTCTCACAACTTTTGATCTTCAAAATCCACAAACAACCAAGGAAGGGAAGAGTAAATGGAGCAGGATTTATTTAATCGAGAAGAGAGGCAGCACTCTTGCCATGCAAGAGAGGGCCTGATAGCAGAAAAACCCATTTGGTGTGTAGGTTAGGAGTTTATATATGGTTATGGTAAGAGCATGGAGCAAAATCTATGTAAGACAGGCATTGAAAACAGTACCAAGATCACTGATCAAAGTCTATGTAAAACAGGTATTGTAAACAGCACCAAAAACATCGATCAAAGTCTACCTACTTAAAACAGGCATTGAAAACAGCACCAAGGCTACACTTCTCTCAGGGTTCACCCCCACCTTCCCATTTCCCACCTCTGGGACAAAGGAGTTGACTGGAGGTGTTCCCACAGGTGAGCCTCAAGGTCATTCACATTTGAAATAGGCCTTGATGATGCTCATTAACATGTCTACCAGTTAGCCTCCAGGTATGTTTTCTTCATTTGAACTAGACCTCAATTGGGGCCCTTCACTTCTGTTTGCTAATCATTCACTATTCTTATTCAAAAGCATAGGAATAGCTTTGTTCTACAGAATAAGAAAGTTCATTGTTTGTATTTATATTTATTTTATTCCACCCATGATATAACACACATTTTTAGCACTAAGTGAGCTGTGTTTCCAGTGGAAGAAAGAGCTCGGGTTTGTCCTTCATGTGTTCCTGGGATCTCACAGCTGCCTAAAATGCATTACTTCAAAGTGTATCACCACAACTTCGCAAATTAAGTAGAAAATATTAAATAGAGTTGTCACTTTTTTTTTTTTTTTTGGTTCTTTGGTTTTGAATCACTGAGTGGTGTATTACCCGGAGTTCTTCAGAGAAACAGAACAAACAAAATGTGTATGTGCACAATGAGATTTATTGTAAGAAATTTGCTCATGTAAATATAGTGAAGGGAAAATCCAAATCTACAGTGTGGGTCAGCATGCTTGAGACTCAGGGGAGTAGATGGTGCAGATGCAGTATGAAGGCAGTCTGCAGAAGAATTCTCATATTCCAGGAGGTTGATCTTTTTGTATTATTCAGACGCTCAACTAATTGGATGAGGTCCATTCACATTATGGAGGTCAATCTGCTAACTCAAAGTTCACCTATTTAAATGTTAATCTCATCCAAAAGCACACGCTAAGTTGACAGGTAAAATTAATCATCACAGATGGCATATAATGGGAAATACAATGTGCAACATCTATATTAAAGGAATACACAACACAGAGTTTTGTAATAGAAATCTTTAAATTCCTTCCTTCTTAGTTCTTATTCTATTCTGGACCTTTTGCCTGATAAAGATCAAATCATATGCACCTTTGAAGGTCTTGACATATAGATGGTTATTTAAACTAGTCACCTAGGGATGAGATTACCTACAGAATAAACATGTGCAGACAAAAGAAAAAAATTGAGACTTGAGCTCCAAGGCATTTCAACATTTAAAGGTTAAGAAGATTCAGCCACAGTGACTGATATAGCAGTAAATGTGGTAGTAGAACAAAATAAGACTGAGGGTTCATCTGGTTGCCAAATTAAAGTGTTTCAAGAAGGTTGTAGTAGCTAGCCAGGAGCGGTGAAATGCATGGTAAGGTCATAAAGTGTTCTTTAAATTACTTCAGGATCCTTCTTTAAACTATTTTAAGAAATCAAATGGTAGCAGTTAATCTGTAGAAAACAAACAAAAGCAAGGGAGCTATTTGTAATACACATCAAGAGAAAAGGATTAATGGGACTAACTCTTGACAGGATCCACTGAGGTTGATGTGAAGCTAGGAATTATGGCTCTAAGTGTCTCCAATTGTCTGGGAAAGAAGATTCCTTTTGCAGCACAGGTGCACTAAGATAACTTCTGACCAGCTATTGACCCCAGTGCCCACATTAACATGGGATTGACTTGATGAAGACACCCTAAATAGAATGGCCACCATGACGGTTCCAGAGAGGATCAACTAAGGTCAAAAACTCCACCGCCTGACATGAAGGAGGAGTTGAACACCTGATTGGTGAAGGTTGCTGAAGAAGGACCCCAGTTTTCATGTTAACAGTAAAACAATAATAAATTTGGGGAAGCATTATAACCGAAAGCTGGCATCATCGAAACCGATGATTGGCATCATTCCCAATGCCAATCCAATAACAAGGACACAACTTTAAGAAACAGGAAAAAAGTGGTTTGTTGCTTTGCTAGCAAAGGACAAACACAGAGGACTCGTATCCCAAAGTCTGTGATCCTGTCCATTATGGGGAACAGGGTGGTTTTTAAGAGGTAATTCAGAGAAAATGAGATTAGGGAGGAGAGATCAGGAAGGAGAAGATCAGGGAGGAAAAGGTTAGGGAAAAGAAGACCAGGGAGAAGTTCAGGGAAAAGGTTGGGGAAAAAGAAAAAAACATGTAAGTTTGAAAGCAATGAGGGATATAGTCAAAGCATCAAGTGAACCCCTGTTACAGCACTATCTCTTTTGTCATTCTCTGCTTAGCGATGGCCCGCTCTATCTCTTGAGAGTGATTTCTGCTTAAGCTTCACTTGGTTTTTACTTTACTTTCACCTATAATAAAGTTCTCTTGCATGACTTTTGGTGTCTGATTTTAAATTTTCTTTCATTGGAATACAAGAACTGAGATCTGGAGTTTCAGCTCCCTACTTTCCTGTGACAAGATTATCAACAGCATCAAATGCTATGAGAAGAAAAATGGAGACTGAGTAATGGCTGTTGGATCTAACAGTGTGGACATAACTGATAACCTTGCAAATGTAGTTCAGGTGACTGGTGGAAATGGGAGAATTGTACAACAATCAAATTCTAGGACAGTTGGGCTCTCTATCCTTATATTTTCTTCTTGATTTTTTTTAACTGCTCAGAATATAAGAAGTTCCTTCATAAATGAGGTTGAAACCAGAGTTTGGAGATAAGACTAGATTCTCCGCTTCACCAATTTCCTTCTGAGTTCTTGTCTTGCAAAGTTTGAAAAATAAACTCCACAGGCAATAATGGAAGGGAATAGTTAATGAAGCGGGACTGATTTGAGCAAGAAGAGAGAAAGTTCCTGCCATAAGGGAGGGGGGCCTGATAGCTGAAAAAACTATTTTGGTGTGTTAGCTTAGGAGCTTATATGGTTCTGGGTAGAGCATGGAGTAAAACAGACATTGAAAATAGCACCAAAATCATTGGTCAAAATCTATGTAAAACGGGTATTGAAAAGAACACCATAATTATTGGTCAAAGGCATTGAATATAGCATCAAATCTGTTGCCTTTGAAATTTAATCCTTCTCACCTCTAGGACAAAAGAGTTGTTCCCACAGGTGAGCCTCAGGCCTTTTACATTTGAAGTAGGCCTTGATGGTACTCATTAATATTTCTACAGGTTAGCCTTCTGTTGTGGTCTTTGTATTTGAACAAGAACCCAATTGGGGTGCATCATTTCTGATTACTGATTATTGTCTATTTTCATTCAAGGTTAGTCACCAAGATGTGTTTAGAAATACTAAATATTGTATTTCTCTCTGAAGAGTCATAAAGCAAATGAGCATATTTTTTTCATTTGTTCTTTTTAGTTACACATGACAATAGGAAGTATTTTGATATATTATACATGCATGGAGTAAAACTACCTATTCTTGTGGTTGAACATGATGTGGAGTTACACTGGTTGTATATTCATATATAAACAGGAAAGTTATGTCCAATTCATTCTACTGTCTTTTCTATTCCCATTTCCCCTCCCTTCTCTTCAAATAAGCATATTTAAATCCAAAAGAAATTTGTTTAATTTTACCTCACCTATGAAGCTTGTGCTCCCTCAAAGTTTGTCTCTGTTTGTGTGTGTATGTGTGTGTGTTATGTGTGTTATGTAAACCATTTCTGACCTATAAACAGTGGTTCACTTTATACTTTGAATATAACCCTTGCTGCCCTGCCACTGCAGCTTATTTTAAAAATGGACATATTTCTCTCTTCCTTTCTCCTTGCTCCTCCCTAATCTCTCCCCCTCCCTAAACTCAGGGGAAACAGGATTACCTTTCTTCCCCATCCTAGGCAGTTATCTGTCCCTGAGTACACACCCACCACAGGAATGAAGTAATCCAGACTTTAGGGATGGCACCAGAAGATCTCAGAAATGACTGTCTCCCAAATTAACAAGTGAATGACAACTCCAGAGAATACGTGAAATGTAGCCTTTGAGTCACCTCTTTTAAAGCCCTCCGTTCCTGCTGATAGGCAGAATCACAGCTTTTGGAACAGGAGTCCCTGTACTTCTCCTTTGGTAGTGAAACAATAAAAGTTCTTTCCTTCTTTTCAAAACTGTGTTCTGATTATTGGATTGACATCGGGGAAAAGGACTGAGCTTTCTGCAACACTATGAACATGAAATGAGATTCAACACAATATACTCATCTTTGTAATAAAATATCAATATGGGCATTTGCTCAGTTCTAAAATTTCAGCAGATATTAGCCTCGAAGAGTATATTAATTCATGCCCTAAGAATATAAGTTTGTGCTTTACAAAATAACACTAAATACAACGTTTACCTTATGTAATTATAACATACATACACAAGCACATACTTTATTTTTTTGTAGAAATCTTAGGTTCACAGTAAAATTGACCAGAAAGTACAGAGTTCCCATTTCACTCCCTCTCCTGAGTTATCAACCTCCTACACCAGAGTGGTACACTGGTTACAATTATTCATTGTTATCACCAAAAGTCCATAGTTTGCATTAGGGTTTATTCTTGAAATTGTACATTTCACAGATTTTGATAAATGTGTAATCTGTATTATGGTATTACACAAAAGTAGTTTCATTGCCCTAAAATCCCCTGTACCTACCCTAATCCCTGACAACCACTGATCTTTTATTGTCTCCATAGATTTGCCTTTTCCAGGATGTCTTATAGTTGGAACAATATAGTATGTAACTTTTTTAGATTGGCTGCTTTAACTTAACATCATGCATTTAAGTTTCTTCCATATCTTTTCATAGTTTGGTAGCATTTCTTTTTAACTATTAAAACTATCCATGGATATATCACAGTTTATTTATTTACCTCTTGAATAACATCTTGGTTTGTAAGAGTGATCCACTTCACCTTTTGAATATAGCCCTCACTGCACTATGGCTTATTTTAAAATGGACATGTTTTTCTTTTCTTCTTCTCCCTTGCTGTTTAAAAATGTCTCTTCTGCATCTATAAGTAACATTCAACAGAAAAGTCGTGAGTTGCATCCACGTTGCAAAGTGATTCAACACCTGCAGCCAGGATGTCTAATTTACTCATGAAAATCTAACATAAGGGAATTCCCCAAGAATTTTCGATGGCTTTGGAAAAAGCAGCTAAAATAACTTATTCCCATTTAGTTGACATGTGGCCCTGGGAACGGTGGTGAGGAGGATAGGCTCAGATGGGGAGAAATAAGGGCCTCTTATTCCAAAACAGAAAGCATAATGTGTACACAAATAAAATAAAGCAAAATGGAAATCTCAGTGTAAAGAAAATATGAATTGTAACACTGCAGAATTAGAATGTGGACCAGCAGAATGCCATCCATTCATGATTTTCTTACTGTTATCATGTTTGCTACTATAGTCACACAATATTCAGATATTTTCCTTGATTAATCTTTCTGCTTGATTTGCTGATTCCTCGTGGGTATAGTTTATAAAAAGATTGTTGGAAGATCCCTATTAAGTAGTAATTGGTTCAAGAAAACTTGAGAAGTTTGCAGGGTAAGTCGCTCAATGGTATTTTGAGCTGTTATAGTAAGGCATATGTTAAAATGAGTCTCCATTTAACATCAGTGCCCCGATTTAAAAGAAATAATTTGAAATCAGTGTTTTCCTCAAAAGAAAAGGTGTGGAAAATGATACCAAAACCTAAAACTTAAAAATTTCCAAACAGCTTTAAGAATGTTTTCACCAACAATATGCTCTATAGGATAATTACACAATTTAATGCTAAGAATTGAATTGAATCTGGAGGCAGATATTGATTGAGGAGTGAAAGTCTCTGGAAAGACATTTGTATGGTTCTTTTTGTCACTCCTTTGTATTATTCTCTCCTATTTTTCAATAGTGCAGCACATTTTATTCACCATTTGAAGATGTGGCAGTTTTATGAAAACAATCTATTGAACTGTGAATTGTATCCTGTCTTTCCTGGAGAATACTAGGAAGAAATGTATCTAAGAACTTTCTGCAAGACACATTCAGTATCTAAATTAAAAGTTTTAAAAAAGTAATGAGCAACATGGGGGAATAACACATCTGACATCTCCCTCCCTGATTCCCCAGGATGGCAAAGGCATCCAAAATTGGTGCTGAGCAGAAAATGAGGGGAATTAATGAAGGAAGCATGAGGTGGCTACTCTCATGATAGAAGAGAAGACTGGCTTGAGAACACATTACTGAAATCGCAAAACCATACCCTGTTGTAAAATTAAATTACAAGAAAGTTATCTTAAGAAACAACGGCCTGGGAAAGAGTTCCCTTCCCCTCTGAGAGTCTATCTTCAGGAGACCTAATTAACCATGGGTTGCTACCGTTTGGATTGAATTGTAAATAACTGTCTCTAGAGTCTGACTTCACCCTTTTGAAATGTAAACACCCCTGTGTGGGGCTTTTTTTTTTTTTTAATTCTGGGAGTGAACCCAGGGGCCCTCAACCACTGAGCCACATCCCCAGTCCTTTTTTGTATTTTAGAGACAGGTCTCACTGAGTTACTTAGGGTCTTGCTAAGTTGTTGAGGCTGGCTTTGAATCTGAGATCCTCCTGTCTTAGCCTCTGGAGCTGCTGGGATTATGGGTGTACACCACCATGTCAGGTGTGTGAGGCTTTTAGGTACATAAGATGCCTGTGAAAAGAGTAGGTTTCTCTCACTTCCTGCTAGAAACCCTATTCAAGGTCTTCAGTCACATAGACTAAAGATTTTTATGACAACAAACAGCCTATAAATGTTGTGAGAAACTGTGGATCAGGGCTCAGACTTTGGAGTAGAGTCTCTCTTTGGCCCGCGGGTGTAATAAACTTAAGTCCGTGGGTATAATAAACTTGAATTGTCCCATTCTCCGAGTGTTGCTTGTTGCTTCCCTACCAGTCTGTTTCCTGCAACATTACTACAACAGATTCCAAATTTATTCTATTGGACTACCTTTAAGTCAGTGTTGTCTTGGTTTATACTAGAAATTTCCTATCATTCATTTTTGACTTGGTTGAGAGTTAAGGAATTTAAACAGAGAGGCTAGATCAAAGATTTATCAGACAACAACTCTTAACAGCTTGGTCCCCCAGCAGGTTTCTGAGGAACTGAGTGGTTTATGAAAAGCCTGGTTGTTGGAGCAAGAGGTGTAGAATTGAGAGCTTGGTTCATTCTGTGCTATACCCAATTAACATTGACTTAGTATTGGTCCTTGCTGAGATTCAGTTTTTTTGGCAATAATGTGAAACTATTTCCCAAGCCTATCTCACAAGACTGTTGTGAGAAATAAATGAGATAACACGAAAGAGAGCCATTTGAAAAAGTCAAAGCATTACACAAATACTCATTAGAACTTATTTCCAATTTCAGTATAAAATAGGACAAAGATTTGACCAGGACACAGACCAAATAATCCTTAAAACATAAGAAAATTTATTTTAAACAGAAATGGTTCTTCTTTTGTAATTTTTGGATCATTGTCGCCTCTTGTCAAATGCAAAAAGATGACTTTCTTTGCATGCTGTACTCTTTCTCTTTTCTTATCTTCAATTCACATTCTCCCAGGGAAATAGTACCCTAACCTCTGTAACTCATTGTCTAGACAACTAAATGACTTTCTTTCATCCTTGATTTTCTAATACCATAAGTACGGTATAATTGATACACAGAATCTCAAGAAACGGTCTACTGATCAATGATAAGTGATACCAGTAGTCACTGCCATTGTGTAAGGGCAAGATGATGCTTGCCAAAATGACTTCAAAGGGAAAAAGATGCAGGGTTGAAACGTACTTCAAGGATCCTTCCTGCTGATCCTTTGGCCTTCAGTCAAGAAAATATTTAAATTAGTCCCAAACACAGATGGCAATTTAATTTTTATGTACCCATAGGAAAAGAGATTATGCACACACACAAATATGTAAACTTTTCAGTTATTAATAATGTTAAAGATCAGAAAAGTTTAATTTTCAAACCTAAATGATATGAAAATTATGAAGCCATGGAAGTCACTATACCTGACATTTTCTGAAAATTCTGTGGCCATATTAAATGTAAAAAGGTGTTTTTGAGAAGCAGAGAGATCACATAAGGGCAATTTGAAGGAAACAATGTTTGAAGGGAAATAAAAATGAGAGGGCATTTGGTATCATATCAGAATAAGAGGTAGGGGTAGGCATATCGAGAATTTTCTGTTTTCCCTCTTTTTATTCAGCATGCTGTCTTGTGTTTTACACTTCTTAAGTGAGAATACCTGTCCTCCCTGGGAAAGTGAGACCTGCTAGATTCTAAACACGTCAGCCAGTGCTCATTTTATCCAGGCCCAGTTCACCAGGGTTGGTAATGCCATTTCTACCCACATCATAGAACTAATTATGTTTGTCTGATGTTTATGTGCTCAGAATATGCCTCTTTGGTCAAACTCTGAACTTGTGGAGGATCAACAGTGTGTTTTATTCTCTTTATACTCCCCATTATACTTACTCAGTCTTTCTTATATAAACAAAATTTCCTGGAGCAATGACCTTGAGACAAAATACACCTATAAGGTGGAAGTAGAATCTTGGAGACCATCTCAGCAGAAATAGATGAGAAGCCCAGAATGCAGATGGAAAGATCAGGATGGCAGAGGTGGTGCTGTACCCCTCTAGAAGCATCCTGTCAGGAGGACTAGTAAATCTCATTACTAGTAATGTTAAATTTGATCAAGTAAGCAAGGTGCTGTTTCTTTACTGTAAAGTTACTATTTTTCCTTTTTTATTTTTTTGGTAGGAAGTTTTGAGATTAGGCAAATATCCTATTTCTGGTAGTGCTTTTGCCTTCTAATTCTAACATACATTGATGATTCCCTGGTGTTTGTCTAATTGAAATTTTCAATTTTCATCATTCCTTTTCAATTTGTTACATGAAATTATACTGTAATAAAGAGTTGTCTCATCTGTTTATTATATAAATTTTTTTGCTTTTTTTTTTGTTTTTTTTTAAGGTGAGAATGTAGAATGCACCAAACAGGTGATAAAGGCCAATTTTTGAAAATACAATATCAAATGCTATGTAATAACTCACTCCAAATTTTTACATATATATCAGTATGCGGAGGGACAGCATATATATGTGACTTTGGAACATAGGTCCACTTGCTGTTGCAGTCATGCCTGGAAAAAAATAAATCAAAGCCACAAACTTGATATATACAAGGGAAAATACAACTTAGTAATGCAGACCCCTACCAGGTGACATCATATAATATAACAAAAAGAAAAGCCCCAAATATATTACAAAATAGCTGGAAAATAAAAATAAAGAGTTTTGTTTTTTTTTAAATAAAATAAACTATGGGTTCTCAAAAAAAAAAACCTGTTCTTTGAATTCATTTTTATTTCATCTTTAAAGTAGTTATGTTTAGTCTAGGTCTTTATATCAAGGGTACCCATATTCTAATAGTGTGAATTAGTTGAACAAAATCTTACCCTAACTTTTTTGATAAGAATCTTAAAGGATCTCCAAATTTCAAAAGGACTATCTTTTCTTCTTTGAAAAGAGTGTCATTATAGGACTAACCCTTGGTTACCTAAGAAACAAAAATGTACAATTTCTTATGGTATGAATTGCTGTGGTAATAAGCCTGGCAAAAAAAATGACACCTTGAGACAGACAATTGTCTCACTTTTCTATCTTACAAGGGCAGCAAAATCATGAGGATCTTTTCTGGGCTAACATCACAAAGTACATTCAAAAGATTTTGCTATTGTGTCATTTTCCCAATGCTACTAGTTCTTTTCAATTTATTTTTCTATGTGTCTAAACAACTAATTGATGTGGTTATTTCAGCTAAATCTATCACCAGTTGTGACAAAAAATCATGTGTGATTAGTCACTTTAATTCATTCAATGCCCTTTGAACTTTCTCTAACAAGTAAATTCACAGTGTCAGATATAGTGAATTGGCCGCCCAAAAGTTCTTTCCAATCACTTCTCACTTGCTTTTCTCTACTGAAGAAACAGCTGTATTAGCACTGGCTCAGCCTCTCTTGCAGTCAGTGTGGCCATATGAGAAGTAGTTTCTTTTTTATTTCCAGCTTTGATGATGTGTGATTGACAAATTAAAATTATATAATTTAAAGAGTGTAATGTGATGAATGGATACATGCTTACACTATGAATTAATTACCATAATCAAGCTAAATAACATACCCATTACCATGCATAGTAACTACCTTTTTGTAATGAGAATACTTAATATGTACTATTTAAGCAAATTTCAAGTAAAAAATACACTACTATTTCACTACAGTCACCACGGTGCACATTAGATTTTCAGAACTTATTCATCTTTTATGAACATCTCCCTGTTTTCTTCACCCCTCCACCCCTGAATAACCACCAGTCTATTCTCTATGTGTTCAGCTATTTTTTAATTTTATATGAGACCATGCAATATTTGTCTTCCTGTTTCTGTCTTATTTCAATTAACATCTTTCCAGCTTCTTCCATTTTGTCACAAATGACAATACTTTCTTTTTTAAGTTATATAATGTTGCACATATATAAGTATGTATATAATATACATATATGTTTGTATATACATATATTTATATATACATATATATGGTTTGTTATATACATGGCTGTATACAGATGGTTTGTTACATATACATAACAAATTATCCATATATTTAAGGACACTGAAATTGTTTCCAAAATCTTAACTTATTGTGAATAATACTGCAATGAATATGAGAATCTATAATTTCTTCAGGTTAGTGATTTCATTTCCTTTGGATATAAATCCAGAAGTGGAATTTTTTTTATAAGACCCCAGTATTACAGGAAACAAAGCAAAAATAGACAAGTGTGTGCTTTAGTCAACTATTTTGCTGCTGTGACCAAATGACCCAACCAGCACAACTGTAAAGGAGGAAAGGCTTATTTGAGGACTCACTGTTTCAGAGGTCTTAGTCCATAGAAGGCTGGCTCCATTCCTCAGTGCTTAAGGTGAGGCTGAACATCATGGCAGGAGAGGATGGTGGAGGGAAGCAGCTCCTATCATAGTAATCAGAAAGCAGAGAGAGAGATACAAAATACATACCCCAAAGCCTTGCCTCAATTCCAATCTCCTCCAGCCACACCCTACACTTCAATTAATCCCATCAGGGATTAATTCATTGATTGGGTTAAGATTCTTACAACCCAATCATTTCTCCTCTGAACCTTCCTGTATTGCCTTACATGTGACCTTTCTGGGGGCCACCTCACATCCGAACCATAACAATGGAGTTGCATCAAACTGAAAAGCTTCTGTACAACAAAGGATATAATCAACAGAGTAAAGATATCACTCACAGAATGGGAGAACATATTTCTAAACTATATATCTGATGAGGCTTTAATATTTGAGTTCTATTTTTAAATTTTTGAGGACCCTACATATTGTTTTTCATGGTGGCTGTACTAGTTAACATTTCTTCCAACAATGTAAAGGAGTTCTCTTTTCTCTGCATCCTCCACAGCACTAGGTATCTTTCTGTTTTGATAATGGTAATTTTTAAAAGAGGAAGGTGATGTCTTAGTGTGGTTTCGATTTATATTTCCCTGATGATAAATGATTTTGAACGTTTCTCACATACTTGGTGCTTGAGTTCCTTACGTATCCTTAATATTAAACCATCATCAGATAAATAGTTCGGAAATATTTTTTTCCATTTTCTAGGTGTTATATCCTTTGCTGTTAAGAAGCTTTTCAGTTTGATGCCATCCCACTTGTCTATTTTGGCTTTCGTTTCCTGTGATACCAGGAACTTATTTATTTTTTTTTTAATTATTCCACCAGTTATGGTGTTGCATGCCTGTAATTCCAGTGACCTGGGTGGCTGAGGCAGGAGGATCTCAAGTTTGAGGCCAGCCTCAAAAACTTAGTGGGGCCCTAAGCAATTTAGTGAGATCCCATCTCAAAATAAAATAAATAAATAAAAAGGGCTGGGAATGTGGCTCAATGGTTAAGCACTCCTTCTTTCAATCCCCATACCAAAACAAACAAACAAACAAAAATTATTCCAATTGAAATGTTTCCCCTGCGTTTTCTTTTGGTAGTTTTATAGTTTCAGGTCTGTAAGGAAAAATGCAGCTCAGCTCCGACCCGTGGTAGCTCCAGCCCCTCCAACGGAACTGGGAACTGGCGCTCCCTACTGGTCTCAGTTGCGGCTCAAAAATAGCTCCCAGAAATCCATGCCGGACTCGGGAAATCACATAAGGGAATTTATTAAGCAAACAGAGTGTCTCCCTTCAGGGAAGAGAGAAAATGAGAGGAAAAGAGAAAGGAAAGAGAAAGGGCGCGCGCTAGAGGGAGTGGAAATCGAGGAGGAGGAAAAGCAAGTGTGTAGGAGAGAGAAGCAAGAGAGGAAAGATGGCAGTTGAATTCCACCAGGCTAACAGGGGACCAATAACGGAGAAGGATACTTGCAAGCTGACTGATGAACCAATAGCTAGCTAGGATGTTCACAGATTGACAAGTGGTTGGGAGGCGGGGAAAATGACTGCAATGGAATGCGCGGGGGAGCAGCTTTATACATTACAAGGTCTACACTTAATTTATTAATGCACTTTCAGTTGATTTTTGTAACTAGTGAGAAATAGTGAAACTGAAGAAAACCCTAAGAAACAAACAAATCAATAGCAAAAAATTCCCCAAATAATTGTTTAAAATGGTCAAGTGATCCGAATTGACATTTCTAAAAATAAGGTTATAAATGGTCAATAAGTATATGAAAAAATGTTCAACATCACTAAACATTAGGAAAATGCAAACCAAAACCACAGTGAGATTTCACACTGGTCCACTAATCCATGGCTATTATTAATACTATTATTATTAAAAGAATAATAAATGCTGGTAACGATGTGTACCTTGGTTTCCTACTTGTCATGACTGAAAAGCAATGGTGTTTGAAAAGGGCTGAATGAATGTCCCAGCTCTGCACTTGGGCTCCATTCCAGATAATGGTAGGTAAACAATCTATTAGAGGATCTTGTTTAGTTACACATTAAAATGATCATCACTAGTCAGAAAAAAATAAAGCAAGAAAGAAAGAAGAAAGGGGGTTGGGGAAATGAAGCTTCTTGGTACATTCAGTTTCCTTTCCATGAACTCTGCTCACAGAGTAGTAGGCTCTGTTGGCTATTAGAGATAATATTGCAATGAAAATGGGAGCTCAGACATGTTTACATGGTGCTTACTTCATTTTGTTACCGAAAGCTTGGTCCTTGTCCCTGATGCCAATCCAATAATGAGGACATGATTTTGAGAATAAGGAAAAAGAAGATTTATTGCTTTGCTAGCAAAGGAGAAGCACAAAGGACTCCAGTCCCAGAGTTGGAACAGAGAGCTTTTAAAAAAGCTATTCAAATCTTCCAGGTTTTCCCTGTAGGGGGCTTGGGATTCACTTGTTAATTGGGAAATAGCCATTCTTTAGATCTTCTGGTGCCATCCTAATGAAGTCTGAATTACTTGGGTCTAGGCGGTGTATATGTGCTCTAATACAGATAACTAGGTCTAGGTAATCCTGTTCCTCATCCCCAGGTTAGGGAGTGGGTGAGGGAGAAGAGCAAAACAAAAATAAGTCCATTTTAAAATAAGTCAGGGTCTGGGGATATGGCTCACTTGGTAGAGTGCTCTAGCATGCACAAGGCCCTGGGTTCAATTCCCAGCACCTAAGGAAAAAAAAAAAAAAAAAAGTCATAGTACAGTAAGGGCTATATTCAAAAGACCAAGTGGACCACAGTTGGAATTTACTTCGGGTATAAACTCAACAGAGGATTGCTGGGTCACATGTTAGTTATATTTTTAGGTTTTTGAGGGAAATTCATGCTGTTCCACATAATGGTAGTACTAATTTACTTTCTTACCAACAGTGTATGAGAATTACATTTTCTTCACATCCTCACCAACATTTATTGTTTTTATTCAAAGTGTCACATACAGTATGATTATTTATATAAAATCCTCAAAAATTTTAAAATTAGAATGGTATGAAATAGATTAGTGGTTCCCAGTGACTGGGAATGTGTCCATAAAGGGGTTGCACAGAGAAGATCTTTGTCATGAATAAATGTTTTTGTATCATAATTTTGGAAGTGGTTACAGGTGTATACACATATTAGAAAACGACAGAATTATTCCAGTGCCAATTTCTTAGTTTAAATATATACTCTAATTTTATAAAAACAATTTCAAAAAACTATATGAAGTATACCTCTTTGTATTATTTTTTTGCTACTCTCTGTGAATGTATTTTTTTTTCAAAGAAATAAATGGGCTAACTTTAAAAATTAGCTAAGAAAGCAAGATGCAGTTATATACTGCTAACCATAAATACACTTCAAGTCTCACTATACAGATGGATTAAAAGTATAAGATGAAAAAGTTATACAACACTAGAGAAAAGGAAGTTTGAGTAGTGATAGTAACATCAGATGAATTATATTTCAGAGCAAAAAATATAAAAATATTGTCAGGGAGAAAGAAGTTACTTTCACAATGATAAAGGGGTCAATTTATCAAGGTGACATAACAATCTTAAAAGTTCATGCATCTAATAAAAGGCTTCAAAATACATGAAGCAAGAACTGCTAGAGCTGCTAGGACAATTAGACAATCCAAAATGATAGAGATTTCAGTACCTTTTTTCAATAATTGATAGAGTAGTTTGACAGAAAAATCAGTAAAGAAACAAAAAAAAAGCACTCTTAACAAATCCAACTTCTTTGATATTTAAAGAACTCCTCAGTCCACAACAGCAGTATATATACTCTTTTCAATTGCCTAGTGGACGTTTGCCCATATAGATAATATTTTGGGTCTCAAAACAAATCTTGACAACATTATAAGTATTCAGGTAATACAAAGTATGCTCTCTGATCACCTACCTATTTCAAGACTTATATAAGAGCTCTAGAGTAATCAACAAAAGATAGATAGATACATAGATACATAGATAGATTGCAATGTTGGTACAAATGGATAAGCACCTATGTGCCCCCAAATAGAATTTCATCTATACTTTGTGACATATGTGCATGCATACAGATACAGAAGTGACACACAAATATTCAGTCAAAATGCATCATGTAAAACTTAAAGTCATAACACTTCTAGATAAAAACCATTGTGACCTTGAGTTAGGTAAAGATTGGCACCAAAGGTATCATCTATGCAAGAACTTATTGATAAAATGGATCTCATCAAAAAGTTGGTTCTCTAAGAAATACTCCATTAAGGTATGAAAAACCAAGCTATGAACTGTGAGAGATTATTTGTAAATCACACATCTGACAGAGGTCTTATGTCTTGAACATATAAATGATTCTTAAGAGTAATTGATGTCATTAAATAATCCAATAAATAATAGGCACATATTTGTACTAAAGAAGATATATAGAGGGCAAACACAGGATTAGATGCCATCTCCATTAGTAATCCCAGAAATGCAAAACAAAGTCTCAATACACTATCATGTCACTTCTATCAGAATAGCTAAAATATTTATTATAAAAATGATAATACCAATGTTAGTGAGCATATGCAGGAACTGAAATGCGCTACTGGTGGAAGTTTAAAACAACACAACCACTTTGGAAAACAGTTTGATATTTAAAAGTGAACCAGATACTTGTAGTATCTGTTCTATGCCCAGGTATTTATCAAAAAGGAGTGAAAGTATATAACCATATAAAGATCTGTACATGAGTGTTTATAGTAACTGTGTTCATAATAGACCCCAAATTTAAAATGTTGCAGAATCCATCAATAGGTGGAAGAATAAACAAATTATCTTACATCAATACAATGGAATGCTATTAGACAATAAAATACATTACTGCATGTCATAACATGGATGAATATCAAAATATCAATGTTGAATGAAGGAAAACAGACAAAAAATTGTGTATGTTATTCAATCTATATAATATGCTAAGAATTGGAAACTAGTATATAGTGACAGAAAGGTCAGTGGTTACCTAGGAGCATGAGTGGAGTGGGGAGGGAATGAGGTGGGGCCTACAAAGGAGCATGAAGAAAATCTTTACATGATAAATATTTTCTTTATCTTGATTTTGCTTATGCTTTCATGGATACATGTCAAAGCATCAAATTGTGTAGTTCAAATATATGCAGTTAATAGTATATTAATAATATTTTAACAACTTAAAAAACTTTACACCCAAAATACAAAGAACCCAATCAATAAATGGGTTAAGGAAATGGGCAAACACTTCACAAAAGAAGATATACAGAAGATCAAAAAATATATGAAAAAGTGCTCATCATCCCCAGTAATTAGAGAAATGCAAATTAAAACCACCCTAAGATTTCATCTAACTCCAATTAGAATGGCTATTATCAAGAACACAAGCAATAATAAGTGTTGGCATGGATGTGGGGAAAAAGGCACTCACACATTGCTGGCGGAGTTGCAAATTGGTGCAGCCACTCTGGAAAGCAGTATGGAGATTCCTCAGAAAGCTTGGAATGGACCCACCATTTGACCCAGCTATCCCACTCCTTGGCCTATACCCAAAGGACTTAAAATCAGCATACTACAGTGATGCAGTCACATCAATGTTCAGAGCTGCTCAATTCACAATAACTAGATTGTTGAACCAACCTAGATGTCCTTCAATTGACGAATGGATAAAGAAATTGTGGTATATACACACAATGGAATATTACTGAGTCATAAAGAAGAATAAAATTATGGCATTTGCTGGTAAATGAATGAAGGTGGAAAATATCATGCTAAGTGAAATAAGCCAAGCCCATAAAACCAAAGGCTGAATGTTTTCTCTGATAAACTCATGACAATATATAACAAGGGGCGGGTGGCAGGGGGAAGAAAAGAATGAAGGAACTTTGAAAGGTGTAGAGGAAAATGGGGTGGAAGGGGATGGAGGACAGAAAGATAGTAGAATGAAACAGATATCATTACCCTATGTATATGTATGATTACATGAATGGTGTGAATCTACAATATGTACAACCATAGAAATGAAAAGTTGTACCCCATTTGTGTACAATGAATCAAAATGCAATCTGTAAAAATAAAAAAGATTTTAATAAAAAAATTACTTAACTCACAAGTATCTCATTGACCAAACTAATAAAATGTTGATGTCTGTTAAAAAAAATAAAGCTATTCAAAGATAAGCATTAAAATTTTAACAAAACTCTACCATAATTTGGAGAATGCTGGCCAGTAAAAACTGGTAATGCAGTTACCTATTCTGAAAGTGCAACAGTGATTCAACAAAAACTGTGGATTTAGCAACTGACTGTAATTTCCTGCCCCTAAAAAAAGAGAAATGAAAATTAGCCAATTAACCTTATCAGGTAATTAGAAATATGGGTTTCTCACCACAAATTAATTTCATTTGCAAAATATACTAAAAAGATACTCCTATGTTTTGAAACTTGTGGCTTATATGCTAATCACTTCCTGAAAGTATAATGGGAACAAAGTAATGTTTTCATTTGGAAGAATGATGGGCTCTAAGAAGATGAGATGTTGCAGAAAAAAAAAGAGATACTGCATATTAAAATTGTCATGCTTATTAATAAACTAGTGTTTCATAAATGGAATATTTCTAAGTAGGAGTTTAAGAAAAAAAAGAGAAAATGTTAATTCCTAAGTAGAAGGAATCAAGAAAAAAGAAAAAAATATATGCAAAGATAAGATTTTCTGCTTTTTAATACCAGAGTTAAATAGAGAAAATATATTTTGGTGCCTGTTTGAGCTACTGACAAAGCAAATACACCTGAACCAAAGTAAAAGTTCATGTAAACTAAAAGAAATTGTCAGTGGGAACTTTTTTATGCATAACCAAATACATCAAGTCCTAAAGATATATTATCCCAATAGAAAAAAATTTAATTGCTTCATAGAATTGATTGAATGTACCTATGATACTTCAATGTTATCAGTACAAAAAGCTTATACTAAATATTCTTTATGTCCTGATACTTGCACAAAGTGGACATTTTTACCATAAAAAGGAGCTAATAGAATATATCCATCTTTTAATTATAACATGGAACAATTATTCTGACTAGCTGAAATATCCACAAGTTAACCCCTCAATTTAATTTTGACAAAGATAAGAACTTACCGAATTTTGCCAAGAAACCCTATATAAATTCTTGTGGTATGTAATTTATAATTGATACAGAAGATATAACTGAAAGAGAAGAGTATAAAAAATTTCCATAAATAAGAGATAAAAGTGGTATTTCTTCTCCCTTTTCACAGGTGAGAGGCTCTTAAACTATTTGAGATGTGTTCCCCATAGTACTTATAAAACCTATCCCTGCCCAAGCTGAAATATCAATACTTCTTCTTCATGTAAAGGAAGAACAGCAAAGCACAGGAGGAGCAGAACAAAACAATGAGACATGAGACTCAGGGAGGGCTCCAAGCATCTCTTCACACCAATATTTATTTTTTCTGAATAAAAGAATCATTCTATGTATCTTTTAAAATGGGCACACTGCTTACATATTTTTTAAAAATCTGTTTTTTTAAGGCACACACATACTCTTCAGTTTTCTTTCATGTATTTCCCTTTGAGATGATGAATCACTATTTAGTTTTAAAAAATTAAATTATTTATGGAAAGGTTAAAGCGTGGGCAGCTGAAGGACAATGAATAAGAACAATGGTAAGACACCACATTCTTGGCTGGTCAGATTCCATTGACACAAGAAATCATACTGGGCAAATGACCTCCCAAAAGAACCAAAAATACAACTTCGAAATTTACTTTTCAGAGTTGCTTTCTTTCAACTGTGGCACAATTTCCTCTGCCTGCTTATCATCACTGGAGGCGGTACCTGTTACTCAGTTACTATCACATTCTTCATTCAGTTAATTACCCAATTGGGCACATATCTCAACTGTCATTTACAGTATGTATAGTACTAGCAAGGCTCAGGCATCATACTAAGTAATGGAAATACAATGATAAAAGAAATAGAGCTACATCCTTCTCCCCAAGAGTTCAGAGTGTATCAGGAGCAACAATTGTGAGGTCACAAAATGAAATAACTGAATAATAAGCACAACTAATTTAATTAAACACTTGCTATGTGTTGCTTACCATGTTAACTACTTTCTGTATTAACTCATTGAATCCAACCAATACATCATGCAGTAGGTAAAATTTGTGATCTCATTTCACAGATGAGGATCTTGAGGTTGAAAAAGATGAATTTATGCAAAGAGCAAATAAACTATAGTGATCCCTTTACAATCAGGGCACTGGCTTCTTGACCAACAATCACAGCCTCTGATCCAGAGAATGGAGCACATATATATCATCAGTGATCCTAATGTTTCCTGGATCTTCACTAAGGAACCACTCGAGCTGGGTGTAGAAGGAAGAGGACAGATTTGTCCAGGAGTTTGGGGGCAACAAATGTGCTGGTGGTATCTTCCTGGCAGAGGGAGGAATCAAGCTAAAAGGAACATATTGAACAGCCTTGAAGGATAAAAGAAATCATTAAATTGTGGAAGGAAAGTGTTACTGGAATGAGAAGTGGCATTGGTTGCTGGAAATGGAAGAACAAGGTGAGGTTTGAGAGCCAATTAGGTGGCTGCCTAAGAACAGGGTACTGGGCCACTTAATGTGCTTTCTGTGCTCACCTCTCCTCAGGTGAGGTCCCTGAAATGGTTGGCACTGCTACCTCATAATTCTTGCAGTTTTTTTCTGGGCATTTTGGACCACCTGGGCTATAATTGGAGCCCATGCTGTTTCTGCTGGTGTTCTAAGGCCTCTGAGATGCCAAAGCTCTATTCTGTGGAGAACGTGGAAATAATTTTGCTTCCCTTCTGTGTCATGTACTATATTAGATGCAAGATGGAGACTAACAAGGCCCCGCTGCATTCTGCACTTATTTTATAAAGAGGTTTGAGCGAAGTTAGTGTTTCAAGAATTTACTCATATTTTCACCTTTAAGCTTCTTTTTAGATGTGTCTGAATATTACCGTACTGGAATTAGAATTATTCCTTTGATAATAGACTAAGACTAATCGTATCTGATTAAGGCTTCTTTTAAAAAGAATTATGTCCAAGAATTTTGCTAGGTCCTTGTGGAGGACTCTGATGGCCCACATGGTTAGTTCTTTAGGCAGCCTAGACAGGTATACATTGATATACAAAGCACAGGTTCAATACTCTCTTGCCATCCCTGCAGTATGTGCGTTGAAGCTGAAATAATCTGATCAATAACTACTAGCTGCTTCTCTCACTATTTCTCCATCAAACATTCTCAATCTCCCAGCATCCTCTGCTCATCATTAAAAATACAAAAATGAGACATTACATTCTTTGAGAGCAAACTACTTAAAAATACAAAATGGGATCTAAAATAATTCAAACAAAAACTAAAATTGTAGGTGTATACTCAATAGCATCAGCATTAAAGAGGAAATATTTAGCTGTCAGCAGAGAGGGAAATGAATTGGATGAAAAAGCAAGCATACTACCTTGCTAGAATTTTGAATGATGAGTCACAGATAATCAGGACACAGGAGCAAAGAGTGGTGTGTGTGGGTAGAATTAGGGAGGGTGAAGGGATCATTGGTGACCTCAGAGACAAAATAGAATGTCAAAAGACACATGGGAGATGCTCAATAAATACTGAAAGGGTGGAGGAGTAGATGAATGGATGGTAATTGACTATATTTATGTAACACTTAAGTGCTTCTAAAACATAGTTGCATAATTATTTCATATACTTTTCACAATACTCTTCTAAAAAGGCAGGGCTTTTAGGTCATATTTTACAGATGATGAATTTGAGGTCCTAAGAGGTTAAAGCAATGCCACAGAAGTGACACAACTAAAATGCTACCCCAGCTCCATAAATGTGCCATTGCCACCTCAGTGGTCACAGAACATCAGTAACGATGTCCATCTGAATAAGCAGTAGGGGCTGAAGTGGTCTCCCTACTCCTTGATCTATGTGTGTTTGTGCTTCAGCTTCCACTTTAATTTTTAGTTTAGATGCAAAAAGACAAAATGTTTGTTTGGAATGCTCTATTTAAAAAGAGATTCCTCGGGCTGGGGAGATAGCTCAGTCGGTAGAGTGCTTGCCTTGCATGCACAAGGCCCTAGGTTCGATCCCCAGCACCGCAAAAAAAAAAAAAAAGAGAGATTCCTCACATCATGCACAGTCATGTGAGAGGTCAGAGTAATGTTTAGACCTTCTAGCTTTACAAGATTATAACTATTAAATGATCCATGGAGACAACAACTATAATCTTAATCCAAACTTCAACACTAAAATCTGATGTGATGTATTATGTTACTATCTCTTCATAAAATGATACTTCATAACTCCTTTTATTCTATTGAAATGTGATTATTTCATGGTTGCCCTCTAGGTAAGAACAGTCTTCTTTGTCCTAAAATAGATACTTTATTTCTGGAGGATATTGGTAATGTCACCCATTGCTGAAATGAAATCTTGCATATATCACCAATAATGATGGTCATGAATGTCAGCATCAATATCAGGGGTAGATGGCAATGAAGATAGCATCTGGTAATTTCTTTGCAGAAAGGGAGAAATCGAACTCAGGAAAATAAGGTGGAACAGTTTTATATGCATGCAAATATTCACATCAAAGACTGATGTAATACATTAAGAGATGAATGAAACCTAGAGGGACGTCATTAATGTGAAGTTATCAGATTTCCTTACAAAACACTCATTATCAATTTTGTCAGAAAAATACACATATCATAGAGAAAACATTGACAATAATGTTGCATGACCCTTATCTCAGTATGTCTAGGATATAGCATGAAGGAAGAAAATGTGAAAGTTAATCCAAAAGACCTTGTAGGGAGAAGATTCCATTCAGACTACTAAGTGAAATGGCAAGATGATTCATGTGACAAAGGAACAGAAAGGACTGACTTCGTGGGAGATTGATGACAGGATTACTTTGAAAATATATTGCTTTCTTCTATACAAATTAATACTTGCAGCTTCATAAAGCGTCTGACTTGTTCTAAATATAAAAATTGCAAAAATACACTCATATTTCTTGCTTTGCTAAGGTATTGTCACAGTAACGTTTATCCCATTCCAGTTCTATGGTTCACAGAATCTATAACATATTGATCTTTTCTGGAAAGAAATCTCCATCAAAAGAACAGGTCACCAGCTTTCTAGGCCTGAAAGCATTTCTAGATCCATACACACATTATTAAAGGAAATTTCACTTTTTAAAATGGCTGGAGTCAGGGAATTATTTTTGATGGAAAGGGCTTTCACAGTGTTTTCACTGTATCAATAAACACAATCATTTGTCTACAGAAGACTGAACCTAATTAATTTGAAGGTGATAATGATGACAGTAACAATGATAATGAAATAATGAGTCTTTAGTATTTGAAATGAATTTGAAATGAGAAAATTTGCTAACTCAAAAACACATTTATTAAGAATTTACATTTTCTGTATGTTGAGAAAAGAAATGTTATGTTTTATTCTAGGAAGAACAGAGAAGTATTGAGAAAAATAGGCACCCTATAGATTCCAAATAAAGATTAGCACAATTTCATTGGAAAGTCAATTTTTTGTTATATTTATTCCAATATTATTATATTTTAAATGAGAGATTTATGTATGCATGCAAATATTTGTATGTGTTTGAAATTATCTTTTATTCATGACACAACTAGATAATACTAGTAATTTTTAGTAAGGATAAAATTATTCTATATAGAAATAATTGCCTCATCTGAAGGGACAAAGAGCCAGATTTCATAGAGTTCATGGTATATGTTGTGGTAACTACTTGATTCCTGCTTGATAATCAGTGCTGGATTAATATATGTTTGTATATGTGCCAGCATGTGTTCTAAGACTTGATTTGTCATGACAAAAAAGTTTAAGGGAAAGCACCAATTATTAACAACCAACAACTTTTGAGTAGTGTCGTCTATCAAAACTAAATTAAGAAAGTCAGGCATGGTGGCACATTCCTGTAATCATGGTGGCGACTCAGGAGGCTGAGGCAGGAGGATGACAAGTTCAAAGTCAGCCTCAGCAACATAAGAAGGTCCTAAACAACTTAGTGAGTGCCTGTCTCAAAATAAAAAAAATTAAAAAGGTTGGGGATATGGCTCAGTTGTTAAGCCCCCCCAGGTTCAATCCCAGGTACCAAAAATAAATAGATAAATTAATACTAAATAAATAAATAATTGTTTAATCCTTAATCCTATCTGGATCTTTATCATAAAACAAACCTTAGTTCATGGTTTTGGGATATTAAGTATAGTATTTAACTTACTCTACCAATTATTTAGTTTTCCCTAAGGGCACTGAATGAATTATTTATCACGACAAGGACAGGAAACAATTCTCACATCTTTATATAAATTTTTGAACTGAATACATATGGCATAAACTCTACATCTGTTCCCTTCAAGGCTGAGTTTATTGGAGTGTTAGGTTTTAAAAATTCTTGTGTGTTCTATGAGTTTAATAAAAATTTACTCAGAAACTCAATTGACTTCTTTATTCTCACAGAATTAGGCCTTCCTTAGGGGTTCCCAGATGATTTTTCTTAAATAGGAGAAAAAAAATCACCTTGATAATTATTGAAATATTGTTTCTTACCACAGCTGTAACGAACACTTGTGGCTAATTGGATAGCTAGACTTGGGATAACATTTGATCAGGGTATCTATTAGCTCATGTTTAAAGTACTTTCTTGTGAGGAAAGTGAAACTCTATTATATTAAATGACTTGCCTGAGAAGCAAATCAACAGCAGCTATGGGTACAGAAAAGCACAGTATTTTTCTATTTCTAGAAGCTCAAGGTCTTGGACAGGAAAAATGTAATGTGGTTTCCAACGAACTTAATATCAATGGTTCACAAACATGGCTGTGCATTAGAATTGACAGAGTTATTGAAAAATATATATGACTCTCCCAAAGCAAGCATGCAGCTTTAGGCAGCCTGGAGGGAAGGTTCCATATTTCTGTATATAAAAATCATCTCCAAACATCAAGTCTATGCTTTAAAATAAGCAAAATTGAAGAGCATGTATAGTGCACCTTCAATTTACCTCAGCTGTGACCAGTCCTCAGCATCCTTCCATCAGCTCTTCCCTGATCTCCTAAAGGTCAAATGGGAGCTAGCAAAGAAAGGCATTATTGAATATATGCCTATCTTGAAGCAGTGGTTTTTGTTTTTGTTTTTGTTTTTGTTTCAGTATTTTTTTAAATTTATGTTAAATTAAAACATATGTTAAATTATGTTAAATTTTTTAATTTATGTTTAATTTTGTAAACAAATGGGATACATGTTGTTTCTCTGTTTGTACATGGAGTAACAGCATACCATTTCCGTAATCATACATTTACATAGGGTAATGACGTTTGATTCATTCTGTTATTTTTTCCTCCCCCCCACCCCTCCAACCCCTCCCACCCCTCTTTTACCTCTATACAGTCCCTCCTTCCTCCATTCTTGCCACCCTCTCACCACCCATTATGTGTCATCATCCGCTTATTAGTGAGATCATTCGTCCTTTGGTTTTTTGAGATTGGCTTATCTCACTTACAATCTTCCTGCTAAGGATTGCTTTACCTATTCTGGGTTTCTTATTCTTCCAGATGAATTTCATGATTCCTTGCTCTATTTCTGTATTTCTGTTGCTCTATTTCATTGGGATTTTAATTGGAATTGCATTGAATCTGTATAGCACTTTAGGTAGTATGGCCATTTTGACAATATTAATTCTGCCTATCCAAGAACATGGGAGATCTTTCCATCTTCTAAGGTCTTCCTCAATTACTTTCTTCAATGTTTTGAAGTTTTCATTATAGAGATCTTTTACCTCTTTGGTTAGATTGATTCCCAAGGTTTTTTTTTTTTTTTTTTTTTGAGGCTATTGCAAATGGAGTTGTTTTCCTCATTTCCCTTTCAGCTGTTTTGTCGCTTGTGTATAAAAATGTTTTAAATTTATGCGTGTTGATTTTATAGCCTGTTATTTTGTCAAATTCATTGATGAGGTCTAGAAGTTTTCTGGAGGAGTTTTTTGGATCCTCTAAATATAGAATCATGTCATCAGCAAATAGTGACAGCTTAAGTTCCTCTTTTCCTATTCGTATCCCTTTAATTTCTTTTGTCCACCTAATTGCTCTGGCTAGAGTTTTGAGGACAATGTTGAATAGAAGTGGTGAAAGAGAACATCCCTGTCTTGTTCCCGTTTTTAAACGGAATGCTTTCAGTTTTTCTCCATTAAGAATGATGTTAGCCATGGGCTTAGCATAAATAGCTTTTACAATGTTCAGGTATGTTCCTACTATCCCTATTTTTTCTAGTGTTTTTAGCATGAAGGGGTGTTGTATTTTGTCAAACGCTTTTTCTGCGTCAATTGAAATAACCATATGATTCTTATCCTTAAGTCTATTGACATGATGGGTTACATTTATTGATTTACGGATGTTAAACCATCCTTGCATTCCAGGGATGAACCCCACTTGATCATGGTGCACAATTTTCTTAATATGTTTTTGGATACGGTTTGCCAATATTTTGTTAAGGATCTTTGCATCTATATTTGTCAAGGATATTGGTCTAAAATTTTCTTTCCTTGATGTGTCTTTTCCTGGTTTGGGTATGAGGGTGATATTAGCTTCATAGAATGAGTTTGGTAGGGTACCCTCCTTTCCTATTTCCTGGAATACTTTGAGAAGTATTGGAATGAGTTCTTCTTTGAAGGTCTTGTAGAACTCAGGTGAGAATCCATCTGGTCCTGGGCTTTTCTTGGATGGTAGATTTTTAATGGCTTCTTCTATTTCATTGCTTGATATTGATCTGTTTAAATTGTGTATGTCCTGATTCAGTTGGGAGGAGCATATGTCTCTAGAAATTTGTCAATGTCTTTGGTAGTTTCTATTTTGTTGGAGTACAGATTTTCAAAGTAGCTTCTCATTATTTTATGTATCTCAGTGGTGTCTATCGTTATATTTCCTTTTTCATTACGAATTTTAGTAATTTAAGTTTTCTCTCTTCTTCTCTTTGTTAGTGCAGTTAAGGGTTTGTCTATTTTGTTTACTTTCTCAAAGAACCAACTTTTTGTTCTGTCAATTTTTTGAATTGTTTCTTTTGTTTCAATTTCATTGATTTCAGCTCTGATTTTAATTATTTCCTGTCTTCTACTACTTTTGCTGTTATTCTGTTCTTCTTTTTCTAGGGCTTTGAGCTGTAATGTTAGGTCATTTAGTTGTTGACTTTTCATTCTTTTCTTGAATGTACTCCATACAATGAATTTTCCTCTTAGTACTGTTTTCATAGTGTCCCAGAGATTTTGATATGTTGTATCGTCATTCTCATTGACCTCTAAGAATATTTTTATCCCCTCCCTGATGTTTTCTGTTATCCATGTTTCATTCAATAGCATATTATTTAGTCTCCAGGTGTTGGAGTAATTTCTGTTTTTTATTTTGTCCATTATGATCTGATAGAACACAAGGCAGTATTTCTATTTTTTTGCATTTCCTAAGGGCTGCTTTGTGGCATAACATATGGTCTATTTTTGAGAAGGTTCCATGTGCTGCTGAGAAGAAAGTGAATCTGCTCGTTGATGGATGGAATATTCTATATATGTCTATTAAGTCTAGGTTATTAATTGTGTTATTGAGTTCTATGGTTTCTTTGGTTGGTTTTTGTTTGGAAGATCTATCTAGTGGTGACAGTGGTGCGTTAAAGTCACCCAGAATTAGTGTGCTGTGGTCTATGTAATTCCTAAAATTGAGAAGGATTTGTTTGATGTACAGGGATGCACCATTGTTTGGGGCATAAATATTTACTATCATTATGTCTTCCTGATTTATGGTTCCCTTAAGCAGTATGAAATGTCCTTCTTTATCCCTTCTGACTAACTTTGGCTTGAAGTCCACTTTATCTGATATAAGGATGGAAACCCTCACTTTTTTACTGAGTCCATGTGCGTGGTAGGTTTTCTCCCATCCTTTCACCTTTAGTCTGTGGATGTCTTTTTCTATGAGATGAGTCTCTTGCAGGCAGCATATTGTTGGGTCTTTCTTTTTAATCCATTCTGCCAGTCTATGTCTTTTGATTGATGAGTTTAGGTCATTAACGTTCAGGGTTATTATTGAGATGTGATTTATATTCCCAGTCATTTGGCTTATTTTTGGCTTTTAAGTTGACCTGGTTTCTCCTTTGAGTGGTTATTCTCTAAGGTAGTTCCTCCCTTTGCTGACCTACATTGTTGTTTTTCATTTCCTCCTCATGGAATATTTTGTTGAGAACATTCTGTAGTGCAGGCTTTCTATTTGTAAATTCTTTTAACTTTCGTTTATCATGGAAAGATTTTATTTCATCTTTAAATCTGAAGGTTAGTTTTGCTGGGTATAGCATTCTTGGTTGGCAACCATGTTCTTTCAGAGCTTGAAATATGTTGTTCCAGGCCCTTCTAGCTTTAGAGTCTGGGTTGAGAAGTCAGCTGCTATCCATCTTGGTCTCCCCCTATATGTAATCTGATGCTTTTCTCTCACGGCCTTCAAAATCCTATTTTTATTTTGAATGATAGGCATTTTCATTATAATGTGCCTTGGTATGGATCTGTTGTGATTCTGTGCATTTGGTGTTCTCTAAGCCTCTTGTATTTGATTTTCCATTTCATTCTTCAGGTTTGGGAAATTTTCTGATATTATTTCACTGAATAGGTTGTTCATTCCTTTGGTTTGTATCTCTGTGCCTTCCTCAATCCCAATAACTCTTAAATTTGGTCTTTTCATGATGTCCCATAGTACTTGGAGATTCTGTTCATAATTTCTTACCATCTTCTCTGTTTGGGCAACTTTATTTTCAAGATTAAATATTTTGTCTTCATTGTCTGAGGTTCTGTCTTCCAAGTGGTCTAGTCTTTTGGTGATGCTTTCCATTGAGTTTTTTATTTGGTTTGTTGTCTCCTTCATTTCAAGGATTTCCGTTTGGTTTTTTTGAGAATCTCTATCTCTTTGTTGAAATGATCTTTTTCTTCCTGCAGTTGCTCTTTCAGCTTATTGGTATGATCATCCATTGCCTGCGTTTGCTCTCTTATCTCATCCTTTGCTTCATGAATCATCTTAATCATGTATAATCTGAAGTCCTTTTCTGACATTTCTTCTAACATACTGTCATTGGATTCTATTACTATAGAATCTAGATTTGTTTGGATCATTTTCTTCCCTTGTTTTTTCATGTTGTTCATGTATCTTCCCCTCTAGCAGTGCAGATCTGGGGTATTGCAGATTTCCCCCTATAGGCTTATAGTGGCCCTATAGGTTTCCAAAACCTTTTCTTTAAGGGGAGATCTATATTAGCAGTGCCCAAATCAGACACTATGCAATCCTAGACCAAATAGCCCCTATGGGGACAATAACAAAATTGTCATAGTAAACAGAATGAGTTCAAATATTATCTTCAGTAAAACAAACAGGTTTGCAATAAGGTGTGCAGTTTCTAATGGAGGACAAAGAGGATGCAGAGGGATGTAGAATGTGGCTGTTAATGGGATAAGAAAAGAATATACAGAAGTTCTAGATAATAGAAAGGGTGAGAGTGTAATCAAAAGAAATTGGATGTTAGCATGCAAAAAAGGGAGAGAGAGACTCTGAGGGGACAGGTAAACAAAAGGAAAAGAGAGCAAGAAAAGTAAAGAAATAAAAACTTAAATTTTTTCAATAAGGAGAAAAAAGAAAATCTACATTATAACAGTCATATAGTAATGAAACCTCCTAGTCTTCAGTAACCTGATGCATGAGAGGTACCTGACAATGAGCTTCAAGCCTCCAGCAGGCATCTCAGGATGGGATTTGCCCCACCTAAAGATCGGAGCTACGGCTTCCAGGATTATCCAAGATGGCTGCTCTGGCTTCAAAATGTGTTGGCAAATGGGGAGCTGCAGTTCAGGGGTGGACGTGGTCAGCAGGAGGCCCTGGAGGTGGGATGCAGTTGGTCAGGCAGGAGTCCTGGAGGTCAGGTATGTATGGTGTGGTTGTGGGATCCTGGAGGCCGGGTGCAATCAGTTGGTCTGGGGTCCTGGTGATAGGACGCAGTCAGTTGGTCTGGGGGTCCTGGTGGCAGGGAGCAGTCAGTCAATGTGAGGGCCCCAGAGGCAAGGAGTGATCCATCGGGCTGAGGGATCCTGGAGACGGGGCTCAGTCAGTCCGGCCAGGGATCCTACGGGGCCTGGCCGTTGTCTCAAAATGGCGGCAACCACGTGTAATCAAACCTGCAGGTACTGTAACAGTGAACTTCCAGGCAGCAGCAGGCAGCTGGTGCTCCACTGGGGGTGGGCGATCAGTTTGCTGACTGTTGTCGGAGAATCGGGAGGTGAACCTCATGGGTTGGGTGATGGATAGGTGTAAGGCAGGTGATGGACAGGCGAGAGGCAGGCAAATGGTGGATGATAGACGCCTGACAGTGAGCAATCTGCCTGAAGCAGTGGTTTTAACACTTCTGTTTTCTTTAGAATCATCTAGGATACTTGTCAAAATGTAGTTATGAGGAGCCATTTCTAAGATGCATGAACTCCCTTATGAATACTTGATAATGAGTAATTAACAAAAGGAGTAATGGGTGCATATTAGAAATTGATCTGAAGTCTCACCTGGAAGTGAGGTTTTATGACCCTATTTCACCCTTACCCTTTGTCAAAACTTTGGTTACTCTTGTGTATCCACCAAAAAGAATTTAATAGATGTGTATGACCAAGTTGGTCTGGAATATTTGGCTTAATGCCCCCTTGCATTTGCCTCTGATAGTTGACCCTTCCTTCATTCAGAGACTACAATCCATTTATCTTCTAGTCCTGGCTTTAGAATGCTGCCTGGCAATGAGTAGGAAGTGAACATACTTGTCTTCCGGGGGATTTGGCAGAATGGCCTATAAAAATATTTCCCAAAGTATGTCTGAGCTTGCTCCTGGAAATACAAACTGTCTTCCAAGCCTGCAAAATGAACTGTGATGTTTGCTCAGTGGAGAGTTTTTGAAAGCACTAAATTTGTTGATTGATAAATGCCTGTTTGGAGAATAGGGAAGGCCTGCCAAGCACAATCTGTCTCTCAATAATTCTCAGAGAACACAGATGGCAAGAAAGTTTGGGCCCCAAAAGCTCTAGAATCCCAGGGGATTGTATAGAGTTTAATTACTTTGCAGATAAGACAGGACAGATGTGTAACACTAGGTCCAGCAACAAGGTGAACCTTGGTATCTGCCCAAACCATCACTTCTTGGCTCCTTGTGTGAACCCCTGTGAATACAGAAAGAAGAGGCCAACGATCTGTGTATTGAGTTCCATTGCCTATAATGCCAGACAAAGGAGGTAAGGACAATTAGGAGAACTGTTCCAATTAGGATAATTATTAGGGCAGCTTCTTTACTATTGAATTTATATCCAATGGGAAGGAATACTGAGAAAGGAGGGACGATAATAGAAATAAATAAATCAGAAGAAGAACTGGAAAATGAAACCACAAAATTAAAGGTGATCTTTGTAGGTGACTATGGGCATCCTATTTCAACTGAGAGCATCCTAGCTCCTGTTTTGCTTTGTTCTCTGCTCCAGACTCAGAGAAGCCTAAAAATAATGGAAAAATCAGAAACTTTATAGGAAGTGATACCTGTGAAGTATCAAAAAGAAACAAAACAAAACAAATAAGTTTCCTCATGGAAGAAAGTATCTTCTACCAAGTGGCAGTGGCTGATGTCTCCAAGACTGGGTTATTCATTGGAGTTGAGGCATTTTTCTTTTTGCAGGAAATCTTTATTAAATGGCAATAACCTGGAAAAACCCTAAATGTCAACATCGACTAGAGAAAATACCCTCAAGTTGAGCTGAGACCTCAAATTACTGAAGGAATCACAGGGAAGAAGGTCTTAAGTGGGAATTTACCATAACTTAATCATCTGGAATACCTCTATCTTTGAATATTTTCATTTCTTTACAATGTAATAGAACAGTGTTTCTCAAAGTGCGTTCCTTGGAACAGCAGCAGTAGCATTGACTGGAAACATGTTCAGGAATCTGAGACGACACTTATTTAAATTAGGCAACAATCTTTTATTTTTTTTTAATTTTTTTTAATTTTTAAAAAAATTTTTTCTAGTTGTAATGGACACAATACTAGCATTAGGTTTAGGGTTAGGTTTAGAGTTAGGCTAAGGAGAGCAGTAAGAATGAAGGAAAGAAGGACTGTGTAGAGGGAAAAGAGGGGTGGGAGGGGTGGGAGGGGTGGGAGGGGTGGGGGGAGGGGAAAAATATAATAAACATCATTACCCTATGTAAACGTAAAAAAAAAAAAAAAAAAAATTTTTTCTAGTTGTAATGGACACAATACCTTCATTTATTTATTTATTTATTTATTTATTTATTTTATGTGGGGCTGAGGATTGAACTCAGTGCCTCACATGTGCTAGGCAAGAGCTCTACCACTGAACCAAAACCCCAGCCTGGCAACAATCTTTCAAATAAAATTTTATTCTACAGTAAGTTTAGATTTATTACAGAGTTCCTATGTACCACACCATTCAGTTAAGATTGTAAATATGTTTAAAAAAACTTATCTATGTAGCTGGGTGCAGTGGTGCTTGCCTGTAAACCCAGCAGTTTGGGAGGCTGAGGCAGAAGGATTGCAAGTTCAAAGCCAGCCTCAGCAAGAGTGAGGTGCTAAGCAACTCAGTGAGAACTTGTCTCTAAATAAAATACAAAATAGAGCTGGAGATGTTGTTCAGTGGCCAAGTACCCCTGAGTTCAATCCCCAGTACCAAAAATACCAAAACAAAGCAAAAACCACACACACACACACACACACACACAATTTGTCAAAAGGAAGAGACCGACACTAGCACATTTCTAATCACAGTATTATAAAGTTCATTTGGATTTCACTAGTTTCTCCACCTTTTTTCTATCCCATGATCCAATGCAGAATACCATGTTAGTTTTCTGTCAATGTTACAAAATACCTGAGAAAATCAACTTAAAAGAGGAAAAATTTATTTTGACTCACAGTTTTAGAGGTTTTGTTCCATATTCACTCAGTCATGTTGCTTTTGGACCTGTAGCAAGGTAGAATATTATGGCAGGGCAAAGCTTTTCATCTCATCATGGCCAAGAAGAAAAGAAAGTGAAACATGAAGGGGCCAGAGACAAGATACACCCTTCAAGGGCATGCCCCCAACGACCTATTTCCTTTAACATAGACCCACTTCCCAAATTTTCTACTACTTCCCAATAGCAAATTATGTTATGAAGCTGTTAATGGATTGGTCCATCAATGATGTCAGAGTTCTCATGATCCAAACACTTCCTAAAGGTTGCAACTATGAAAACTGCTTCACTGTGGACCATGTCTTATTAGGTAGAGGGGAGTGAATGGAGGAGAGGTGTATGGGAGTAGGAATGACAGTAGAGTGAAACAGACATTATTACTTCCTGTACATATATGACTGCATAACCAATGTGATCCTACAATATGTACAATCAGAAAAATGAGAAATTACATTCCATTTATGTATGATCTATCAAAATGTATAAATGCATTCTACTGTCATGTACAACAAATTAGAACAAATAAAAAATTTTTTTAAATTTATGTTTCCCATATCTCTTCTCAATCGTGATAGTTTGGGCTGGTGGTAGAGCACCTTTCCAGCATGTGCAAGGCTCTGGGTTTGATCCTCAGCACTGCAAAAAAAAAAAAAAAAAAAAGTCAAGGGTAATAGTTTTAATTGTTTCTTAGACTTCATTATTTTTCACAACATTGACAGTTTTAAGTCAAGTATTTTGTTGATTGTACTTCAGTTTTGTCTGGCATCTTCCCCAGATTAGACTATGGGTAATTGGAAGGAATAGCATAGAAGTAAAATGCTATTGCTAAGATGTTGTGTCAATATGTACCCTGGTGATTTTAACTTGGATTACCTAACTAAATACATATTTGTCAGGTTTATTCACTATAAATATACTCCATCTATTATTTACTACCCTTAGCCAACGGCTTGGAAGTATCTTAATTGTTTGGAATTTTTCTGTAAGGAAGATTTATTACTCTTATTTAGTTACTTATTCATTCAGTCCATGGTTTATTTATGTCAAAATAGACTCAGCTATGCTTATTTTACTCTGTCTACCCATCTATGAGATTCTTTTTGAGTTAATTTTGGCTAAATATGAGAATATGAGGTATGTTTGAAGATTTTTTTTTAGTTTTTTTGACAATGGAACTTTTAACATATACAAATGGTACATGCATTTAAGGTATTAAATATGGTGTTTGGATATGCAGTGTGAAATGATTACCACATTCCAGCTAATTAACATATCTGTTACCTGTACATAGAATTTTTGTAACCTTTGGTCAATATCAGCCAGTTTATCTCTTGCCCAAGCCCCTGGCAGCCACCATCCTACTCTATGTTTCTATGTGTTTGACTAGTTGAGATTCCATATATAAGGGATATCATGCAGCATTTCTTTTTCCGTGTCTTGGATATTTCATTCAGCTCATTGTCCTCCAACTCCATCCATGTTGCTGTAAATGGCAAGATTTCCTTTTTTTTTTTTTAACACTGAATATTTTTCTAGCCTCCAGAACTATGATATTTTGTTGTAGCAAACACAAAACAGTATTACACACAGGTTCTGGGGATTTGATCTAGATATCTGTTCAGACCATTATTCAGCCAATTTCCCTTGTTTTATTTCTCATTTTCTTTCTTTTTCCCTCCATTGTTTTATTCTTTCCTTCCCTTTCCCTTATATTTTTACCCTCTTTTTCCTCCATTCCTTTCCTTTTGAGGTTCCTTCTCACTCTCCTTCCTTCCCTCTCTCTCTAAATCAGCAAAGCAGAGGAGGATAAGGGCTAAAGGATTTTTCAACTTCCTCCATTAAGATGATAGCAGAACCATAATAAGATCTCCTGAGCAAATTCTTTATTCCCTATGCCAGAAAAACTCTCTCTAGTTTACATTTACATTTATGTACAATCAAAAAGAGCCAATCTGTCACCATGACACTTGAATGAAGCTCCTCATTACTCTCTCAGCAATGCTCTGAAATTACTACATCTTAAGAAATTAGTGCCACTTCATATTGTACTGTATCATAGGCATAGGAAATGCTTGGCCTTGATGGCCATTAAAAGGCCAGACACTACTGATAGGAAACAGATTCTATTAATGAGTACATGTCAAAAATTATAATATGCATGAATTGCCAACACAATAAGTGTTTTTCAAAATTGGCTGCTCTGAATTTCAATTGCTAATGGTCTTTGTCACAATTGCTGTATCCTCACAACACCCAAATCCAAATGAAAATATAAGAAAATCTGTCAGTTCATATTTGTTGACTAATGCCATAAATATGCATATGATTTTCCCCTAGCTGGATCAGTCTATAATTTTGATATAATGTAGATGTATCCATAGTTATAATTTTATTTTTTGTATTGCTAAGTGAATATTTCAGGAAGCACAAGACTTGAATACCCTGAGAGTTTTGACAGCCTCTCTGTATCCTGGAGACAAGTTACTTAGCCACCATCTACCCACTACTATTAAGACTAATAATAGATACTCTTATAGTATTTCATGGGGGATTATGAGGGCAAATTAAGTGGCACTCAATGAATAGGGGAAATTTTCCAAGGACCAGCACAAAGCATCTATTCATTTTATTTTTTAAGTGAAGTGAAATGGTAATGTCTGCTGAGGGAATGGCAAGCAAGGAAAGCAATGGACCAATTGCATTTTCCCCTCATAAATGTTCTTACTTTTCCTTGAAATTATTGAGGACTCACTTTGGTTAGCAATATTGAATAATAACATCTAAAGGTCTTCTTGAATTTTGCTACACTGTTGATTTTTCTTTAATATTTACATTTTCCATATAAATTTACTTACTTATATATACTTGGCTTCTTAGAAATTGTGCTATAGAGAATATAGGGAACTTATTTTAACTTTTTTAACCTTTAGTAATGATTTCTACTTCATGCAATTCAATTTAAAGAATTGGAACAGGCAGGGATAATAATTTGGAGGCCACTAGATTATGCAGAAGTTAGGTTCTTGGTGAATGGTAATCAAGAAAGCAGTAAACCAACATTTACATGAAAGTAAAGTAGTGATTACTAGAGATTGAGAAGGGTGTGGAGAGATGGAAAAAGGGTAGATGTATTTGATCAATGCATGTAGAAAAATGCCACATTGAATCCCAATATTATTTAGAATTAATATGTGTTAATATTTTAAAAATAAAATGCTAGATTATAAACAAAAAACTGATTCTGATTCAGAATTATCTATTAGTTTTTATTGGCCTTCTAAAGAAAGGTGGGTAGGAAGAATCCCATGAAAATCAAATGGAGATTGGTAGAGCAGAAGAAAAGGACTAGGGATAGGAGGAGGGGAAGGAAGGAGTGAATACTGGGGAATGATATTGGCCAAATTATATTGCAATATTGCATGCATATATGAATGGATGTATAAACAAATCCCACCATTATATACAAAAATAATGCTTCAACAAAAAATATTACAAAAATCAAAGTAAAATAAAATGTTAGAAAAAGAAAAAAAAAAGAAGTCAGTTGGGTATTTTCTAAGTACTATAACTTTAGATGGGATGCTTCAAATAAAAACTACATCTAATGAAAATATCTGGCCAATGTCCCTTAGCATCCTATATCTCATAGGAAGTGCTGAAGCTGCATTACCAAAACAAAAACAACTAAGAAAGAGAGGGAGAGAGGGAGACAGAGAGAGAGAGAGAGAGAGAGAACAAAATGAATAATAAGAAAATTTCTGTGAAATAGAATACACCAACATAATCTGCCTTAGAAATTGTTCCTGTGACTTGCAATAATTAGAAAGTATAGCAAAGCTAAGACTTGAGTCTTGGAAAAGATAAAATTTTTCAGGTCATTGTTGAATCATGATAAAGTTGAATGAGATGTGAGTTAGTGGGTGGATGGAATCAGCTTATAGGGTTTTTGATGGGTTTTGTGGATTCGATACTGTTATTGTGGAGGGTGCACTAGTGTGTCATAACTCTATATATGATCAGGTTTGAAAAATTACCCCTGTTGTGTACTGAGTTTTTCTTGACCAGATTAAGTTCTTGTTAATAAACTTTAATTAAAGTTTTTCTAATAGGCAGCCATTTTCACAGCAGGAGGCAAAACTGTAATTCCGTGCAGAAATTTGCAGAAATCCAAAAAAATCCATTTGTCTCTGAATGGCACACCTCCCAGATTTAAATCAACTTTAAGATAAGCAGTCTTCCTCATCTGAAGTCTAGGAACTTCTAAAAATGTGATTTCATATGTAATGTATATGTAATGTTTTATTATTTCTGACTTTTTTTTTCTTATGTTAAGTAATACAATACATATTAACTCACTAAGCTAAATTGCCTCCAGGTTTTTGTTTTGTTTTGTATTTTATATAATCAGTTTCGAATACCAAGTAATTTGAAATAATTTATTAAACCCAGGGGACATAGATTTAGATTATACATTACCTTGTTGCAAATCCCATTGCCACCTTTTACTAGAAAAGATGTCCTCACACATTGTTCAGTTCTCTTTGTGAGTTATCTTATTTGCTAAATCAGGGGAGGGGAGTAGTATTTGGAACCCTTGATAGGGTTGTGAGAATTTCATTATGTACCATGTGTGGAGCTCAGAGTAAGCATTCAAAAATGTCTAACTACCATAATTATTATTTAGTATACAAAAATTATTTCTCTTCTCCCAGTGACTCTTATCATAAAATGTATACTGATGATATTCCTGACATAAGTTTCCTATTTAAATTTGTTTTTCATTTTATCAATTACCTCCTCTGCCTCTTTGAAACCCAGCTTGAAAATTTCCTTATCTTGTGTGACAACTCCCTGTAAGAATACTGTACGTAAATCGAATCTTAGCTTTGTAAAATCGAATTTCCCATTTCCATTTAGAAGTAATTCTATTATTCAGATTATTTTAGCATATGACTTCACCATGGCTACTCATTCAAGGAAGAAGAGGCAAGAGACAGCATTCGAATCTACTTTTAAATTTTTATTTGTTTTTTTAAATTTTTTTATTTTGAGTTTATACTCTGTGCCAAACATTGTATCAGGACATTATACTTAATCATTTGATTGAAACAGAATAAAATGAACACCCATTAAAAAAGAACCCAAACAAACAAAATTCAGTATTTTTCCCTTAAAGATCCGAGTTGAGTTTCTATATAGTGTTTGGCACAGAGTATAAACTCAAAATGAAAACATAAAAATATAGAGATAAAATTTTGAATATAGATTTCAATACTGTCTCCTGCCTCTTCTTTCTTGAATGACTTTCTATACTGGAAACTCAATTCGAACAAATTCATGCAAAAAGGGAACTTTACTGACTCCAGTATTCAAATGAAAGACAGGCAGTGGTGCCACCTAGTTTCAGGTGGGAAGAAGAATGGCAAGTTCTCTGCGAGGCTCTGTTTCTCTGTGGTAGTTTCTATCATCTTCTGTAAACCAGCTTCCTTCATATTTTCTTCTGTCTGGCTCTGACAGCTCATGTTGTCACAACTTCACCATCAGAAAGGGGCTGAACAGAGCCAAGACCCAGGGAAGATCTCTGATTCCTTGGCACAGAATCCACACCTGTCTTCATGTCTAAGAAAGTGGACTGAGTGATTGTCAATCTCCATTGAAATCCTTTGTTTGCAGTGAAAGAGAAGAGGTGATTATACAAGAAAATTAGAAGTGATGTCACCAAAGATGGGGCTCCTGGGGAGAATGAACAATATGCAGGGAGGTAGCTTTAGTGTCTAACTACCAGAATTTGTATTCTAATTTCCCAATTTTTGGTACCTGTGGCCATGGAGAAGTGATGTATCTTCCCCAAACCTTAGACTCCATAATGAAAAAATTGGAATATATAACAGCAAATTCCCAGAGTATATTTTCTGACATGCATTAATCGATCCCTAACTAAGACTTCTCATTCTAATTATATTCTCTGCATTGGCTAAATGATCCCAACCTTTCTACTAAATAAAGCTAATATAACTTTTCATTCTTAAAAGAGAGAGCTGAATGAGATTATCTTCAGGGTCCTTGAAATCTACCAACTTTTTGACAGGAGTTGAAAAAAAATAGAAGTGATAACCAATGTTATCTATATTGCCAGTAGCTTGGGAGATAGCCTTGTTTTCCATGTCATGTTCCATGTCTTGTTTTCCAAGTCATCTTGGCATTTCTGGATCCTTGTTGGAAGTGGTGGTCATAGAGACAGTATGTCAGACTCAGAGTGGTAAAAACTTGTGAATTTACCCAATTTTTACCTCAGACCTTTAAGCCAAATTATAGGATAGAGTTTGGGGACTTCAGAGAGTTCTTGGTCATGGACTTTTTATTACTGATTCTCTTGGAAACCTGTTCAGTCAAGGAATTGAGGGGAATTCAAACCTTCTCCAAAGATGATCTACAAGCTTGCTAGGAGTGAGATAACCAGTGGGCTGGGAAAGAGACAACAGGAATTTACTACTGCACATATCCTGTGTATGAAAATGATAAATGATGATGATGATGATGATACTACTAATAATAAACACATTTCCAAAACCCACAGAAACTTAAGTTACTCCCAAATGTCTTTTGAGAATAGTTTTAGATTTTTCTAGTCCTGAGAAGGCCAGCAGGTTCATTTATGTTTTGTAGTGTCTGGGATACTCAGAAATCTAGTACCTTCTCTGCTGATGAAGACAATGTCCCTTTACTACTTTCATCAACTGAAGGAAAAGGATTCTTATTTTTAAAAAGACCAAACTCTGGCTTGTGCTTTAAATATTAATAAAAATTTTTGTGAGATAAAAATAAATTTGGAGGCAAGTCTCACCTATCGTTTGGGCCTATGTATAGTTTAGACAGAAATTTATGGATGGATTCTACCACATGGGGCACTTCGTAAAATCATTTGTTACCCAGAAATTATACCACATCAAGGAGAAATTTTAAAATAGCCTTGTTTGGAGCTAAAGATCTAGTTTTATATCTGGACATAATCACCTCTCTTGGAAAGACCAGTCACCTGCAAGTCCTTCGTTTAAAATTATTGCTTAGATCCTGCAGCTTTCTCCCCCTCCTGTCTTCCTTCTAATGCACAGTTGAATACTGCTTGTGTTGTTTTTCATTTAGGCATCTATCTATTCAGGTCACTTTGGTTAACTTATTCCCCACAGGAAAGATAAAACCATTTTATAGAATGTTACATGCAGCATTCATTCTTATTTTCCTTCATATGATTGCAGATATTTCTCTTATGTAATATCAGTTTGGTGCTAAAGTGAGATGTGCAGATTTACAGGTCTCTTTCCAAAAGAAATATTATCCTTGAACTCAAAAGCAATGAAAATTTCACTGGAGAATGGAACAGAATGAGTGAGGTATCTTGATGATGGGGAAATAAATTCCAAAAATAGTTTTGGTTTGTTTGACTAAAGGAGAGCATCCCCAAATTGTGAGGCTATGCTGACATGAAATTAGGCCTGATAATATTGTGTTTTAAAAGAGTGAACTTCCATATGACTGGTGTTTGGACCAGGTCTTAAAGGGTGAATCTGGATGTGGCAGAATGATTTCTGCATTATAAAAACATTCTTGAAGAGTATGCACTGGAATAAGCAGTATCACATGGACTGAATCTGCAAATGTTCCATGATGTAATTCTCCCACTTTAAAATATAACTTCCTATAGCCAATGAATCCCCAAATTTCTATCAAGTAATCACATATGACTTTCACAGTACAGTCCTTTTACTTTACCATTGATTTTGCCACAGGTGGTTGTGAAAAGATGAATCATTTGTGAGTGCAATAAGAATATAATATTCAAGACCTCAATGATCACTTTACTGATCATTATATACCAGGAACAGCAGCACCCAAAGTTGGTAAAAGTCTATGGGTCCCTGTGGGGAAACAGAAAGCCCAATTCCTCTTCAGTCCTCATGGATATAAATATATATTCAGCTGTTAACCTCCAGGTTATTGGTGCTTGTTTAGGATAAAAATTGTTTACTCATTAGAATAAACTGACAAATAGTCAGAAAAACATCCTTGAAAATACCTATAGTGTTAATCAGCTTTTCCTCACTGTGACCAAAACACCTGACAAGAACAACTTAGAGGAGAAAAAGTTTATTTTTCCTCACAGTTTCAGAGATTAAGTCCATGATTAGCTGAATCCATTGCTCTGGACCTGAGGTGAAACAGAACACTTCTAGTGGAAAGGAGTGATGGGGAAAATTGCTCAGCTTCTGGCAGCCAGGAAGCAGAGATTTGAGCTAGGACAAAATATAATTCCCAAGGTCACACCCCCAGTGACTTACTTTTTCCCCACCTGCCTAGAGTTACTACCCAGAAATCCATTACAATTATTATTAATCCATCAAAGGGTTTAATCCATCGATGAGGTTATAGCACTCATAATCTAATTATTTTACCTCTAAATGTTCCCACATAACTAACACATGAACTTTTGGAGGATCACCTCATATTCAAACCATAATTCTACCAATAACTAGTATTGGCACATAAGGCTGCCACTTTCTTTAATAATTTATCCCTGAGGCATAGAATTAGATTGGGACCAATCAGTTCTGGCCATTAAAGTATTTACTTGTATAATCAAGCATTTTTTCAAAAAAGAATGTATGATTATAGCAATTATCTGTAGATGATTTATTAGTTCTCTGATTTTTCTTCTTGTGGACTTTATTACAAAAGCACTTTCATCATCATCCATAGTTTCTCAGTCTTCCTCATCACCTAGCCCATTTTTGTACTACATATAAAGGACTAAGCACTGAGCAGTCCTATCTTTCAAAGATGCTCAGCATAGAGAAAAGAGTGTATGGAATAAAACCCCTCATTACAGTGCTCAACAAGAATCTCTTGACTCTGACCAAAAACTCTAAAGATGCTTATGAGAAAGTGAGGCATCAGGTAAACTGATTCTTGAAGGATGAGTAAAGATTAGCCAAAAAATCAGCAAAAAGACTGGGGAGGAAAAAAAATTTGGCAGATGAAACAAAATGAATAAAGACTTGGAGGTTTTTGGGTCATGATCACATTGAAAGAATTATACTATTAGGTCTGAAGAAAGCAACATGTGTGTATGTGTGCATATGTGCACACACATACAGTGGATGTAGTGTTAATGATAGAATGGAAAATAAATCTGTGACCTTTTACATCACCTGGCTCAACAAATTGTTCAAATATTTTCAGGTCACAAGAAATAATCCTGCTGCAAACAAGGCATATGGTATCATATCTACTCTGCAATGAATATGGGTATAAAACAGTAAACAATTGGAGCTAACATTTGATTTTTTTGTCTTTGTATAAGTATATATCCAGAGAAAGAGAGAGAGGGAAGAAGTTGAGTACTGAAGTACAGGGGCATGTCTTAGTCCATTTAAAAAAAAAAATTCTATAACAAAATACCAGAGGTTGGGTAACTGATAAAGAATAGAGTTTTAGACCTAAACTACAGCTCAAAGCCCTAGAAAAAGAAGAGCAGACCAATACCAAAAGTAGTAGAAGACAGGAAATAGTTAAAATCAGAGCTGAAATCAATGAAATTGAAACAAAAGAAACAATAGAAAAAATTGACAGAATATAAAGTTGGTTCTTTGAAAAAATAAACCCTTAGCCACACTAACAAAGAGAAGAAGAGAGAAAACTCAAATTACTAAAATTCAGAATGAACAAGGAAATATCACAACAGACATGATTGAAATATAAAACATAATTAGAAGTTATTTTGAAAATCTAGACTCCAACGAAATAGAAAACCTCAAAGACATCAACAGCTTTCTAGAGACATATGAATTACCTAAACTGAACAAGGAGGACAGACACAACTTAAATAGATCAATTTCAAGTAACGAAATAGAAGAAGTCATCAAAAGCCTACCAACAAAGAAAAGTCCGGGACCAGATGGGTTCTCAGCCGAGTTTTACAAAACCTTTAAAGAAGAGCTCATTTCAATATTTCTCAAAGTATTCCATGAAATAGAAGAGGAGGGAACCCTCCCAAACTCATTCTATGAAGCCAATATCACCCTGATACCTAAACCAGACAGAGACACATCGAGGAAAGAAAATTTCAGACCAATATCCTTAACGAACATCGTTGAAAAAATTCTCAACAAAATTTTAGCAAATCTCATACAAAAATATATTAAAAATATAGTGCAACATGATCAAGTGAATTTTATCCCAGGGATGCAAGGTTGGTTCAACATTCAGAAATCAATAAATGTAATTCACCATATCAACAGACTTAAAGTCAAGAATCACAGGATTATTGTGATAGATGCAGAAAAAGCATTTGATAAAATACAGCACCCCTTCATGTTCAAAACACTGGAAAAAATAGGGATAGTGGGAACATTCCTTAACATTGTAAAGGCCATCTATGCTAAGTCCATAGCCAATATCATTCTAAATGGTGAAAAACTGAAAGCATTCCTCCAAAAAACTGGAACAAGGCAGGGATGCCCTCTTTCACCACTTCTATTCAACATTGTCTTTGAAACTCTAGCCAGAGCAATTAGACAGACAAAAGAAATTAAAGAGATATGGATAGGAAAAGAAGAACTCAAACTACCCCTATTTGCTGATGACATGATTATATATTTAGAGAAACCAGGAAATTCCACCAGAAAACTTTTAGAACTCATAAGAGAATTCAGTAAAGTAGCAAGATATAAGATCAATGCTCATAAATCTAATGCATTTTTATACATAAGTGATGAATTTTCAGAAAGAGAAGTTAGGAAAACTACCCCACTCACAATAGCTTCAAAAAAAAAAAAAAAACTTGGGAATCAATCTAACAAAAGAGGTGAAAGACCTCTACAATGAGAACTACAGAACACTAAAAAAAGAAATTAAAGAAAATCTTAGAAGATGGAAAGATCTCCCATGTTCTTGGATAGGAAGAATTAATATTGTCAAAATAGCCATACTACCAAAAGTTCTATACAGATTCAATGTAATTCCAATTAAAATCCCAATGATGTACCTTACAGAAACAGAGCAAGCAATCATGAAATTCATCTGGAAGAATAAGAAACCCAGAATAGCTAAAACAATCCTTAGCAGGAAGAGTGAAGCAGGGGTTATCGCAATACCAGATCTTCAACTATACTACAAAGCAATAGTAACAAAAATGGCATGGTATTGGTACCAAAATAGACAAGTAGATCAATGGTACAGAATAGAGGACACAGACACAAACCCAAATAAATACAATTTTCTCATACTAGACAAAGGTACCAAAAATATGCAATGGAGAAAAGATAGCCTCTTCAACAAATGGTGCTGGGAAAACTGGAAATCCATATGCAGCAGAATGAAATTAAACCCCTATCTCTCATCCTGCACAAAACTCAACTCAAAATGGATCGAGGACCTTGGAGTCAGACCAGAGATCCTGCATCCTGTAGAAGAAAAAGTAGGTCCAAATCTTCAACATGTCGACTTAGGATCAGACTTCCTTAACAGGACTCCCATAGCACAAGACATAAAAGCAAGAATCAATAACTGGGATAGATTCAAACTAAATAGCTTTCTCTCGGCAAAGGAAAATATCAGTAATGTGAAGAGAGAGCCTACAGAGTGGGAGAAAATCTTTGCCAATCATACTTCAGATAGAGCACTAATTTCCAGAATATATAAAGAACTCAAAAAACTCTACACAAAGAATACAAATAACCCAATCAACAAATGAGCTAAGGATATGAACAGACACTTCACAGAAGAAGATCTACAACAATCAACAAACATATGAAAAAATGTTCACCATCTTTAGTAATAAGAGAAATGCAAATCAAAACCGCCCTAAGATTCCATCTCACCCCAATTAGAATGGCGATTATCAAGAATATAAGCAACAATAGGTGTTGGAGAGGATGTGGGGAGAAAGGTACACTCATACATCGCTGGTGGGGATGCAAATTAGTGCAGCCACTCTGGAAAGCAGTGTGGAGATTCCTTAGAAAACTTGGAATGGACCCACCATTTGACCCAGCTATCCCACTCCTCGGCCTATACCTAAAGGACTTAAAATCAGCATACTACAGTGATGCAGCCACATCAATGTTCAGAGCTGCTCAATTCACAATAGCCAGATTGTGGAACCAACCTAGATGCCCTTCAATTGATAATGGATAAAGAAACTGTGGTATATATATATACAATGGAATATTACTCAGCCATAAAGAATAATAAAATGATGGCATTTGCAGGCAGGTGGATGAAATTGGAGAATATCATGCTAAGTGAGCTAAGCCAATTTCAAAAAACCAAAGGATGAATGATCTCACTGATAAACGGATGATGACACATAATGGGGGGTGGGAGGGAGGCAAGAATGGAGGAAGGAGGGACTGTATAGAGGGAAAAGAGGGGTGGGAGGGGTGGGTGGGAAGGAAAAAAATAACAGAATGAGACAAACATCATTACCCTAGGTAAATGTATGATTACACAAATGGTATGCCTCTACTTCATGTACAAACAGAGACAAGATGTACCCCATTTGTTTACAATAAAAAAAAAAGTGTTTTATTTAGCAGAGAGTTTTGGAGGCTTGAAGTCCAAATGTTGTGCTAATTCCAGTAAGGGCCAATGATATGGTTGCATCTCATCATGGCAGATGGCATCATAGCAGATGTGCATGAGAGAGGGAGTGATAGGAGAGATGGTGGAGACAGGAAGTCATAGAGCAATTTAGGGGTGAGGTTCATTTTTTATAATAACTTTTATAACTCCCTCTTGATGTAGTTCCCATGAAATCCTTCCAAGCACAGTGTTCTTGACCTCCTACTAGGCCATACTTCTTTAATGTCCCACCAAGTTTCCAACACATGAACCATTGGGGCACACAGTAAAACCATATCCAAACCAGAGCAGGGCAGCTTCTAGCCCTTGTTGCACTGCATTTTTGCAGTTTCACTTTCTTCTAATTATTAAGGTATTTGTTACTTTTTGAAATGCTGCATATTTATTGACTCTTCTCAATGTCCACTTCAATATTCATCAAAATATAGTCTGACTCCAACTTACAAGTGCATTATATTCCAAAACCACCCAATTTATTCCTAAGTCTTGTATTAATTTTGATGCTATCATAAATGGGGTTATAAATAGAAGGACTCCTTCTCTATTTAAAACATCTACCATAAGATCCAGCAACACCACTTCTGGGTATATATCCAAAGGAAACAGAGTAGAATTGGTATGCTGAAGAAAAATCTGCACTCTCATGTGCATTACAGTATTATTCACAATGGAGGAGGCATGAAATCAGTCTAAATGTCCATCAATGAATGATATTCTATACAATGGAATATCATTCAGCCTTTAAAAAGCCTTAAAAAGGATTATCATTTGCAACAACATAGATGAGCCTGGAGGAATGCTTAGTGAATCAGACCAAACACAAAAAGACTATCATATGATCTTACTTATATGTGGGGAATCTAAAAAAGTTGAATTTATAGAGATGGTGAGCAGAATGGTTATCACCAGGGGCCTAAGGAGGTGGGTTGGGTTAATGTTGTTCAAAGGATACAAAATTTCAGTTAGAAGAAATAAAGCCAAGAGATCTATTATACATCATGGTAACTATAATAGCAATGTACTATATTCTTGGTAATTAAAAGAATTAATTACATAGAAATTACACAGAAACAGAAGAATGGTGGTTACTAGGGATATGTAGGCAGAGGGAATGGAGAAATAAATGTGAAAGGATACAATCTTGCAGTTCTGTAGGATAAATAAGTCTAGAAATCTAATGACTAACAGGACTATAATGAATACTGTATTTCATACTATAAATTTGCTAAAAGAGTACATTTCAGGTACTTTTTTCATACACATACACAGAGATAACATGGATGGTGCTGGATATGTTTATTTGCTTACTCGTAGCAATCATTTCCCTATATGTGCATTAAAACATTGGGTAGTGCAACTTATATATGTCCCATGAAATAATCTTTAGAAAAAGAAGTATAGAATAAATAGAATATTAGAAGTCATACAGAATGTGTTTTCTGACCTGGATGAAATTAAAGTGTAAATCAATAACTAAGAGAAAGCAGCAAAATCATCAAATATTTGAAAAGTGAACTGCACAATGTTAAATGAGTCAAAGAGGAAATTTCAAGTTAATTATTGAAAAAAGAATAAAATTAAAATACAATTTATCAAAATTTGTGTGATGCAATAAGTCAGGACTGAATGACGAATTGATAGCAAAAATGCATCTATTAGGGAAAAGGACAAATATAGAAAAAGAGTAAACCCCCCCCCAAAAAACAGAAGAAAGACATTACTATAAGAACAGAAATCAATGAAATTGAAAACAGATAAACCATAGATAAAAATATATGAAATAAAATACCGATTCTTTGAAAATATCAATAAGATTAATAAATTTCTGGTATGATTGACAAAGAAAAAAGAGAAGAAACAAAAAATTACCAAATCAGTAATAAAATTGGGGCTTTCCCTAAGGACTTTGCAGGCATTTCAAAGATTAAATGGAAGAATATGAACAATTCTATACAAGTAGTTTTAACAACTTAGATGAAATTAACTAATTTCTGGATGTGAAGTTTGACCTTTGGACACCATTTGACCCTGAAGGATGATGGGGACATATGCTAAACTGCATTAGTGTCAGTATTGATCTTCATTTCCTTAATTGGCTTACTGAAAACTGTCTCTGATTTGTACATCTTGGCATTTCATTTTCTTTTCAAATGATTTTACAGTCCACTTATGACAAAAATAAGCATATAATTATAAAGAAATGTACATATTTTGTAGATATCATAGCTTTAAATGGACAAAATTACAGGAAACCACAGTAATACAGTATGAATGCAACTTTGAGCAATAAAATGCAACTCATAGTCTCAGAAAGCAGAGAAAGGCACACTACAAGAAATAATAGAGTCATCTGAGTGGCATTAAGACAAGCATTACTTCGCCACCTTCTGTGATTTGCAATAAGTCAGCAGACTGTCTGCAACCAAGGCACAAACAAACCTCCATAATAGACCTTAAATCATCCTGTTGTTTATTTGTTTGTGTATTTGGTTTCCTAAGCTTGTACTCAATCCTTTTAACCTTTTAGTTGCCCTCCTGATCTTGCCCAGATTGATAAATGAGACTTCTTTTTCATTTTGACAAGACATATACCATCTCCTTTCAACAAATACCACAAATCAGAGATGTCTCTGGGGACACTAAATAAAACTATCACATTCACATTCCCTGATTTTGCTTTTCTCACATCCTTGCATTCCCAAACAATGTTTTCCTAACTTACAAACCATATTAAGGGTATAGATTTTTCTTGATTGGTGCCTCTCAATGTTTCTACATTCTAAGAAGTCATCTACAGACTATTTGCAAAGGAAGATGGTAGCGTCAAATAAGACTCAAGTGCTTTCATCTTTTAAAGTAAAGTCACATCTTTTTATTTCCTTTTTAAAGGACCATTATATGTTCTTCTTTGTTGTATACAAAGGGAAAAAGTGCGGTCAGATATATCCTCAAGAGGTTGACTTAGCCATATTCTCTTCAGAGAACAGCAATTACACCCTTGCTTCGATGCTTACACCAAAGCCTGCAGTAAACTAAGCAGTGTCCCTTCCCTGTCCTCTTTTCAATTACTTTCTTGTGAAGGGCGTGGAAAGTAAAAATGCAAAGATTTTTGGAATTCTTGACACACTGTATGTTACTTTCCACAGATGTATGCTTCCCTAAATGGTCTTTACGTTTTGTGGCATGCAAGCCATTGGGGTTCCCTCATGACAATACTGGTCAGCCAGCCAGTGCAGTTACCATAACTCAATGCTAGTATTTGTGACATGCAACATTCAAATCTTTCAAGATTGAGCTTAGTCTTTCCCTCCATATCCACACTGGACACACTAAATGATTAGACAGTAAATCTTCAATTGACAAGTTCCATAGAGGCACATTTCTCAGGTGTCTAGTTTCAGACGTCAACTTTCTCAAGTATATAGTTGAAGTGTTTTGAAGCTGTGAATTTCAGTCTTAGTCATAAACACATCTTTCTCTAGAAATTTGGCGAAAATTCCAGCAATATATAAGCAAATGATAGCCATAAGGCAAGGGAACATTTAATAGAAAGAGGTATCTACATGTTTATACTAAAACTAAAAGCTTTTTCTTATTTATTTTATGAATATTTAAATAATTTTAATAACTAGTGAAGTTTTTTTCTTATTCAGAAAATGGTAAGAAGAAAATACCACAAATAAGGAGAAGTGAGAACTATTTCTTAAATATCTGCTTTACATTTTTATTGCTTAGAAAATTGAAGGCATACTTAGATTCAGGCTGGATTATTTACTACCTCAACTCGGTGGACAATTGCCTTTTTTTTGCTACAAATTCAGTCTTAAAGTTGCTGCATACAATAAAATGAAATATATCTTGACAACTCTATAGTTAAAATGATTTGTCTTAATGTTAAACTGAGTTTGAGGTCCCTGGAAGAACTCATATCCCTTTAAAAGCAGATCTGCCATCAGTAATTGTTCTACTTTTTAAATTTATCTTTCTTGGCCCTGAATTTGCTGATCTTTGACCACACATTTCATTGGGTTTACAGTGTCTCCATCTCACCCTAAATTTGAAGAATGTACCCAGAACAGCACAAAAAACCAATGGGCAGGAAAATCTCAAAATTTTAGAAAAATACATTCTGAAATGACTGTATGTTTCAGTGTACACAACAATAAATATTTCAATAAATATTTTATTCAACTGCTCCACTACCTTGGGTATCAATGGTTTTGTTTTGTTTTGCTTTTGTTTCTTAGCATTACAATGTATGCCTTTGAACATAATCCTCTGACTCACAGTAGATACATGCCTCATTCATTTATTTAACCGCTAGCACCATTCTCTTGGCTAATCAAACGCTCTTTATTTTACTTTCCTGGAAACAATGATTGGTCAAGGGATGTTTTCATACCTAAGTAGATCAATCCAATACCTTTTCTAGAATGATAGATTCTAGGAGAAGAAAAAGGTTCCCTTACCTCTGGAGTTGCTAAGCAGAGAGTGTGGGAATCTGCAGTTGCTGGGGACCATATTTTTCCCTTGAAAGGAAAACTACCTGAAGAATGAAATTAAATGAAACTAGCAGAAAGGAATAATAGATGAAGTCCAGGTCCCTAATCTTTGGCCTTGGGCCTTGGGTACTACAACTCTTCCTTTTGTTTCATGACTTTCTTCTGTATTTTTTTTTTTTTTTTTTTTAGTATTAGTATTCTCTACAATACATTTCTTGCTGAGGCTGGCCTCTAACTTGCAATCCTCCTGCTTCAGCCTCCTGAGCTTCTGGGATTACAGGCACATGCCACTGCGCCTGGCACCTGGGTATTTTATAGCTGGGATTACCAGCATGCTCCACCACACCCAAGTTTGAGAACTGATATTTTTTAAAGTATTTTTCTTGATCAAAGAATGAGACTATTTTAAAGCTCTTGGTACAGATTACCAATCTGCATTCTGCAATAATAATATTACTTTGCAGTCGATTAATAGTGAATGAGATTATGCAATAGATACATTTATGAATAATCTTCAAATTATGACGCATCTCTGAGTTTGAGACTTTACAACTCTGAGTCTTTATTTTATTTATTTCTCCATTATTTATTCAACAGCTGTAATGTGCCAGGAATTGTCTGTGATCTAGAGTAAAAAGATGAAGAAGACACTGACCCTTAAAGGAGATCATATCTACTGGTAGAACTACATGGCCTGCCTTTTGAATATATTATATATGCTTATTGATGTAATGACATTATGATTAAAGGACCCTAGAAATATAAGAGAGGACACAATGGCCTAAGATCTGTAGGAATGGTTCCATAAAACAGGCTAATATTCAGTTTATATAAAATTTCCATCACCCCAGAAGTGGGAAACATAGTAGGAACTGTAGGAAAAAAGACAGAGGCTTGAAAGGGATTAGCCAGTTAGAGATGACAAAATAAGTTCATAAGGAATAATGTCAGAAAATGAAGATTAGACTAGAGTCTTCCATTGAGATCAATGAAAGCCATGCTTTACAGTTAGTTTCTTACATTGTAAGCAATTGATCTATAAATAAAGGGTGGAAGTAAAAGGTTTTCAGTAGAAAAACAACAATATCATATTTGTATTTTAGCAAATATAATCTATTAGCAACATGGAGAGAGTGTTGAGGACTGACAATATTATACATAGGAAGAATGATCAATAAACCATTGCAATTGTCCAGGGCAGAGACCATAAGAGTCTGAAATGTAAATTAATGAATTAATTAAAGTTGTTAGGGAAAATAAAGGGAATAAAATGTTTAACATCAAATCTTTAACAATTTCTTATTTACTTATGATTAATTTATTCCAACATTCATTCAAACTTCTCTTTTAGTCTAAGGCCTATTTGAATGGGTAGGAATATCGTAATATCAGACTAAAGAAATGGAGGAAGAAAGCATAGTAATCTCAGAAGCTGATAATAATGTTGATACATTCTGGTTGGATATCCAGGCTGGAAGTCTGACATGTGATATTTTTTGGTCATTTCAAGAAAGTTGTGGGTGAGTATAAAAACAGACCTGAAAGGAGTAATGGCAAGAGCAAAATAACATATCGGGCTATTGAGACTTTAGTTTCTATTGAGTTCTGAGATGAGTCATGTTACCAGAAGAACTCAAATGAAGCAAACATGTAGGGTATTTGCTTCTGTTCAGTCACCTTCCCCCAAATAAGACAATGTGAACATTAAGGGGGAAGAGCAAGGGAAAGTCATGCCAAGAATCATCAAGGGTACCAAGGCTCATGGGTATTCATGCTGATACACACACACACACACATATGATATTTTTCTTATTAAACTTGAATTGTGGAAAGGCTCTGCAAAAAAGAAATTCTATACATGTCATATGCTACGAAGAAGAGTAAGAATTTATGAAACACTGTTCCTTATGGACTTTCTTGGAAATTGAAGAAAAAGTACAACACCTGCACTCCAACACTGTTCCTCCTATCCCATTAGTGTGAGGAGGCCCATAAAACACATTTCTGAAGTATGATTACACTCTGTGGAGTATAGTGTTTGTAAGGTGGGAAAGGGAAAGAGTGCCCCTCTCCACTGACTGAAACGAAGGAATGAGAAAGACATCATTACCCTGTGTACATGTATGATTACATGAATGGTGTGAATCTACATGGTGTACAACCATAGAAATGAAAAGTGCATTCCATTTATGTACAGAGAATCAAAATGCAGTCTATAAAAATAAAATTTTAAAAATTTTCTAAAAGAAAAAAGGACAGTGTCTAACATAGTTAAAATAAAGTAATTATAGAAATGGTGGGAGTAAGGTTACTAGAAAGAGAAGTGGGAAACATATTCCCCAGTTGGATGTGTGCTTAGAAAGTGAACTTGGCACTATGATACCAACCCACCCAACTATGGAAAAAGAGAATTGGGAACCCAGGTATTCAGGACAAAGAAAGTTTGTAGTAGAGAAACTTGTGCTTTTACAATCACTTGGAGTGAAGTTATTTAAGGATTCTAAGGGTTCATGGGGTGCCATGGATCATATCTGACATAGCACCATCTTGGTCAAATTCTACTTCAGATAAATACTCAAAGAGGGAACCCCAAGCGATAAGAGACTGCTAGTATTAGAAACTAATAGGTAATGAATGTTTAGGGGGAGTGATTTTGTGTCAGACCCTTCAATATCATTGATTTGTGTGTTGGGTAAGCCCTAAAGCTCTTTTTAAATAAACTTCTGAGCAAACACAAAACTCAAAAAGGGACCCAAAAGAGCATATTGGGATTTATTTTATGTTACCCAGAAAACCAGGAAATAAAACAAAAGACGAGATACGAATGTAGCCAAGTTAGACAAAGAAAACCTAATCTTATCCAATGTGGTTTTATATTGACTCAGTCCATCTTATTTATTTATTTATTTATTGGTACCAGGGATTGAACCCAGGGGTGCTTAACCACTGAGTCACATCCCTAGTCCTTTTTATATTTTATTTAGAGACAGGACCTCACTAAGTTGTCAAAGCTGGCTTTGAACTCTCAATCCTTCTGCCTCAGTCTCAAGAGTCACTGGGATTACAGGTGTGTGCCATCACACTTGGGTCAGTCTATCTTAATAACCAATAATCACCAGAATGATGCAAATGTCCCAATATATTATTAAGAGAAAAGAAAGGGAAATTCAAAAGAGCACATTGGAGAGCAATAATTAAGAAAAAAATTTAAAAAGAAGAAAGGCTTTTATAATTCCAAAGTGTTGTGCCTCCTAAGTAAAACAGCTACATATGTCCATAGTAAAATAAAATTGTGTAATTCCACATCCACTAATTCATTTGTGTTCTCATCACATCTATGAGATACATAGGAAGGGCATCATTGTCCAGTTTTTAAATGAAATAACATGTTTAGAAGCTCTAAGTTTAACTTGACTAAATTTACAGAGCCAGTAAATTATCTCCAGCCAAATTATCTCCAGGTCTATGGCTACTTTGACAGTACGAGTATGCCCACATATCCAAAATTCTCTATGATTTTAAGTCAAAATTAGTCTTGATTAATTTGCCAGCTGCACAATCTGAACAGAATAAACCAAAATAGGAACTTTACCTGGACCACCTATCTCACTTCAGCCCCAGCTCTGGAACAGTCAAAAATTCACTTCTTCTCAGAGTAGAGATCTACTTTGTATTCTACCTAGAAATTTGGCCATGCACTTCATAAAATTGGCTGGTCACTTTGGACAGAAAGAGATAAAGGTTAAGAAGCATTTTAAAATTGTTCCATAAATAGATACACTTAACAGGGACCTTTTCCAGTGTTGTTTCTAGGTAGTCAGAGAGTGGGCTAGTAATTCTGTGGAGGGCATTGTGGAGTGTCTGAGACAGACAAGGAATCAAAGAATCTGACCTTTGTTTTTTATGGTTCTCTCTGCTAAATATATGATTTTAAGAATTTTTTCTCACATAAACTTTGATTTCTTAATTTATGAAGCAACAATGAATTATTTTAAAGGATTATTGTGAAAGAAAATGCAGAAGATTTATCCTATCATATTGATATAGAAAACTAAACTGTGAACTTCTATACAGATAAAGGAGATATTTCCATTAATCTTTCTGCTGTATTCATTAATTTCCACAAATCTCTTTTTTAGCAATGCTGCTAGTGAGAGAGATTGAGCATAGACTTACTGTCCTATTTCTTTTTCCTGGGAACATTTGTAAGCTACATATTATAGTACCCCTTGCATTTAGGTTAGTGTGGTAAACAATATTCTGGGCAGTGAAATGTGGGCAGAAGTGATGACCTCCACTTCACATTCAGGCTCAGTGATAAGAAAAATATCATTGTTCTTTGCTAAGGAGCATTTGGAGACGCTGATGTTACAAGATGGAAGCAGTCATGGACCTGGTCCTTGAATATTGCCATCGGTTTATAGATTGAGTTTAAAGTAATTCTTTAGTCATTAATCCATGGAGATTCAGGGGGTTCATAGAAACAGCTAGTACTAATTATCTAATGCTGTATTTGATAAGTTTGTTATTCATATTTTCATCACCTGTAACTTGGGTGTGTTTATGTTTAATTCAACTACTAGAATGTCAGAGTGGTAGAGTGCCCCAAAATAAATTTTCTGCCTTTTCCTGCTAGTGGAGACCATTTTTAGGTGTTTGTTAGTGTATGGTGTACTAAGAGTTTAGTTTAAAGTTCATAAGTTTAGGGAAACTATTGCAACATTGAAACTGAAATACATTATCACTACCAAAAAATTTCCTAGGATTTGTTAAAATGGTTTTAATTATGTGTGTGTGCATGTGTGTGTAACACGCTAGCACAAAACTCCACGTGCTGTTAATTTTTGTTTAACTTTCCTTTAACTACATTCTCTGGCTAAGTATGTTAAGATAATAAATAAATTATGTAAATCTAAGGCTGTATGATAATTTGAGATAAAGTAAACAGAGAAATTTCAATCATCTTCAGTCTTTTAAAGGAGGAAACAACATATATTTGCTGATTGAAATGCTGAAAAATAAAGGTACATGACCTCCCCATGTTTTTGCTTAATATGTTTTGTTGAGAAAAGCATGTGCCAGTAAAGCTGTAGGCAGGCTCTTTTTGAAACCTATCACTTGAATGTCAGAAATAGCTTGCTTGTATATTGTTCTGAATTTAAACCACATCTAGTGGGAAAAAGAACAAGAAAACATGCTTGTTTAAAAAGGAAGAGAAAGTTGTTTGGGAAAACATTTATTGATTGATTTCACTGACCTAGTTCTTCCTCCTTTTCTCCACTTCATTTACTCCTATATTTAAAATTTCATCATTATATTATGTACCCACCGTTACATTTTATTTTTCAGTCATTCTATAGATGGTAGGACTCACACTAACTTTTATTTCCCTTGTCTCTTTATTAATGTTTAATTAATCCAGAGCTTATTGAATTTCCAAAAAATTTGATATATCTATATTTGTAGCTATATAGCTCTCTCAGTATCTGCCAGGGATATTGATCCCAAGATATACCCACAGATACCAAAATCCATGAATGTTCTAGTACTTTATATAAAAAAGTTTAGTGTTTGCAATATAAACTATACACATCTTCTCATATACTTTAAATTACCCTTGGGTTACTTATAATAACCAATGCAATGTAAATGCTATGGAAGTAGTTGTCATAATCTATTGTTTAGGGAATAATGCCAAGGAAAAAAGTCTGTATATGTTCAGTACAGATACAATTTTTTTCTGATATTTTTGATCCATGGTTAGTTGAATTTGTAGATGCAGAACCTTTGGATCTGGAGTACTGATTATATACTATCCTTGTGAAAAATTCAGAATGAAGCACACTTTACACATAATTTTATTTTCAACTATTTTGTAATGCTCAACATTTCATCAGTTTCAGTAAATAGCAGAAGATTTAAAAAAAAGATTCAAAGAGGAAGTCATCATTAAAGTAGAAAGGATAATCTCTATCAACCACTTTCCTGGGCAAGCATCCAAAAAACTAAGTATATGCCATCTAGAGTAACAACATTAATTTGATCAAACAGATTTGCTGCAAAAATAAAATGCTGTTTAGTGTCTGGTTAACAGCTAGTCAATTAATCATGTCAATTCTGTGCGTGAGACAAATAACTTGACAGGAGAGGAGTTGACTTAAAAGGGTGCATTGGATATGTGGAGGAGTCAACAAAGCCATCAGTCAATCCTCTCTCACATCTGTCTACATTTGGGGAGAGAGGGAGAGAAGAAAGGTAGGACATATGTGACATAGAACATTTACTATAAATCAGCTTAGGAGTAAATTTCCCTGAGGAGCTGGACACAGTGGTGCATGCCTATAATCCCAGTGACTCAGAAGGCTGAGGCGGGAGGATGGCAAATTTGAGCCCAACCTGGGTAACTTAGTGAGACCCTGTCTCAATATTAAAAATATAAAGAAGGCTGGAGATGTAGCTCAGTAATAGAGAGCCTCTGGGTTCAATTCCTCCAGTACCACGAGGAAAACAAAGAAAGAAAAAAATTCCCTGAGGAAATTGTCCAACAGGTAAATGAAAAGCTAAAAGAATGGATTATTTCTTCTTCCTTTCTTACTTAGGGATTTTCAGTTTAGAAAATACTTAAGTCAAATCAATTGATTTCTTACCAAATGATGAAAAAATCAGCTATGAACTTTGTTTTTATACAGTTTTCAAAGATGGGGCATAGTTCTCCAGGATACAAACATTCCAACTTGCAAAACGTTTTAGTCTTGAGGATAAAAGTTGAGAAAGAATGATTTCTTGAATGGTCAGGGTCTACCATGAATAATTAATAAGATCAAATGGCACTTTTTATCCTGGTAACTTACCAAAAGCTAGTTGTGGGAAGTCTGTCTATCCCAAGGGTTAGAACTATGAAGACATATCTATAGAGATTTTGCAAACAATAACAAAACCAGCCAAAATTCATTTGGGTTTGTTTAATTTATATGTATATTTATATTTCATCTTAGATAATGTTCATTTACCTAGACAATGTTAAATATTATCTAGGAGGAAATATTCCTACCATAAGGAATCTTCTGTTGGTTGGTCTAAATTCTAAACAATTTTTGTGGTCTTTGTTGAATTTTCATATCATAGATAGAATCTTGCAATTAGCACATATAGGTGTGCTACATAAGTCTTAGGGTTCCCAATGTTCTGAATAGTAGGAACATTTAAATAGTAGAACCAAATTGAACAATGCCAGTATAGTGATTAATGAAGCAAAGAAAAAGAACTTGAGTTACATCAATTCTGTCATCTTCATGTGACCAATTGGAACTTTTCATTTGTGTTTAAAATTTAAAACACTGAAGAGTAGTATGAACTGTACCGAATTAGATTATAATTTTTTTGCTAAGTAAAAATGTTGGTTCAAATATGAACTAATTTTATAAATACAAAACTTTAAAATTCAAATGTATTCTTTTCAAGTTGTTAATTATTTTAAAATTAAGTAACATCAAGATGATCAGTAACATAATTCAATTGTAACATGCATTTTGATTTTAATTAAAATGCATTCTTTTTTACTGGTATTAATTTATATATAAAAATTTCAATAAAAAATTCACTCAGTTTCTGATCTATTGTATTTTTCCACTTCTTGAGTATTAGTAACAATATTTGTGTTTAACATAATTAAGAATGACCTGCTCCATGTGTTACACAACCTTCTCATCTGTATCATAACTGCCTTGCTTCTTTTTCCCTCTGTGGACTTGATAAATTTCTCTTATACCTATGCCTTCACCACTTCTTGACTCTTATCTTTTCTAAACTATGGTAAAATCCTTTATTCTGTATTTTCCTGATTGATGTCATTTTTCTGTGAGAACTTTTTCCTTTTAATTTGAATACTTTATTTGATATGATAATTTTTAGGTTTCCTAATAGTTATGCTGAATGTGGTTGGTACAGTTTCAATAGTAAGATAATCTCTGGATTAGCTTATTCACCTAGATAAAGTTGATTTGACTAAACTTTTGATTGCTTTCTTCCATCCCATCACCATTCACTCCTACCTCAAGATAGAGAACACTGAGGAAAATGAATAAATATATAAGGGCCTTCTAATATGTTATTCCCTCTTATCACCCATCTTAGCATGGCTTCCTTCTTATTTTACTCAGGTCTCCATTCCAATGAATGTTTCTCAGAAGAGATACTTCATTAACAATTTTTCATTATAAAAATAACTACCATTCCCATATTACTCTCTTCTGCTTTTCTGTATGTTGTATCACTTATTCTTTTTAAGATTGTCTTCTCTCATTGTTCCATAACTGTGAAGGCATAAGGGCCTGTCTTATTTACCACCATAGTTCCACTGACTAAAACAATGCCTAGCAATAGGCATTTATATCTGTTGAAAACATGTAAGAAATTTAGAAAGAAAGATGAAGTAGAAAAATCATTGTAGGGATTCACCTTACCCTAGTATTGAGTTTTCTGATATAAAACTTGAATAAATAATTTTTATTTATTTACACATTTAATTATAATTCAGTGCATATTGGTTTTTCACATAATGAACTTCATCGTGACATTTCCATACATGTGTATAACATGGTTTGATTGTGTCCCTTTCCCCCTAGTCCAATTCTTCTTCCCTAAAAGTCTCCTTTCTACTTTCATATCACCTTTCTGTATTTTTTTTCTATATTCCACATATGAGAGAAAACATGAAATACTTGTCTTCCTGAGTCTGACTTAGTTCACTTAATATAACAATCCCCACTCCCATACATTTTCCTACAGATAACATGATTTAGGTCTTCCTTATGAATGAATAATATTTTATATATTTCATTATATATATAGATCATATTTTCTTCACTTACTCATCTGTTGATGGGCACCAAGGTTGATCCCATAACTTGGCTATTGTGAATAGTGACATGGTAAGCAGGTATACAGTTATTTATTTTGTATGCTGATTTTTTTTTGGGGGGGTGCTGGGGATCAAACCCAGGGCCTTGTGATTACAAGGCAAGCACTCTACCGACTGAGCTATCTCCCCAGCCCCTTGTATGCTGATTTTTTATTTACTTGGGTTTATATAAAGAATGATATAGTCAGATCACATGGCAGTTCTATTTTTACTTATAATTTCCACCAAAAGTATATATGGGTTCCTTTTCCCCATCATCCTCACCATTATTTGTTATTTTTATGTTTCCTTGATACACACAAAACCCCTTCTGACTGTGGTGAGATGGAATCTCAATATAGTTTTGCTTTGTATTTCTCCAATGGCTAAAGATGTTGAGCATTTTTTTTTCATATAATTTTTGACCATTTATGCTTCTTTTTACAAGTGTCTGTTCATGTTCCCATTTTTGATTGGATTACTTCTTCTTTTGGTGTTAATTATTTTTTAGTTTTTTATATATCTTGTAGGTCTTGAATCTAACTCAAGAGGATACTACAACAGAGGATGCATCCCATATTAAGCATTGGGATTCTGTCTGTGAATCTTCGATACTGTGAGGGTAAGAGGAAGCAAAAATAAACCCAAAGACCAAATCACACCACTTTTTCACTTAAAATCCCAACACAGGATCAAGATTGAACAAAATGGAGAAATAAATGTTCCCCTCCCTTCCAATGCCATAGTGGCATCTGGGTAAGCCAGTCGAGTTAACAACAACCTGGCTGTATTACTCAGGGTTTTCCAGAGATAGAGACCTATTAGGAAAAATAAGCATTATAAAAAATTGACTTGCATGATTATGGAAAGTGACAAGTCCAAAATTTTCAGAACTAATGCCCCATTTCAATCCCAAAGGTTGGAAACTGCTATGAAATCAGGAAAGGTCAATATCCTAGTTTGAGTCTCAAGGCCATCAGGCTACAGGAGAACCAGGTAGAGCCAATGTGTCAGTTCAAAGGTTATTAGGCAAGAGAATTCTCTTTTACTTCAGGGAAGGCTTTTATTTGTTCAGGACTTCAAGTGATTGGATGAGACACCACCACATTATGGAGGATAATCTGCTTTACTCAGTTGCCTAAATTAAATATTATTCTTGAACAAAACTACCCTCACAGAAACAGAATAATTTTGAGCAAATATCTGGGTGCCATACAATCCAGTCAAACTGACACATGAAGTTAACACCATCTCCCCTCAAAAACAAGGATCATAGGCCAATGCTGTATTTGTCTGAGTTAACACTTAAATAACTAAAAAAAAAAAAAATCAACAAAATGGGCTTCTCAGGATACTCTTATATGATTCTACTAAAAATATCATTATTATAATTGTGTTAGAAACAGCAAGGGGCTAGTATAGAGTGTTTTGTGATAAACGGCAAGTTTATTTGTGGAAACAAAAGTTACATTTTGTTACATGGTGCCTAATTTTGCAGCCTATCAAATATGCACTCACAAATCTGTTTTTAACTAAATATACTGAATGGTAGACTATTGGATGAATGGCTTTCTATTTTTTGATGGAATGACCTGAATAGCTACATCATACTCTGCAAAAATTAAAAAATCTCAGATTTTTTAAAAAATAAATAGTTCTGGAAGAACTGCATGTCTACAGTGAAAGAAGGAAGTTGGGCCCTTATCTTAAACTGTATACAAAAAGTAGCTCAAAATAGGTCAAATACCTAAAGCATAAGAACTAAAATCATAAAATTCTTAGAATAAAATAAAGGGGGAATGCTTCATGACACTAGATTTGGCAATGATTCCTTAACAAAAATACTGAAAGGACAGGCAACAAGAGAAAAAATAGGTAAAATTTAAATTCATTAAAATTAAAAACTTGTGTGCATCAAAGAACACTTCACATTGAAAAGGCAACCTGCAGAATGAGAAAAAAATTGAAAATTACATATAAGAGATTTACAAAAAAAAAAACTTCCTATGACTGAACAATAGAAAATAAGTCACACAATTAAAAAATGGATAAAGGACTTGAATAGACACCTCTCCAAAGAAGATGTGCATAGGAAAACATGCTCAACATCACAAATCATTAAGAAATACAAATCAAAATCACATTGAGATACTGCTTCACACTCATTAGGATGGATATTTAAACAAAAAAACAGAATTGTTGGTGAAGATGTGGAAAATTTGGAACTCTTGTGTATTGTTGGTGAGAATGTGAAATGGTACGGCCCTTGTGAAATCATTATAGTGATTTCTCAAAAAATTTAAACATCAAAACACCACGTGATTCAGCACTTCTACTTTTGCATATGTACTCTAAAGAATTGAAAATGGGGACTTGACCAGGTATTTGCATAGACCTTTCATAGCATTATTTACAATAGCCAAAAGTTTGCAAAAAACAAATACCTATGGACAAATTTATGGATACCCTTGACAATGAGGGGGTAGGGGTGCCAAATCCTTGCACAGTCATAAATTACTGTATGACTTCTGACTCCTCAAATACTGTTGTTGCTGGAAAGTCTTGTCAATAATATAAATGGTCAAGTAACACATATTTGGTATGTTATATGTATTGTATATAATGATGATATACAAGAACAGTGAGAGATCAGTTTATACTGCATACATAATTTAATGGGGAGATTGCTCACATGGGGATAATCAGCCTCACAAGGGGTTTTAAACATATATTTGAGACACTTGAGTTCGGTACAACTGTGATAAGAAGTGGTTATGAAATTATTACAGTAATATAGTATGTACTAGAGTTAATTTTATGCAGTTGTGATTTACCATTATATCTTTACATTTGCTTACACCTCTCTTGATCACCAGTGGTACCATGTGTGCTCTATAATTGTGTGTGAAATTTTGATAAATTTTATTTTTTATAATAGATTTATGTATATTTTGTGGCAGTAAATAATAAATAGATTATTACCAACCTATATATTGTACATTTATGACATGTAAACTTTTTCTTAAATTTTTTATATTTTTCAGCTACATGGTTGTCTGCAATTTTTTCAAATTGTTAGAAATCTAAAAAAAACTCATGTATAAGTGGACTCTTTCAATTCAAACCTGTGTTTTCCAAGGTTCATCTAACTATCTATTTATACATTCATATACACATAGTATGCATATGTGTATATTATACATACACATATAAATATATACATATAAAAACTTATGTGCATACACATTTATTATTCAGCCTTAAACAGGAAGGAAATTCTGATACATGCTACAATATGGATGAACTTTGAAAGCAATAGTAAGTGAAATAAGCCAGACACATAAGGATGAATAGTGAATGATTCCACTTATATGAGGTCTCTAAAGTAGTCAGATTCATACAGACAGAAAGTAGAATGGTTGTTGTCAGGGACTAGCAGGAGAGAGAAATGGAAAATCACTGTTTAATGGCTGTAGAGTTTCTGTTTGAGAAGATGAAAATGCTCTGGGGGTAGATGGCTCCTTTCTTGTATGCCTATGTCCCCAGTCATTATGGTTCTTACCTATTCTTAGAATCAATATGATTTTCTTCCCTCATTCATGCTGCTTTCTTGTAAGAATTTACGGGACTCTACATAATAAATTGCCCCACAGAAGAGACCCTCTCTTTTTAGCATCCTTTGAATGTTCCAACATTTAAAAATAGTTGAGCTGTCTGTAAAGAAGCAGATGGTGGGTTCACTGAAGAAGGTTTACACCAGTCTGTAATGAGTTAAGTATGCCTTTATTTTGTTTTGCTTTTTAAATTCTCATTAAATAAAATGAGAAATGATTCATAAGATATTTATGGACATTGCACTCTTCTGAGATGGGGAGATTGCCTAGATTTCCATGGCTGTTACTAATATTTCCATGGCTGTATGAATAAGTAAAAGTAATTTATAAAGAAAATGTGCACTTCTAATAATAATCCTTGTTATACTCCATACTGCCTTGTCATATAATTCTAAATTTAAGTGTTTGTGTACATTAAAAATTTTAAACTCCTCTAAGAAAGAAATAGTATTTATTCTGGGTTCTTTCTTATCCAAGACACATAGCAAAGGTGTGTTTATATTTATATGCACATGTATATGCTAAATATATTGCAGATATATAATGTATGCATATCTTATATACACATCTTATCTATTTCACAATATATACCTTACATATATTTTATGTCTCTAATATATGAATATAATATATCTCATACATAAATCTTATAATTCATATTTTCAGACTTGGTGTGATTCTCGTTCCTAACAGACTTAATTATTTTTTGTTAGGAAGCAAAAGCTAAAAACGTATCATTTAGAATCTTACAAAGACTCATGTTAGACTTCTAATCAGTAATGACGTTATGAATTCTTAAGCTGCGTGCTAACCAAACACACAATTAAAAAGTCCCTATTAAAATATTATAAAATACTTGGTGGGAGAAAAATAAAGAACTATTCTTTGGGAAAAAAAAACCCTCATTGTCAGGATAGTAGGGTGAAAGAAGGATGATAGCCCATAAGGTGATTTGATGTAACTGTGAATTCTTCCCGCGGCAGGATTGAAACCCCTCCTGTTACATATTTTGGTGCCCTAAATAGAGCTTATTCCCCCGTAACTCAAAAATCCCTCATAATTCTTTCACACAGTGGCAGACCAGTCTCTTGCAGTTTTATGTGGCGCTCTTCAGTCTAGACAGGCGTGATTTGCTTTGATACTGAAAGGTGAAGGGGCAAACCCCAGAAGGCTCCCTCATGAATTTCTCAGACAGGCCTCTTTAACTCAGTTGCTCGTTGGAGCTGCCAACACAAATAAGTGCGTGAGGAATAGAAGCAGCTGTCCAGCAAGAGGCTAGAATGCTGGCTTAATCTCAGCCTGATATCAAGTGTGATTGTGTTTTAATGCAGTGGAAGTAATTCCAGAGGGAAAGATGGAACTGCAGCAACTTGTTTGGATCTCAAATTAGGCTTCAAGGCATGTCTCAAAAGGCTTGAGTTGGGAGGAGTCCCCTGAGTGTCTGTGCCATATCCTATGGAGAGACTGACTTGGCATGTTGTCTTTGTGTTTGCTCATTCTCAATTGTGGTTGTCGACCTGCCATCCTCTGCTGTAATTACCTCTTTCCTAGCTTATTATCAGATGGGTATCACACACAGTGTGAATCTCCTACTTCCTATTGCACATCCTCCACCTGCCTCTCAGTGACTCACACACCCAGGACATTGTATTAAACATACTCAGAGCACCAGAAACCATTGTCAATGTTTTCTAAAATGCTTACTCTTTGTTGCCATCCTTCCTTCTCATTTGGATGGGCTTAATCCATATGTTCTACTTAAGATCTAAAACTGTATCCCACAGTATGTAGTCTAGCCCTATAATTACCAAAAGTGAATTATCTTTGCCTTATTTTCCCTCTTTGGCAAAGAGTTGAGGAAGCAGGAATAGGTAAACCAGAGAGAAAAGCAAACCAAATTATTTCATATTCTACAATTTTGTAAATGCATTAAGTGTATATTGCTAACCACATCATATTGTTCATGCAAACCTACAGAAACTCAAGATGTTGTTATGTACTGCTAATTACAGATGAGAGAACACTAAATAGGAAAGAATCTCACCCCAGGAAAATGGCAAAGGAAAAACATTTAAACTCTAATATTTTTATTTAACAGAGACAACAAATAAAATAGAGTTTGAGCCTTTCTTAGAGACAGTTGTAGAATTAATTTTATGAATTTTTACAATCCAATTAGGTTTCCTTTTTTTAAAAAAATGTACAATCAAAAGTTCAAACTGTATCATATGTATGTTTTGGAAACAAGTATTCGTGGAATGACAAAATATTCTCAGCACAGACAGGAAAGAAAGGGGGCTCAATAATTTCATGCTATTGATTTGTTACATGAAATCCTTGTATTTTGTCTCACTTTTGCTACCTTCTGCATCGTATCCTCTATTTCCTCATAACATCATAAACTTTACTCCCAAGCTTTCTAAACAGTCATACTTCCCTGATATGATTTCAAAACTTTATTGGTCATGCTGAATTAATCCTTGCCTATAAGGTAAAATATATGTTCTTCTGCATCAGAAATGCATTTGTTCATTTCAGGTATTTCAAGGAATAAATTATATGGCTGCATAATGCAACATAACAATTGCATGCCTCATTGTGTTTTTTGTACTGATTTGACTTGTCTGCTAAGGGAGAGGCTCTAAAAGTTAACAGTCTCAGATCTCCAACACCCAGTGAATTTATATTATTTATGAATTCAAACAAATATGGTGTGATTTGTGGAACTGATGAGAAAAAAATCAGGGTTTATTACTGAAAATAAATAGGAGTTCAATTTCTGCAAGTCTTTATCATTAAGGAATAAAATGAGTTATCTTTTTATTTGAACTAACAGTTTTTAAGTGGGATAGGAAAAAAAATTCTTAGAAGTTTTCTTGGCATACCTCATGATTTACTTGACTCATGTCATAACATATAATATAGCTTGTGTCTAAAACTCCCATTACTCCTCAATAAATATGGAAATACGACTGATTATGAATCTTTACAAAAATGGAAGTATGAAGTTATGATGAACTGAGTTTTGTGGGAAAATGAGCAGAGAAAGCTAAAGCTAATGTGATGTAATTTTGCGGGCTAATGCAGATAAATCTGCCCCTAAAAAAAGTCAGGAGTTTATTACAAAATGCAATTACAGAGAAAGGGTGTTCATAATGTAAATGATGTGATCTTAGTTCACAGGGGAAGCATAAATAATTAAAATCTTTAGATCATTTCCACATTTCTAGATATTATTCTCTTTTATAAAAAATATTGACCATATCTATAGGGTTCTAACTTTTGAATATAAATCTAATGGCAAATAGGTACTTTGATTTAAGGTTTTGAATTGGTGATCAATTCAATCATTTACTCTAAAAATACTTTTTGAACACTACTGTATCATACATATATTATGGTGGTAGAATTGTGATGAAACATTCACAACCTGAATCCTAATAAAGGTTGCAGCTTAGTGGTTTGGAGTGGGCGTTATTTCTTTACTCTTTAGAGCCTAATAGTCATCCCGGTTTCTTGAGGGCTAATAGATGTCTCCTATATAAAAGTGTGGTATGTGACTGTGGTACAGAATTTTCTCTTTGAGAAGATATTTCATTGGGGGTGAACCTGCCAACATTGCCAGTATCTCTACCCCCAGAAACAAATGACAGAATCCATTGGCCTGGACAATTTGAAGTAAAAATAACTAAAATGGGCTTTCTTGTCTCTTTAAGTTCGTTTGCACATCAGGAGGAGGCACTAATACCCCAGGAAAAACAAAATTGAATGTGCATTGTCCCTTTCAACCATCTCCTTTCATTCCATCTAAGCTATGATTTCTTTCCCCATTACTCAGTTACATGGCTTAGTGAGTAGAAACGTGCCTTTCAGAAATAAGAACCACTGTTTTCTGTCTGCGCTGCCTTTAATAGGTAATGTAGCATTCCTTTATTTTTCTTTTACAGCTTTAATGAAATATAATTTACATAAAATAAACTGCATATGTTTCAGACATATAGTTTGATAAGTCTTAGTGCATATATGTGTCTGCTAAGCCATTATCACAGTTCAGATAATGGACACATTAGTAAGATCAAAAATGTTTCTTCATGCCCCTTTGTTACTTAATATTCAAATCCCCAGTTTCTTCTTATATAAAACTGATGCTTATAGCAAACTTGTAATGTAGTAAAAATTAACAAAATGTAGATAAAAATCATAATATGCAGCAAGAAATGAGACCCTGTTAGATGCTTACCTTCACTTCTCATTTGATATTCCATGAATATCCAATTTCTGACTGTGTCTACAATTTTGTTTCATTTCTTTTTCCTCTACTGAGTTAAATCTCCTGTCACCATTATAAGCCATAAATAAAAGACTGTGTCCTCAGCTTAACATAAGACTCTGCAGGGAGTAGATGACATCTACAGACCACAAGCCCTGGTACTGGCTGTCAGCTGAGCAAATATCTGTGTGAGTGTAGAGGCGAGGGGGTGCATCAAGGGCATCAGGGTCACTATCTGAAGAATGAACCAAGGGGTGTACATTAGCAAGGTTCTGTCTTCAAAGAAACCACAATCTGATGGAATGCAAATGTGTAGTGGACTCGTAAGTGCCCAGGAAGAATCTGTGTTTATCTGAGCTAGGGTCTGCTTCTAGAAAACCTTAATTCTGGTGATTATTTAAAAAAAGACAAAAAAGTATGTCCAGTGGTGACCATGCTCATTCATAGCTATGTAACTGCTCTTCAATTACCTTCAAGAACCTAAAATAATATCTGCTTATGTTTGACTTTTCTATACTTTTAAAGGTAGTATAATTATTGTTCATTTCTATCTCCACTACTTATGGTATTATTCTAAGATGAAAGTTGTCCAGAGAGTTTATTAAATGCAGATTGCTGAGTCCTGTTCTAGATATACTGGGAGTGAGAATAAGAAACTGCCATTTAGATAAACATTAATATTGACTATTACACCCATAATTTTGATCATGTTATATTCTTTTCTGTTTATTTTCCTAATTTAAAGTGTATAGCAATTCTATGGGGGTACATTTTTTAAATAGTTAAAGAGGAGGAAGTAAAATTCAGTAAGACTCAGGAATTTGCCAAGGTGCACTGGTACAAAGTTCTAACTGATTTTCAAATATGTGATTTCTCTACTTTGTTTCATTGTGCCTAAATTTTTAAAAAGATTAAGCCCTTCATATGCCTACTAGTTTTTACCCTTATGGAAGATATCACACATCAGTCTAGGTTGAATAATGGTAGTTCTACCAAATTTATTGAGCCTGAAAGAAATATTAGCTGTCTGAAAAGAATACCTGTGTCTTGGGAAAAGCAGATGTGACTGGGAATCCTAAATATGGGACAAAAGGACTGTAGTAATAAGTCTCAAAAGAATAAGGCAAATCATTTAGAGAATCCCTTCTTCATATTAATACTTCATTAATTAGTCATCTGCTCATGGTAGGAATATTATAGTTCTTCTTATTATAGGAAGGCTGAAGTAAACTGTTGCTGGGTTTAATGACATATAATTTAGTGAACTCCGGTTTTATATGCAAGAAAAATTTACTTCTCCAAGTCAGAGGGGTATGATATTTGCCTTTTTCCATTGAGTCCCTCCCTTTTTCAATGTCAGAGCACAGCAAACCACATCATACATGCACTAGGGAAACCCCACACTGTGGTTGATAAATTGATACCAGATGCTACCCTGAGAGCAAGCAGTCTTTTGCTTCAGCTACTGAGCTGGAAAATTCTTGCTGTCCTTCTCAAATGGTACCTTTACTAGGGGTTCATTCTTTTTCCCTCAGAAACTTGAAAAACATCACAGGAGAGAGCTCTTGTTTTCAGCTTCTCTCAAGACATATGTCCTCACTGATGACACTCGGTTGCTTCAGGGGAAAACCTCCAGCATTCTACATGCTGAGAAATGAACAACATACCAGACAAAAATTGACTGAGAAATGATGAAAAATCTTCAGGGAAAACTTATGTCTGCTGTTTAGTAGTCCCACCAGATATCATTACATTGTACAACACAAATGTCATTTTTTGAGTTTGGCAATGGGAAATTTGTTCTTACATTGCATTAGATTTAGACAGTTCCTGAGTGTTTGATATAGCTCAGGACAACCAGGATATATAAATTGAGTGTAGAAAGGGAACAGTAAAGGGTCCTCAAGAGAGAAACGAGCATCTAAGATAAAGTTTTGAAGTTTGAAGATTAGACATATTGTTACTATATCCTGGTCTTCATCTCCTTTTTTGTAGCTGCAGTATAACTTCATCTCATTTGTTTTGTTATAAACACCAAGCAGTGATTTATAGATGACAAATGCTATCTTCTAGTCAACAAACTTGTGTTGATTTATCAACTTTTGTTTGGCGTCAACAACAATTCAACCTCCTTCAATTTTCTGTGGTATGTTGTACTTTCCAAAAATAGCTGCAACAATATTCCCCCATGCTCTTCTAGAACATTTCCTCTTCAGTACACAGACTCTAATTCCCTTCCTATTTAATCTGGATGGGTTTGTGACTTCTTGTAATCAAAAGAGTGAAGTGGAATTGATGCTGCTTGATTTTTAAGGTTACATCATAAAGGCAATGTTGCTTATGCCTTTTCTACCAGAACTTTTGCTCTTGGATCCCTGAACCACCATGTAAGAAGTTCAATTATCCTGGGCTGCTGTGATGTAAGGAATTCAAGTCAACAGGGCGACCATGTTCCTCTATTTGCAACCCTAGTCTTAAAGGCCTCCCAGCTCAGGGAAGACTTATATTTTAGAGTAATAGGGCTCAAAATGACATGGTAAACCCAGATATGGCATGGCAAACCCATGTGAAAAAGCCTCAAATAGTAGCAGCCTCTGTTGTCAGTTCATCCTCAGGCTTCAAAAGCTTCCCAGTTGAGTTTCTCCACATCTTGGAGAATAAACAAGTATTTTCTGCTGTACCTTTTCCAAATTTCTGACCCACAACATCTATGAGCATTAAAAAATGTTTTATTTTATAACATTAACTCTGTAGCATTTGTTGTATATGTTTGTAACTGGATAACTTCATATAAAATTGAGAAAATAAACTGAGTTTATATATGGTTAAGCTTCCTAAACTGCAAAGTACATCTCTCATATATGGAGACATTTCTTTGTTCCTGCCTACTGGTATTACAGGTCCCTGATTCCTCAGAAACTACTATAATACTAGTCTTTAATAGCTCCAGAATCCCTCTTCAGCTTTTATTAGTGATTTGATTTTCCTACTAAGTTGGCCTTATTCTTTTCTCTGTCTAAAGATGGGCCTTTTCCACATGCAGAGTCCATAGTCACATCTAGTATGTAAGTAGATCTGATAATATTAGTCACTGTATCCAAAACTCCTGGGAAAACTTGTAATGGTGATGGTGCATTTTTGTGTAGGCATAATATGGTCTAACATACATGATATTTAAATGGTTTGGGGAAAGGCAAAGCAGTCCACAATAACATAAAACAGGATTTGATATTTTACATAATGAAAACCAGTCTTTCCTTCTCCCCTAATTTTAAGCAATTAATTTTGTATTTTAATTATATTCTTACTAATAGAGTCACAGAGAAAATTAACAGAATTAGAAAAGATCTAAGGGATCAAGAATTTGACTTTTTAAAAGAACTATTTAAAAAAGAAAATATAAAAAGGACTATCCCTGGAAGGACTAACTGTAATCATTTAATCTTTCCAAGGGGAGGCAATTTTCTCACTATCCATCAAGTTGATGAGAAAAGATTTGAGCAGCCAGACAGTCATTTTCTATCATTTCAAGTGCCTGAAACTTGGTGCATAGCATGAGTAGATTAAAAAATAATAGTTACAACCAAACAAAGAAAGAAAAGATTTTTTTTCCATATGTTAAATTATCCTTTTCTTAAAGATGTCAATATTGTTACTTGCATTTTAGAGTAATTGGGTTCAGAATGATATGGACATGTCACTTATTTTAGAAACTATATAAAGATATTTGAAAATGTGGTTTGTCATTTGGTTGCTAATCCTCTACATACACACTATTAGACACAGTCTTCCTTATTCTGAATTTTACTGTTTTATATTATTGAGTTTAGTCACTTCCTCCAATGGTCGCTGGTCCATGTGTATTTTGATTGCATCTTATCTTGGTGCCGATCTATGTGCTATCATATCTGCTCTGTAAAACATACTACTACCAAAACCAGAGTTTCTCTGCTTCTGCTTGCAGGTGGGGTCTGCATCAGCTGTAGGCCACTGCCGCCGAGAAATGTGTTGCAGTTCTTAATGTTGGACTATGCCCTCCAGTGCTGCAGCAGACCCCAGGAGCTCACTGTCATTTCTTCTTCTTTCTGGATTCTTGTCTTATGAATTCAAAGAACGAAATCCAGAGATGAAGATGAATGAGTGTAAGAGTAGGATTTATTCAAATGTGAATAGAAACAGGACTCCAGCAAGGCAGAGGGGACCCAAGAGGGGTTGCTGACTGAGTATGCTAGCCTGGGGGTTTATGTAGCACTTGGCTCCATGCTATTAGTCCAAATTTATGCTAATCAGGTTTGGAAAAGTACTAACACTATTGGTTAACCCTTGAATTTGAATTTCCATTCAAGTCTGCCTCACTTCCATTTTCTCACTGCTTATGTAGAAATGGGAGGCTGAGATTGTTGGATTAGGGATGCTCTGGGGTTCTGGGCTACAGTGGTGTATGGAGAGGGCATCCACACCAAGGTCTGGGCCTGGCCGCTGTGGGATGACAGGTTGGAATGCCCAGGCTTGCTGAGTCTCAGACCTGCAAAAGCCTGGCAAGCTCCAAGCTTGGAGCACTGCTGTGCTCCTGCCTGCTTGGGCTGCCTCCTCAGCACCAGAACAAGGGCTTGACTTCACTGCCTCAATCTCATTATTAATGCATGGATAGGGTCCTCCTGTGGTTTTAAATTTAGGTTGAAATGCCAAGTATTTAACATATTAAAACTGAATGTGGCTCAACTAGTTGCAGGTTATTTTTGATATAGAATACTAGTGTATAGTATTTCTGAGGCTTCTTACTATTTAAACAAAAAAGCACAGCAAACTGATTCAAAGAAGATAATTTGAAAAATGACTTTCCTTAAAGCTATTGCAATGTCCTTTTTTATTTAATATGCTTTCATTTCTGTAAAACAAATGTTATGATAACGTTTTCTATTATTGTTGGACATGGGGAAATATAATGAAGGCAAATATTATAAAAATATGCATGATTTCTTATAAATCTTGTCTTTGGCTATTTAGAACTAAATAAGCTCTTCCAAGTTAAATTCTGCCTTGTCAATTAAAAAGTGAAACATTTCTCTACTGTTGTTCTAAAGAATGGTTGAGGGCCTTGGTATCCTCAGTAACTGTCATGGACACAGAAGTGAAACACATTAGCGGTGAAAAACACTCATCTATATTCATTGACTACAAAGGCAGAGTACAATTTAGATCAGTTGCATAGAGAAGATAAAGCAACATCATGGACATGTGTTAGTTCTCTGTGCTGCATTCTTAGCAGTTTTCTCTGATTTGGTGTTTCTGAAATCCAAAAGTTAAACATTTTAAAACAGATAAATGGATGGAATTGGAGAATATCATGCTAAGTGAAATAAGCCAATCCCAGAAAACCAAAGGCTGAATGTTTTCCCTGATAAGTGGATGATGATATATAATGGGGACGGGGGGTGGGGGGTGAGAGAAGAATGGAGGAACTTCAGATTACATAGAGGGAAATGAGAGGGAGGAGGGGTGGGGGTATGAAAGATGGTGGAATGAGACAGACATCATTAACCTATGTACATGTATGATTACACGAATGGTATGATCTACATCATGTACAACCACAGAAATGAAATGATGTACCCCACTTGTGTACAACGAATCAAAATGCAGTCTGTAAAAAAAAAAAATGCTAACTTCCCTCTAAAATATTATAGATAAAAATAATGTGTAATAGACTTTCAATCCTCTGAGAAATATTTCAAAGAGATAATAGATTATGTATTTAACAGAAGCTAAATACTAAAATCCCAATAGTGCTTTACATATGGTTCTGCACAGTTTAAAATAGCTCTCCATACATTATAAGGGTCAATTTTTTCCAGCATCTGTATAATGTAGGTATTGGTCAGCTTGGTTTCATAGAGAAAGGAATTACAGTAGTAAAGTATGTCAGACTAATGAGTGTCTTCATGGTTAATCACCAAAGAAGCAGATCTAGAGGCCAGAACTGTGTCCTGTGGAATTCTGTGCTGTTTTCTCAGCTTGTCTCACTTTACATAAGAAGGTACAGCTAATTCAAAGGATGGGGCCATTGGCAAAAAGTAATGAGGGGGATGTTTTAGGCAATTGGTTAATGGATCAACTGTAACAAGAATTTTACTGGCTTTAGTCGTGTTTAAGGAAATTGTGGGCATGAAATAATAATCAAATATAAATAAATTCATCATGCTACAAGCTTGCTTATTCACAGGAAAATCTTGGAGTCTCTTATTTGAGGCATGTGGATTAAATCCACTGTCATCCTTTCCCTGAGGAAGGAGGCATCAAAGTTCTATTTCAAAACGTCTGCACTTTTGTTCACTAAAGTTCCAGGGACCAGTCAAGAACTCACAGGTGCTTCTTTAGCTTTAAGAGCGACTGACATTTGCAAGTATAGATATCCCTTACATTTTTGTTTTAATACTCCTCTGTGAAACTAGGTAGGAAGAAAGTTCACAGAGGTTAACTGGCAAGGGAAAACTCTGAAAAGCTGAACAAATCTGAGTCTCATAAGGGCACTCCATATGAGCTGCAAACAACACTATTATAGTTTCATTGCATGAAAGATGTAGATGGTTCTTGAGCACCAATTAGAAATTGCTATTAATTATATTTATTCAGAACAATTTTATCCTATTAACAATAGGGTTTATGGAATGAATGCTCCATTTATGTAGTGTTCCTCCTTATTATCAGATAAGCTTTTGATTCATCAGTTCTGTGAGGATGGAAGCTTGTAGCTTTTATAAACCCCAAATGGCAACCAAATTAGTTTAGCCTGCAGTGTTATTTGCCACCATTACTATGCAGAAGAGACATTTCCAAGGTGGATGCTTGACTGGTAACAAGTTAATATTTTAAATTAATACCTGGAGTAGGATTCTTAGTCCCACTGCCAACAGGTCCTCTTTGTCATACACTTGGCACATGTTATGGTTTAAACAAATGCCAGTTGAATGTTTTGGATCTTCCCTTTGATTTAGAATGACATAGCCCTCTTTTTTAAGAAAATCTTTTGAAAAGTTGAACTCTGCTGTTTATCTTTAAGCAGAAGAAATACAGCAAAAACATTATTGTTATTTCATCTTTTTAAAAAATTAGTCATCTAATTAAATGTTCTGTCTAGACAGGTACTGAAAATATAATAGTATTTTTACAAGATCAATATTTTTCTTTATTTTCTAACTTCAAATACTTAATTGTAACAGAATGGTTAAAAACTGGCATGCATAATATAAGAATATATTGTCTGAGCTTATATATAAATATGTGCTGATCTAATTCCCTTAGGTTAACCATGAGTGTTTTCAGTGTATGAAGAGAGAGCAGTTGCATGGCCCTCTTTGGTTTTATAAATGATTCTTTCATTTTCTTCCTCTGAAAATCATTGATCATAGTCATCATATATTCAACAGCTCAAAACAAGACAGCAGGTGCTATCAAATCCAGTGAAATAGAATTATGTTCTACAAATGAGGCTTAAAATTATTTCTAAAAGTTTACCTTTCACCACCCACCAAGCACAAAAACCTGAATATTTGTTTTACTAGCTTGCCTTAATTGTTCACTTAATATCCTTTCAGTTCAAGTACCATTTTCTAGAAGGCTTTCTGAAAATGAATGCATGCTTTGTAGAGGAGGGAACATAAAGTCTAGCATATAGCAAGGGCCAAATAAATATTTACTGAATGAAATGCTTGTTAAATGACATCATTTAAATATTTTAATCCAAGCATGTTAGCTGGGATTAAATCTTGAGTTCACATTCATAAATATAAAGCAGAGGGATATCAATGAACAAGGTCAGGACCTTATCCTCAAATATAACTAGTGCCAGGAACAGTGCTTGGCAAGTTACAAGGTATTTAGTGAGTATTTTTAGTATAAGAAAATCAAAAATCACTGTCATAAAACTTTTGCACATGTGCGTGTGGTAGTACTGATACAATATGGTTAATGATTGCAGGGACAAAATTAGAAAATAGCCCACTGAAAATAATGGTCTTTCTGTAAAGAAAAACGGAAAGAGAAATGAGTCAATTGGTCTGTAAGTTAAAAAGAAAAAAAAAAATGTGAGTAGCAAGAAAAGGCAGCTAAGATTTTCCTCTTATTCTCTTCTGAGGGCTCAAGGATTTATCCTGTGTGGGAGAATTTTTGTGCATTATCTTATTTAATCCTAATAAGAACTAGCTTATATACATATTAACTTATATTTATGATCATTTTCATTCTATAGATAAAACAAAACTTGAAGTCCATACAGCTAATAAGTGGCAAAACTGGGGTGCTTGTTAGCAAAGGTTTTAAGGAAGTCAAATACAGAGCAAAGGACATGAGATAAGTATGTATCTCATAATAAGTTCTGGAAATGGGGATTCTGAGTTCATTGCAGGAGAAACTAGACCATGAGCTTCAGGTGATGTGTTGCTCTGAGACACATACACCTTAAGTAGTCAGCACTAACAATGTAGAGACACAAAGGGATTATAAGACATAGACCACTAGGAAAGCCAAGGTCATGAGGAAAGTTTTAGCTTTCATATATCAGTATTTTCTTCCCACTGGTTGTGTATTGTTTTCTGATAATTAAACATTTCAAATGTACCTCTAAATAGTACTCCCTGGGAGTGGTGACACATCTGTGGAGTGGCAGAATAGGAGACAACATGAGGAAAAAGGATATCCAAGAGAGAGATTAATATTCCTACAAATTTTCTAACATTCAGACATTTTGTGTATTTATTTTATTTTATCCTCGATGATGAAGTTTTTTAAAAAGCTAAAAAGAAAAACTTATGAGCTGATGGTCACTAGGATCATTGGTAGGTGAGATTTAATTTGACTCATGAAGGTTCCTAAGGTTAAAACCCTAGGAGACAACAGAGCCGGAATTGGCCTTGCACAAATAAATGTCAGAATAAATGATGGTGTGGCTATGTTGGGTTGGATGATTATGAATTTTCCTTTTTTCTTTTCTAAGTTTCCAATAATGTTGCTAATTAACTTTTAAAGTGAAAAAGAAAAGAAAAGAAAATATCAGATGTGGGTCTAAATAGAACCAGTAGTACTGGCAGCAGTCACATCTTAACAAGTTACTAGATTTGTTCTCAGCTAAAACTAGAAAGAAGGGATTATCACTCCACAGGAAATGACTTTGTAAGCAGCTGCTCTCTGTTGCCATGGCAACTTGGAGGTCCTGACTTCCCTGAGATGCAGTACCAAGTAAAATCTACCAAATCCATGCTGGAAAAAATGTTTTTAATCCTTCAAATGTCCCTGTAACGGTATTACAATCAATAGGTCAGTTCTTCCTAAGAGACTTTGATTAAGCTAAGGACAATGAGAGGAGTAGGTGGAATATGCTTTTGATTTAGTGAACTGGGCAATGGCGGAGTCATAGACCCTTTCACATTATTTTTGCCTAGTGCTGCCCAGCTATGGGACCTTGGACAACTTATCTGACCTCTGTGAACATTGGTTTTCTTACCTGTTACACAAAGAAGTTTCCTGTAGTGTGCCAAAGGTGTTGTTTTGAGAACTCAGGGTCAGCACTGTTCCAGGTCACAAGAGTATTTAATAAATACAGCTAGTCCCATTATGAATGTACTTTTATCATTTTTTACATTCCTTTGACAAGTGTTTATGGGTTGCCAAGACTGTGCTAGACACTGTTGTAAACACCAGGAATGCAACATAGAACAAAATAGATAAAAATTATGATGCTTACATGTTGGTAGGGGGACACACAATTAAGATTAAAAAGTAATGTCTGTAACATTGGATGGTGATAAGCGTTAAGAAAAAAAATAATAAAACAGTGGGATCAGAAGTGTGAGTATGGAGAGTTGAATTTTTAGTTTGAAGACCAGATAGGCCTCACTAAAATGGAACCTTGAGTAAGACATAAAGGAAGAGGGCAAGAAGCCATGCAGGTATCTGGTGGAGAATCATTTCTGGTGAAATGAAAAGCAAAAGCTAAAGTCCTGAGCTTGCCTGGCAAGTTTGTGGAATAATGAGGAAGCTGATTTATTAATATGAGATCAAAGTGGGCAGGGAAGAAGTAGAGAGCTCAATTCAGAGATAGAAATTTAAACCAGAGATGAGTTTAGATCAGGATGATAAAGGTAGAGATTCTGAGAAGTGGTTGGATTCTGCCTACATATTTTTTGAAGAAAAGAGCTGACATGATATGTTGATAGAATAGCTTAATCAGGAGACTTTTAAGAGCCAAGTCTCTCTAGTAGTTTGAATCCAGTACAGGGCTGTAAATAATTACTCACACATGGTAGGCACTTCAGAAATATTCAGTATTCTCAAAGATGGAAGATACATTAAAGTCTGCTAGTTAAGGCATGTGATGACTGCTTGATTTTTTTCTTTGTAACCACAGACAACTCACTAGTTCTCAAGGCAATCGATTTTATCCTTATCATGAGTTTAATATACCTTTCTGTAGCATTGAAAATAAATATGAATATGACTATATGTATGTCCATTTCACCTTTCCAATACCAAGGACTTTGTGTATATCTATTCTGACATTGCACATAGTCTATATCACAGCAATTATTGTTGTTTAGACATATAAGACAACTTTAGGGCTTTATACAAAGCACTGATACAAATGAAGAGGATTTCACTGAGGACAAAGGCCTGCAATGATATTCCTGTGGTGACTTTCTACCTCAGCAACACCAACTCATTTGTCAGCATTTATTTAGTCATGATAATTCAATCTGCTAAAAAAAAAGTATTAAAACTTAGCTAACAGTTTTCCTATTTTTCCCCAGGAATATAATAGGACTTTCTAATAATTTCCACAAATCCACATATATTATGTATTCTAGATTTCACTAGTTATATTAAAAGAATTTGACTTTTCATAATTAAGCAAACCCATATTAGTTCTCAGTGATTGAAGTTCACCTTTTCTTAATTTTAATGAAAGATCTTTGCATTATATTAGTACAAAAATATTTTTTGTTATTTTTTTCAATTTTTGCTAAGATATCATTTATACATTGTCAAAGTTATCCACTTTTTTTTTTTTTTTAAACTTATGAATTATTTATTCCTGGAACTTTTCACTTAATATTTTTTTTTATTTTTATTTTTTTTTTATTTTATTTTATTTATTTTTTTTTTATTGTAAACAAATGGGATACATGTTTTTTCTCTGTCTGTACATGGCGTAAAGGCATACCATTTGTGTAATCATAAATTTACATAGGGTAATGTTGTTTGATTCATTAGCCATTTTTTTCCCTTCCCCCCCTCCCCTCCCACCCTTCCCCTCCATCTATACAGTCCTTCCTTCCTCCATTCCTGCCCCCCTCCCTAAACCCAACTCCAACCCCAACACTAACCCTTCCCACCCCCCATTATGTGTCATCATCCACTTATTAGCGATATCATTCTTCCTTTGTTTTTTTGAGATTGGCTTATCTCACTTAGCATGATATTCTCCAGTTTCCTCCATTTGCCTGCAAATGCCATAATTTTATCATTCTTTATGGCTGAGGAATATTCCATTGTATATATATACCACATTTTCTTTATCCATTCATCAATTGAAGGACATCTAGGTTGGTTCCACAATCTGGCTATTGTGAACTGAGCAGCTATGAACATTGATGTGGCTGTATCTCTGTAATATGCTGATTTTAAGTCCTTTGGGTATAAGCCAAGGAGAGGGATAGCTGGGTCAAATGGTGGTTCCATTCCAAGTTTTCTAAGGAGTCTCCACACTGCTTTCCACAGTGGCTGCACTAATTTGCAGCCCCACCAGCAATGTAAGAGTGTACCTTTCTCCCCACATCCTCGCCAACACCTGTTGTTGCTTGTATTCTTGATAATCGCCATTCTAATTGGGGTGAGATGGAATCTTAGGGTGGTTTTGATTTGCATTTCTCTTATTACTAGAGATGTTGAACATTTTTCCATATGTTTGTTGATTGCTTGTAGATCTTCTTCTGTGAAGTGTCTATTCATTTCCTTAGCCCATTTGTCAGTTGGATTATTTACATTCTTGGTGTAGAGTTTTTTGAGTTTTTTATACATTCTGGAGATTAGCGCTCTATCTGAGGTATGATTGGCAAAGATTTTCTCCCACTCTGTAGGCTCTTTCTTTGCATTGCTGATAGTTTCCTTTGCTGAGAGAAAGCTTTTTAGTTTGAATCTATCCCAGTTATTAATTCTTGCTTTTATTTCTTGTGCTATGGGAGTCCTGTTGAGGAAGTCTGGTCCTAAGCCGACATGTTGGAGCTCTGGACCTACTTTTTCTTCTATAAGATGCAAGGTCTCTGGTCTGATTCCGAGATCCTTAATCCATTTTGAGTTTAGTTTTGTGCATGGTGAGAGATATGGGTTTAGTTTCATTCTGTTGCATATGGATTTCCAATTCTCCCAGCACCATTTGTTGAAGAGGCTATCTTTTCTCCATTGCATATTTTTGGCCCCTTTGTCTAGTATGAGAAAATTGTATTTATTTGGGATTGTGTCCGTGTCCTCTATTCTGTACCATTGATCCACCTTTCTATTTTGGTACCAATACCATGCCGTTTTTGTTAGTATTGCTTTGTAGTAGAGTTGAAGATCTGGTATTGCGATACCCCCTGCTTCACTCTTTCTGCCAAGGATTGCTTTAGCTATTCTGGGTTTTTTATTCTTCCAGATGAATTTCATAATTGCTTGCTCTATTTCTGTAAGGTACATCATTGGGATTTTAATTGGAATTGCATTGAATCTGTATAGCACTTTTGGTAGTATGGCCATTTTGACAATATTAATTCTGCCTATCCAAGAACATGGGAGATCTTTCCATCTTCTAAGGTTTTCTTGAATTTCTTTCTTTAGTGTTCTGTAGTTCTCATTGTAGAGGTCTTTCACCTCTTTTGTGAGATTGATTCCCAAATACTTTATTTTTTTCGAAGCTATTGTGAATGGGGTAGTTTTCCTAATTTCTCTTTCTGAAGATTCATCGCTTATATATAAAAATGCCTTAGATTTATGTGCATTGATCTTATATCCCGCTACTTTACTGAATTCACTTATGAGATCTAAAAGTTTTCTGGTGGAATTTCCTGGTTCCTCTAAGTATATCATCATATCATCAGCAAATAGGGATAGTTTGAGTTCTTCTTTTCCTATTCGTATCCCTTTAATTTCTTTGGTCTGTCTAATTGCTCTGGCTAGAGTTTCAAGGACGATATTGAATAGAAGTGGTGAGAGAGGGCATCCCTGCCTTGTTCCAGTTTTTAGAGGGAATGCTTTCAGTTTTTCACCATTTAGAATGATATTAGCAATGGGTTTAGCGTAGATGGCCTTTACAATGTTAAGGAATGTTCCCACTATCCCTATTTTTTGTAGTGTTTTGAGCATGAAGGGGTGCTGTATTTTATCAAATGCTTTTTCTGCATCTATCGAAATAATCATGTGATTCTTGACTTTAAGTCTATTGATATGGTGAATGACATTTATTGATTTCCTGATGTTGAACCAACCTTGCATCCCTGGGATGAAACCCACTTGATCATGGTGCACTATCTTTTTAATATGTTTTTGTATGCGATTTGCTAAAATTTTGTTGAGAATTTTTGCGTCGATGTTCATTAAGGATATTGGTCTGAAATTTTCTTTCCTCGATGTGTCTCTGTCTGGTTTAGGAATCAGGGTAATATTGGCTTCGTAGAATGAGTTTGGGAGAGTTCCCTCCTCTTCTATTTTCTGGAATACTTTCAGAAGTATTGGAATGAGTTCTTCTTTAAAAGTTTTGTAGAACTCGGCTGAGAACCCATCTGGTCCTGGACTTTTCTTTGTTGGAAGGCTTTTGATGACTTCTTCTATTTCATTACTTGAAATTGGTCTATTTAAATTGTGTATGTCCTCCTCGTTCAGTTTAGGCAATTCATATGTCTCTAGAAACCTGTTCATGTCTTCAAAATTTTCTATGTTGTTGGAGTATAGATTTTCAAAATAGCTTCTAATTATGTTTTGTATTTCAGTCGTGTCTGTTGTGATATTTCCTTGTTCATTCCGAATTTTAGTGATCTGGGTTTTCTCTCGTCTTCTCTTTGTTAGTGTGGCTAAAGGTTTATCAATTTTGTTTATTTTTTCGAAGAACCAACTATTTATTTTGTCAATTTTTTGTATTGTTTCTTTTGTTTCAATTTCGTTGATTTCAGCTCTCAGTTTAACTATTTCCTGTCTTCTACTACTTTTGGTGTTGGTCTGTTCTTCTTTTTCTAGGGCTTTGAGCTGTAGTGTTAGGTCATTTATTTTTTGAGTTTTACTTCTTTTATTAAATGCGCTCCATGAAATAAATCTTCCTCTAAGTACCGCTTTCATAGTGTACCAGAGATTTTGATATGATGTTTCTTTGTTCTCGTTTACCTCTAAGAATTTTTTAATTTCCTTCCTAATATCTTCTGTTATCCATTCATCATATAGTAGCATATTGTTTAATCTCCAGGTGTTGGAGTAGTTTCTGTTTTTTACTCTTTCATTAATTTGTAACTTCAATCCATTATGATCTGATAGAATACAATGTAGTGTCTCTATCTTCTTGTATTTGCTGACATTAGCTTTGTGGCATAATATATGGTCTATTTTAGAGAAGGATCCATGTGCTGCTGAGAAGAAAGTGTATTCGCTCTTGGTTGGATGGTATATTCTATAAATGTCTGTTAAGTCTAAATTATTGATTGTGTTATTGAGATCTATGGTTTCTTTGTTCAATTTTTGTTTGGAAGATCTGTCCAGTGGTAAAAGAGGTGTGTTAAAATCACCTAGTATTATTGTGTTATGGTCTATTTGGTTTCTAAAATTGAGAAGGATTTGTTTGACATACATGGTTGAGCCACTGTTTGGGGCATAGATGTTTATGATTGTTATATCTTGCTGATTTATGCTTCCCTTAAGCAGTATGAAATGTCCTTCTTTATCCCTTCTAACTAACATTGGCTTGAAGTCCACATTATCTGAAATGAGGATGGATACTCCAGCCTTTTTGCTGAGCCCATGTGCATGGTATGTTTTTCCCCATCCTTTCACCTTTAGTCTATGGGTATCTCTTTCTATGAGGTGAGTCTCTTGCAGGCAACATATTGTTGGATCTTTCTTTTTAATCCAATCTGCCAGTCTATGTCTTTTGATTGATGAATTCAGGCCATTAACATTCAGGGTTACTATTGAGATATGATTTGTATTCCTAGTCATTTGGTTCATATTTAAAATTTTTGACACATCTTGGTTCCTCCTTTATTTGACAGTTCCTTTAGGATAATTCCTCCCTTTGCTGATTTACTTCTTTGTTTTTTATCTCTTCCTCATGAAATATTTTGCTGAGAATGTTCTGTAATGCTGGCTTTCTTTTTGTAAATTCTTTTAGCTTTTGTTTATCATGGAATGATCTTATTTCATCGTCAAATTTGAAGGTAAGTTTTGCTGGGTATAAGATTCTTGGTTGGCATCCATTTTCTTTCAGAGCTTGAAAAATGTTGTTCCAGGCCCTTCTAGCCTTTAGGGTCTTGATTGAAAAATCTGCTGATATCCGTATTGGCTTCCCCCTGAATGTAATTTGGTTCTTTTCTCTCACAGCCTTTAAAATTCTGTCTTTATTTTGTATGTTAGGTATTTTCATTATAATGTGCCTTGGTGTGGGTCTGTTGTAATTTTGTGTATTTGGAGTCCTATAAGCCTCTTGGACTTGATCTTCCATTTCATTCTTCAGATTTGGGAAATTTTCTGATATTATTTCTTCAAATAGATTGTTCATTCCTTTGGTTTATTTCTCTAAGCCTTCTTCAATCCCAATAATTCTCAAATTTGGCCTTTTCATGATATCCCATAGTTCTTGGAGATTCTGTTCATGATTTCTCACCATCTTCTCTGTTTGTTCAACTTTGTTTTCGAGGTTAAATATTTTGTCTTCAATATCTGAAGTTCTGTCTTCCAGCTGTTCTATCCTATTGGTTATGCTTTCTATGGAGTTCTTAATTTGGTTTATTGTTTCCTTCATTTCAAGCATTTCTGTTTGGTTTTTTTTCAATATCTCTAACTCTTTATTGAAATGATCCTTTGCTTCCTGAATTTGCTCTGTTACTGTCGATTGGTGCGATCGTTCAATGCCTGCATTTGCTCTTTCATCTCATCGTTTGCTTCCCTAATCATTTTAATTATGTACATTCTGAACTCCCTTTCTGTCATTTCTTCTGCCATGCTGTCGTTGGATTTTATTGATGTAACATCTAGATTTGTTTGGGGCATTTTCTTCCCTTGTTTTCTCATATTGTTCAGGGATCAGTGGGTCATTAAGATGTTGCAGATTTCCTCTATCAACTTATAATGTCCCTGAAGATTGCTAGTATATCCCCTCTTATCCTTCAGTAGCCTGAAGTCTTGGAGGAGGTTGATAATGCAGAGCTCCACGAAGAAGCTGCCTCTCTAGGGGTGGTAACCCTCAGGTGGCGTATATTCCCTGCTAGTGGGCAGAGGTGCCTTCACTTGTTGACCAATGGTCATCCAATGGGGAACTGGACTGTGGGCTGAGGCAAGGCCTGTTTGTGCCTATGTCTCTGGCTTTACCATCCCTGTGGGAAAACCTCCCCTGGCCGGAAAGAGTCACTCGGCGGGGACGTCTCGCTGGTCAGTTGCCCTCCTAGAGGTTCCCCTCAATCTACAACTACCACCTGGGCTGGGCTGTCTTCCTCTGCAACAATCCCAGGGGCCCGGACCTACGTCCTGGGCCTGGGAGCCTCACCCTTCGCAGGCGAGTCTCCTTAGGCTGCCTCTCCCAGAGAATCTGCCCGCTGCCCTGGAAACTTCGCTCCGCCCCTAGGCGTGTCTCTGTGCGGCTCTTACAGCAAGAAGCCACCTAGCTCCTGGGACCCTGCTCTGCACCAATCGCCTGGCTATGCAGCCCCTCCCCTGAGCCACCACCTGGAGCCCCGTACAATAGCTCCGAGACCCAGAGACCCGCCACACACCTCCTCCTCCGGACAGCCACCCGGTTTCTGACGCAGTCACTAGGAGTTCAAACAACTCACTTCGGGTCTCCTCCTCCCGCCAACCACCCGTAGCCCTAGGCAGTCACTCCAAGTCCAAGTGACCCTCCCAGTTCCTCCTCCTCCTCCTTGGGGTAGCCCCCCGGGTGTTCAGGAGTGGTGGCTCCGAGACCAGGTGACTCACCACGCTCCTCCTCCAGGCAGGCCACCAGTGTTCAGGAGCGGTCGCTTTTAGTCCAATCAACTCACCACTCGCCTCCTCCTCTGGCAACTGCCTGTGGTTCTGATGCAGTCACTCCCAGACAAAGCATCCCACCACTCTCCTCCTCCAGGCAGGCCACCAGTGTTCTGGAGCAGCTGCTCCAAGTTCAAACAGCTCGTCACGCAGCTCCTCCTCCGGCAACCGCCCGCGGCTCTGATGCAGTCACTCCCAGGTCAAGCAACACGCCGCGCTCCTCCTCCTCCTCCTGGCAACCTCCCGGCACTCAGGAGCGCTCGCTCTGAGTTCAAACAGCTCACCACGCAGCTCCTCCTCTGGCCACCGCCTGTGGCTCTGATGCAGTCACTCCTAGGCCAAGCGACCCACCATGCTTCTCCTCTTCCTCCGGGCAACCCCCCGGTGTTCAGAAGCGGTTGTTCTGGGTCCAAACAGCTCGCCACGCAGCTCCTCCCCAGGCAGCCGCCCGGAGCCCCAGCGGCTGCTCGAGTCCAAGCACTATGCTGAGTCGCCTCCTCTACGATGATCCCAGTTGTCCGTGTTTACCGCTCCAGCGGGGGGAGGGGCGTCTCGCCGAGCAACTCCACTTCACAAATTCCCTGCGTTCCGGGGCTACCGCCCCATCCGGGACGCCTCCCCAACAGGAGAGACTCACCCGGCAGCTTTGAGTTGGTCCCAAGTCTCTCACTATCTCCTCTTTTGAATCTTGCGTCCTGGAGCAGCGTGAAATGCAGCCGCCCTCTAGTCCGCCATCTTGGCCCGCCTCAGTTATCCTCTTTAATATACAGTTTTCCAAGTTCTGACAAACATACACGATTGTGTGACCACAATTCTCTTGAACTCTTCTCCCACTCTGCCAACCTCTGGCAATCACCAGTCTCTTTTCTGACCCTGTGCCTTCATCCTTGAAAAAAATATTAATAGGTGTCACATAAATAGACATACAAAATGTAGCCTTTTGAGTCTAAATTCTTTCCATTAGCATAATGCATCTGGAATTCATTCAAGTTTCATGTGTGAGCAGTTTGTTTCTTTTTCTTCTGAGTAGTATCCCATTGTATAGATGTATTTCAATTTGTTTTACCATTCCTTAGAAAAAGAACTTTTTTTTATTGGTTTTTGTTAGTTGTGAACAAAACTGATACAAACATTCCAGTACCTTATGGTTTGTGTGTGTGTGTGTGTGTGTGTGTGTGTGTGAGAAAGAGAGAGAGCATGAACCGAGGTTTATTCAATTGAATAAAACCTAGGGATAAGATTGCTGGATTATTTTGTAAGTGTATGTTAAATTTATAAGAAACTGCAAAACAGTTTTCCGAAGCAGTTTCATCATGTTGCATTCCTATCCACAATTTATAACCTTTCAGTTGAAAATGATTTTGCCATTGTTTTAAGCTATACATGTGTAGTGGTACTTGATTGTGGTTTTAAGTTTGTATTTCCTAATAATCAATGATAACCTTTTATGGGCTTATTGACATCTGTATATCTTATTTAGTAAGTTGTTCAAAATTTAGACAATTTTCTATGTGTTTGTTTTCTTATTATTGAATTTTCTGAATTTACATATATTATAACTATCAGTCCTTTTCCACATAAATGATTTGCAAATATTTCTTTCAGTCTTTCACTGGGTTTTCCATTCTCTTAACCATATCTTTCAAAGAGCAGAAATTCTTAATTTCGATGAAGTCTAATTTATCGATTTTTTGTTTTATGAATTATGCTTTCAGTGCTATATCTATGATACCTACTCCATGATTTCAGAAATTTTCTTTTATGATTTCCATTAGAAATTTTATAATTTTGGATCGTACATTTAGTAAAATGATGCTTTTGAGGGTTTTTTCTCTATATGTTGTATGTTTTGAATCAAAGTTGTAGTCGTCATTGTTTCCTCATAAGCATATACAATTGCTGCAGAACCATTTTTTGAAAAGACCATCCTTGATCCATGATCTGCCACTGTACCTTGGTCAAAATTCAATTTCCTATACACACAAGAGTCTATTTCTAGACTCTCAGTAATGATCGGTTGATATATATGCCTGTACATTTTTAAATATCAACTGTATATGTACTGTAGTTTTGTATTTAGCATAGAAATCAGATAACTTCATCCTCCAAAGTTGTTCTTCATCATAATTGTTTCTGGTGATTCTAGTTCCTTTGGATCTGTACAGAAATTTTTGATCAGATTCTTGGTTTCAATTCTAATTCCTATTAGGGCTCTGGTTGAAATTCATCAAATTGATGAGTTTAGTGGAATTGATGTTTTAATAATATTGAGCCTAAAAATCCATGATTATCATGTATCTATTTAGTCAGGTTTGATATTCTAGTCAGTGTGGATATTTTTCATAACTTTTTTATAGTTTTATGTATGTAGATATCAATATAGGTATTACAGATATTTTATAGGTTTTCTACCAAATTGGTTTATATTTTTATTATAATTATATTATATTTTTCATTCCAATTTTAATATGTGTGCCTTTGATTTATTTTTCTTGAATTATCGCATAGGCTAGGACCTTTAGTGTGATATTGAATAGCAGTAGTGAATATGTAAAGCCTTCCCTTTTTCTGTTGTTAGGGGCAAAGTATACAGTATTATATAAGTATTGAACTAGTTGGCGGCTTTATCAGATAGATGTCTTTTATCAGGTGGAGAATGTTTCCTCATACTCTATGTTTGCTAAAGTGTTTATCATAAATTAATATTAAATTTTAAAGAAGTTTTTTTCGGTATTTACCAAGATGATCTTATTTTTATCATTTTGTATATCAATATGATGATTTATAGTAATTGATATTTGAATGTTGAATACTCTTGTATTTGGCAATAAATCTCATTGTCATGTATTACTTTTTTAATGTATTGTTGGAATAAATTTGCTAGTATTTTGTTTGAGATGTTTACATCTATATCATGACTGATAGCAATTTCTGATTTTTTTCTTTGTCTTTTTCTAGTTTTAGAATCTTAGCAGTGCTAGATTCATGAAATGAATTAGTGATCCATGCATTTCTATATTATGGAAACAATTTTCTGATTTAAAAATATTTTTCCTATTATTTAATTAAAGGTATATGTTGAAGTCTCCACCTATAATTATGAATTTATCTGTTTCTACATTCAATTTATCAGCTTCTGATTTATGTATTTTGAAGATCTCATATTAGGTATATAATTTTGTAGTATATGCCATTTTGATGAACTGAGCCCTTTATCTATCTTTATACAGTATCCTCTTTCATTCTTTCAATATTGTTTGTTTTGATTCTATGTTGTCTGACATTAATATAATTATTCTAGCTTTCTTTTATTAACATTTACATGGTATATATTTTTCTATGCTTTTATTTTAGCTTATTTATGATAGATTATAAGGTAAATGACTTGTAAACAACAAATAGTTGGTGGTTGATTATTTCAAAAAATCCAGTCTGGCAAGCTTTTTCTTCTAATTAGTAAATTTAAAGAATTTGCAGTTAATGTAGTTTTTTTGATTGCATTAAAATATACATCTAGCTACATGTTTTCTATTTGTTCTACCTGGTCTTTTGTCTCCTTTTTCTTATGTTTTGTCCTTTTTTAAGATTCCTTCTTATGATTCCATTTTATCTCCACCATAGGATCATTGTGTATGTTTTATTTTATTGTTTTTAGTGACTCTTAGAATTTATGACATTCATCTGTTACTAGAATATATCTCAAAATAATAGTATACCACTTCAAGTGCACATACTTCTCTATTCTATGACTGTCTTTCAACTTTTAAATATCTTCTAAACATGCAATTCATTGCTACTTTTTTGCATGAGAAATTCAGTTCTCAGAGCAATTTAAAACAGTGAATTGTAGTACATTAAAAATATTGAAAATTAATTTTGTATTTCCCTTTAATTATTTTGTAACTGACACTCATTTCTCTGTGTAGATCCAAGTTTCTGTTGTGTCATATTCCTTATTCCCAAGGAGCTTCCTTCAATATACTTTTTAAATTTCATATCTACTAGCAATGATTTCTTTCAGTTTTTGTTTCCCATTCATTTAAAACTTTAATTAAAATTATAAATGTATAAATTTATGGGGTACAGTATGAGGCTTTACTTATTTAGCATTGAAATATATTCTGTTTAATTATGGGAACTTTGGTTGATATTTTTTTTTTATGTTCATGATCTCACATCTTTTTCTTCTGGCCTGGTATATTTCTAATAAGTTTGATGTTTCCTTCTATGTGTAATAAATATGTTTATTTTTGTCATCTGCTAGTCTTCTAGATTGTCTTTTTGTTTTTCTTCTTTAGTAATTTGAATATAAAATAACTAGGGGTGTGTGTGTGTGTGTGTGCATGTGCATGTTTTCACATTTATACTTTTTGTGGTTATTCTAGCTCCTTGGATTCATGTTTTTTAGGCTGTCATTAAGTGGGAAATCATGGGATATTACTTTAAATATATTTTTTAGTTGTCAATGGATCTTTTATTTTACTTATTTATATGTGGTGCTGAGTATTGAATCCAGGGCCTCACACATGCCAGACAAGTGCTCTACCACTGAGTCACAACTCTAGCCCCACTTTAAATAGTCTTTCTTGTCTATTCTTCATTTTTCTTCTCTGAAATTCTAATGGCACATATATTAGATGGTTAACAATTGTTCCACATCTCTCAAGTATTATCTTTTCACAATTTTTATGTTTCAATTTGAGTAATTTTTATTGACCTACCTTAAAATTCACTGAGTCTGTTTTTCCTTGACTCTGTCAGGCATATTAATAAGCCTGTCGATGTCATTTTTCACCTTTGTTACTGTTTTTCATTTCTAGCATAGCCATTTGATTCTTCCTTACAGTTTTCTTCCTCTTCCTGAAATTACATACATTTTTCTGTTCACCTTTCCACTTGTGTCTTTTTCAAATTAATCATACTTATTTTCATCTTCTTGTCTGTTCACTATTTTGTCTTTCCTTATATTTTGTCTAATATTTGAAACATTTAATTATATCTCAATCTGATTCTGTTGACTGCTTTGTTTCTACAAAATGTTCTACTTTCCCTGATTTTTGTGTATGTCTTATGCTCCTTTTTTTAAGTATTTTTTTAGTTGTCAATGGATCTTTATTTTATTTATTTATATGTGGTACTGAGAATTGAACCCAGTGCCTCACTCATGCTAGGCAAGCAATATGCCACTGAGCTAGAACCCCAGCCCCTTTTGCTCCTTTTTGACATCCAAATATTTCATGTGTAGTAGTAGAACTGAGGTAAATAAATTTTCTTATATGAAAATGGGCACCCTTTCCTCTGCAAGGCCTTTATTAGTGAGGAGAGATTGAGGCAAACTAAAAGTTGATGTGAATTTTGTAAGAACCCAGAAACCACTCCGGACATGGGAACTTACATAAGAGAGTTTATTAAGCAAACAGACAGAGTGTCTCCCTGCAGGGTAAGAGAGAAAATGAGAGGAAGAGAGAGAGAGAGAGAGAGAGAGAGAGAGAGAGAGCGAGCACGAGCGCAAGAGAGAGAGTGAAAAGCCAGGAGGAGAGAGCATGAAAAAATGGCAGGGGAGCTATCCTTAAGCAATCGAATTCTGCGGGCTAACAGGAGACCAATAATGGAGAAGAATACTTGCAAGCTGACTGATGAACCAATAGCTAGCTAGGATGTTCACAGACTGACAAGAAGTTGGGAGGTGGGAAATGACTGCAGTGTAAAGGGCAGGGGAAGCAGCTTTATATTATAAATTTGGGATTCACTTTTGCTATGGTTCTCCTCAGTGTCACATAAGCTTCACATTCCTCTTGTGTTGTTTTGTGGTTATTGTGAGGTTTGCTTTCCAGAGGGCTTCTCAATTGTCTACTGCACTATCGTGTCTTTCCCTTAACATTTTGTCTCAGAGAGTTTACTTCTGTCCATGTTCTTGCCTCTCTCCTAGTAGTATAATATTGTTACTTGTGTTTTAAACTGGTGATGGGGAGAGGAGGTTAAATTGGCCATTTTCTATTTTTCTGAGTAAGCTTCAGTCTTAAACACTGTGACTAGTGATACCGCTGTTTACCGCTGACGAGTTCTGCTCCTTCTAATGTTGAAGATTGAACACTAGAGAAGCACTCCAAGGCAAGCATGTTAAGCAGGTTTTATTTAAAGGTAATAATACAGACTTCTCCCGGCAGGAAGAAGGGGGCCATGGCTGATGTCCCAAGAAGTGAGCGCACCCTACATCTTTTATAGGTTAAATTCTCTTTTGTTCTCCAGTTCTCTCCCCCCTTATCTCTCCTTTCTGCCTAGGTGACTAGGCCTGTTTTGCATTAAGTGAAAAGCCATGGGCAGGGGGAAGGCCAAGGTGATTCAGGCAGGTAAGGGCCCAGGGGGCATTAATTAGCAGCTCCTTGCTTGCAGTCCTTGATAAAGGCAGGTAAATTTGGTTATCAATGGACTCCGGAGATCCTTGACATTCCATTCTTCCAGGGGCAGTCTCCAACTTCCAGAGGCAGATGGCTTCATGGCTTCATTTCCTCGAATTGACCCGATTCCCTATTTCTACACTAACTACCTGTCCTTAATTCTGGCTTCACTAGTTCTAAAGAACGGTGTCTTATTCCATTATCTTTCCTTCCCCCTACCCCTCCTCACTCCTCATTTCCCACTACACAATTCTTCCTTCCTCTATTCTTCCCTTATCCACCCCCCCACCCCCCCCAACCCTCGCTTTATGTATCATCATCCACTTAGCAGAGAAAAAGCTCAGCCTTTGGTTTTTCATCTAGGGAGCTTTCTAGGTCTGTACTTCCCTAGCCTCAACTTCTGGAGATTTTTATTTCAAGGATATGGTGCAAACCCTCAGTACCCACCTTGTGGAGAAGTTGTACACTCGCTGCTTTGATCCCATGCCATGGCTCAGCTTGAAATGCAGCTTTCCTCTGCTTCACCATCTTCCGTCTCAACCATGAATGATATTCTTAAGACTTTTATTCTGCCTATTTTATGTACCCAGTGAGGTCAGTGGTGAAGAATATGCAAGTGCATATTAATATCTTTGCCTTTGCAACTGAAGCCAGAATTGAGGACAGGGAGTTATGGTCAAACAGGGAACTGGGTCAAATTGAGAAAATGGAGGCCATTTGTGTCTGGAAAGTTGGAGACAGTGCCTGGGAGAATGGAATGTCAAAGACACCCTGAGCCCATTGATTACCAAATTTACCTGCCCTTACCATCCTTTTTCAAAAGACTGCAGACAGGGAATTGCTAATTAATGCCCCCTGGGCCCCTGCCTGCCTGAATTACTCCTTTTGGCCCTTCCCCCTGTGGCCCTTCCCTCCTGCTTCTCACCTTTATGCCATCTCACTGGCATCTCCTGGGCCTAGTCACATAGGCAGGAAGGAGAGAGATAAGGGGCGGGGGTGGGGGAGTGGGTGGTGGGGGGCAGGTAGAGCAGGAGATAATCTATAAAAAGGGCAGAGCACACTCACTTCTTGGAATACCAGAACATCAGCCATGGCCCCCTTCTCCCTCCCAGAAGTCTGTGTTATAACCTTTAAATAAAACCTGCTTCATATGCTTGCCTTGGCATGCTTCTCTGGTGTTATACTCCGACATCTGAGGAAGCAGAACTCGGCACCGATAAGTGGTGGTATCACAGCCTCCAGGAGTTCTGTATATTAATGTACCCAATATATGACCTTTAGCAATTTGTTAACCTTGTTAGTTGAGATTGTCTTACTGGTGTTTGCCAACATCTTAAAAAGGAGAGCAAGTACTGTGTGATGATTATTTTGGAAGCTCTTTCTGATACATTAAAGAAAAAATAGGCAGATTTGCCTTTGTTTTTTGTTCTTGTAAGAGTGGGAAACATTCTCTGTTCAGTTCTCTGAATCATAAACAAGCCAGAAGTTAGGCTTATCTGTTAACTTACTAAAATTGTACATTTTAAGATCATTAAATTAATAATCATGATAATAGCTGCCTTTCTATAGACGCTATAGTCTATTATATATTATCTAATATTTCTTTTTTCAAACTGAATACATTCAATTCAGGTCTCGCTGATTTTTCAACTTTTACTAAAATTCTTTACAATATTTAAGTTAAATACTACTTATATAAAGAGATGTATTTTTTATAAATACATTGAAGTTTAGAAAATAACTCCTTCATATTAAAGTCAATATGAATATTGTGTTTCTATGGTGCTATAACAAATTATAAATTACTGTACCTTGGTATCTTAAAACAGTAGGGTTACACAAAGCTAAAATCAAGGTATTAGCTAGCTGAACTCTTACCAGGAGACCCTGTGGAAAATCTGCTTCCAAGCTTATTCAGTTCCTTGTGTTTATAGAATCCAGATCCCCATTTATTTCCTTGCTTGCTGTCAACCAGAGAGTACACTTACTTCCTAGAGGCCTCTGTTTATACTAGATGTACATGATCTCTTCCATCTTGGAACCAGTAAAGGCACATAAAATCCTTCTCAGGCTTCAAATCATTCTGACTTCACCTTCTGTTACATCTCTCTGACTCCCTCTCCCACTGCATGTCTCTAACTGACTTCTTTATCTTCCTCTTCCGCCTCAAGTGATTGCACTGGGTCCCAATATAATCTAGCATAATTTATGAGTTTATGAGTTCATCTGATTAGTAAATCTAATTACATCTATAAAGTCTCTTTTACAACATTGTGAAATTAGCATTTGCATGGATAATCAGAGGACTGGTATTTTGAACAGGACATTCTTGAAATTCTGTCTGCCATAACATATATATTTTTCAAAAGTCTAGCCACTTGACAATAGAAGACAGAGAATTGAAAGGGTAAACTGGACATATTAATCAAACTTTATGTCAGAAATGCTACTTCTTGGAACAACTATCATGTACCAAGAAAACATATTGTTCCTAAAAGAGAATTACTTACATAGAAACACTTCACCAAAAGTGAGTTTGAAATTGATATTATCTCATGTTAGTTCTCCAGTATTCCTAGTGAACATCATTCTATTTGATAGAAAATAAAAAAGAAACATATGAGTTGAGGGTTTTCCTTTCTGTGCACTATTATTGTAACATTAATCCATCTATTCTTTTTTCATTCTTCCTAAAGAAAATATAGTTTAGACTAAATTTTTCTTGTCTTTCATATTGTTTTCCCTCAAGCATTCATTCATTATCAACTTTAATTTACCTGACACCCTTTCTACAACTTCATTTCTCTCTGTTTTATTGAACCCTTCTGTCATCATTTCCACTTGTAATTTTGGACATCTGTATCTTCTTTGCATATAGCTGATATAAAACATTAAATCAAAACAACATCCTAAGTGGTATCATCTCCATGACATTGGGAAAGTTTTTCTTTGTTTATAAAATTCTTCCTAATCCATAATGAGAACTTAATTCCCCTTCAAGGAATCAGAGCTTCCTTATGTAGTTTTAAATTATCCATGAAAATTAATATTCTCTTCAAATAGACAACATAGTGAACTTGAATTTTCACTGAAAGATTGACTGAATTGAATTATTTTCCCTTAAATAACAGTTTGCTATGAATTCAGAGAGAGTAGAGCCTAGCAGTGTCTAAAATGATGGGGCACCTAACCTGGAGGCCAGCATTAGAAGTACAGATAATCAAAAGAGAGAGAGAGTGTGTACGTGGACATTTTGTGGGACTAGATATAAGAGTTTGAGTAGACAACTATGACCAAAGTTCACAACTTACTTTATTATTTCTTTTGCTGACATAAAATTCTTTTCTAAGGCCAGGCACATTCCCCACAGTTTCCTCTTGACAGTCTCACCATCCATTCCAGCTCCAGATATTTCCACATCCTAGATCTCTCAGATCATCACTTTTTTGATTTTGGCTTAAGTTTCTCAAATTTGTACACTCTCACTCAGAATTTTTATTCTAACTCTCCAAACCAAAGATCCACCTGGCTTCTTCCTCCTCCTCCTCCTGCTCCTTCTTTTCTCTCTCTTTTTTTAAATTTAATTTGAGTTCTTCCTTCTTTAAGGGACAAAAATGTTATAAAACTCAACAATATGAATTATGCTTTCATTTCTGCAAGATTTGGACAGATTTACAAGCTGGTTTCTTTCAGATTTTACCAAATATACATGCCAGGCTTTCTTCTTTTTAACCACAATCTCTCAATTAGGTCACCGTGACTATATTCTTTCTTCCTTAATCAGTTACAGTAATTTTTCTTTTCTTTTCTGTTTTCTTTGTCTTTTTTTTTTTTTTTTTGGTTTTGTTTTTTGCTTGTTTGTTTGTTTGTTTGTTTGTTTGTTTTTGGTACTGGAGATTGATCCCGGGGGCACTTACACATGGAGCCACATTCCCAGCACTTTTTTATATTTTATTTAGAGACAGGATCTCACTAAATTTCTTAGGGCCTCGCTAAATTGCTGAGATTGGCTTTGAACTCTCCATCCTCCTGCCTCAGCCTCCCAAGCTACTGGATTAAAGGCATGCACCACCACACCCAGCTAGTTATGATAACTTTTAATGGTTGAATCCATATCACAGTTGGTTTTGGACTAGGAAAGATCATCACGGATGCATGCATTATATCTGATTGGTGTTCACTGGGTGAATTTTTGGTGGCAAATGAAAAAGTGTTCTCAGGTACTGATTTTATCTTTCTTATAACTTTTCTTTCATTACTTCTCTTCTCTTTACAGTGAAGAGAAAATTTTCAAGTCTGAAGTAGAAAGTTTCATTCTTTCCAAATTCCAAGTTCTCAAACCTATCTTGCTTTCCTCTAGGGTATTTCTAACTAAAATATCCCCAACCCCCAATACTTTAATTTTCTTTTAATCAATCTAGAAATAATGAATAAATAAATGCACCATTTTTAACAGTCTTCTATCACCAGTATCACAAATAAAATTAGATTATATTCTCAGTATGCTTCAAGTGCAAACATTGCACTTAAATTAAATATACAGCTTTAGGAAACACAAACATTACTTTATTTAATTCAAAATGCTGTCCTAGTGCTCCTAGAAACACACTGTTGAAAGCTTTTTGCCTGGAACTTTCCAAAGAATAAAGGGAAGAGCTGTTTTCTTTCTAAGTTCTAGACCGAACATGTGGTTCATAAGCATGACTGCTCACTGGAACTATAACTTTAAAAACATTGACTTCTGAGTTGCACCCTGTGGCAGTTAGAATTGTAAGATTCCTCCCATGTGTACACAAACTGTATAATCTCTTCCCCTGGAAAGTTGTTGAGACCTATGAATGTGGTAAGATATGATTCCTGTTATTAGGTTACACTATATGGCAAGAGCAAAGATATTGTGTACAGGAAATAAAGTTCCCAATTACTTGATTTTAACTTAACAAATAATATTATTCTGAGTACATAAGACTTAATCAAGTGAAGCCATTTAAAGAAAGTCTATAGATCAGAAATAGATGATGTAAGAGGGAGTAAAGGTAGCATAGATGCTGTCTTGCTGTTCTTAAAGAAACAAATTGCCATATGGAATGGGCACATAGCGGAGATTGGTGGATGGCTTCAGGGACCTGAGGGTCTCAGTCTAATTGAATTATGCCTCAACCAGTGAGTTTGGAAGAAGACTCTGAGCCTCAGATTGATTTCAGCCTTGTGCAAAGTAAAGAAATGAATTAACCAAAAATCTCAACGAGGAAAGCTATGGCGTAACATATTTCTGTTGATTTTGGGCTTTAAGTTTATGATGATTTCTAGTATAACAATATAAAATCAATGCACACTCCCAGACTGAACTGATCTGGAATGGGCACAAGAATCACATTTTTTAAAGGTTTGTATTTTTCTATGATGTGTCCAAGGTCAACACTGCTGACCTAAACTTTTATACACACTCATTTTTGAACAATGGAAAAGAAAAGCTGATTTTTTCATATCAAGTTCTATGCTGCCTGAACTTTTAAATAACTCTATCTTAGGGTGCAATGACTATCACTGTGGTAATCATTTCAAATAGCACTTTTGTCAGTATCTTTTTGATATCTGACAAAGTGAAACTTTAGGAGTCAGAATTACCTTCAAAAAATGTAACATATACATATGCATCAACAATTATTTCCCTGTGTTAAAAGGTAGAAAGTAAAAAAGACCTCAGCTAACTCATCCAGATGATTTTTTCATAAATATTTTCTTTTTGTCTATATAGTAGAAAATTTTTTCATAAGACCCATTTACTTACAGAATGGCAACATTATTGCTAGCTGCTTTTGCACAGCTTTTAAAAATATCTTTCCAATATTTAAAGAAACTAAGTGGAAATTCAGTTTTTTCATTTGAATGTAAAACTGTAGAACATGATTAATCTTAAATTTCAAATTTGTTCTTCTGACAGTTTCCCCAGAGATTAAGCAATAGAAATATCTTATTTCCCCATGACCATCATAGTTCTTAAAGCTATGTCTTTAGACTATAGCATCACTCCTACAAATTACATAGAATGATGGTTCTCAAAATTTGTTCCTGGGATCAGCAACATTAATATCATTTAGGAATTTGTTAGACATGAGAATTCTGCAACTCTGGCCAGTACCTGCTGAATCAGAAACTGGGGAAAGGGGAGACCATAATGTGTTATATGAAGGTCTCCAAGTGGTTCTGGAACATGTAAATGTTTGAGAATACTTAACATAGACATAGAAAATATTGATGTATATTTACATCTTCATCCCAGAGAATTTTTTTTATTTCATTAGGGTATAAATACAGTTTTGTAAATGAATCTTTCTAATGTTGTCCCTAAACCAGAATCAAACAGGCTAAAAAGGGAAACTTCCAAAGGGCCCCAAATCAAAAAACATTGCATGATACTTTTAATATTCTTTGACTTCTATTACATTCTTATCTTCTCATTAATTTTTCATGGAAATAGCCAAGATCACATAAAATGCTTTTTCATTATTTGAATCTATAGTAACATTGGTCTTGATATAAATACTTATGTGGAAATCTGAAGTCTATAATGCTAAGAAGGAAGACAGATTCCCATCACTATGCTGCCTCCTGGGAGTTCATTTGTACCCTTTTTGTCAATAGTATTCTTCATCTTATATTCCAAATTTGTATCCTTCTTTGCCCCTGAAAGAAATTTCTAGGTAAATTTAATGCTGAAATCTGATGAGTAGTTTCCTATCTTCATGATACTCATGTTACTGAATTTTTCTTTCTTCTTCTTTTCTTTCATTGCAACTCACATAACATTACTTTACTGTTAAATTTCCTTAGAAAAAACTTCCTGTTCCTTTTCATGACAAGAAGTGTCCCTCAAAAAAAATAAAATAAAATTATCCAAAAAAAAAAGAAGTGTCCCTCAGCTTCCCAGGATTACTTCTTACTATCTTAGTCCAAGTTTCTTAGAAAACAGAGCCTGTAGCAAAAATTAATACTAATGTACTACTGGTCAATTTATAAGAGAGATCTGAGGCATAAAAGAGAGCAAATATAAGACAGAATCTTATCAAGCTGGCCTCAGCTTCACAAGGAAACATAGCTGTTTGATCCATCATATGGTTTATGATCTGACAGGCTATATGGAACCCTGCACATTGGATTATTACACGTGAAAAATAAAAGTAGTGGAATTTATCTAATAGAATCTTTTGGTTTGCTGTATTAAATAGGTTCAAGCTTGCCACAAAGACCATAAACTCCCTAAACTTCCAGGTTATGTCACTGAGCTTCTCCAGGGTATCATAGAAAAGTCAAATGCCCTATTCACAATGAAGGACATTACCTAAATGCAGAAAGGGTAGGAGTACCAATAGAATCTATGGGATTCTATTGTTCAGTCTGTGGTGGATTCTTCTCTGAGACCATGTGGAAGCCTTGTATCATCCTTGGAGGCTGAGGCAGCCAGCAGTGTTAGAAGATGTTTTATTTTGGTGGTGGAGGAGGCTCTCTATTAAGTAGTGGTCAAATCTTAAGGAGGCAGGTGGGGTGTAGAATTTGGGCAAGTACATAAACTGGGTCAACCAACCGTATATCTCCAATCTACTTGAATCCTGATAGCGGAGGTGAAAACCTAATACTAGCCAATTGTAAATGACTAAAAAATTATAAAGACTTCTGTGCCTGTTTCTGAGGCTGTAATAGACATACATCTTCTCCTTCACCAGCATTCCAGATTTGTATCACTCTTTGCAAGCACTTATTATCTTTTGGGTTGTTTGCCTGGTAGGTTAAACCAAAAATTCTTCCTAAAGTTCTAAGCACCAACTAGTCTTGCCTTTACTGAGCTAGTGTTGCTAAAATTGCTTATTTACACTATCTTTTTGCATGAAAATACTAACAGATGCCCTTGTGAAATCCTTGGGTGAGAGGTATATTCCTTCCTATCCACACTATGTAATAGTATCCTTGCTCTTCATAGTTAATTTCATAAGGCATCCTCCCTTCTGAACCAAGGGCATTAACCAGTCAGAGCCTAAAATTTGGGGGCGGGGAAAATCACAATTTTCACAACAGAGTCAGTTAGAGCAACGATGAAATAGGCTGTTATATCCCACCTTTATTCCTGCTTTGGCTAGTTTGCACATTTAAAATATTAATTCTTCCAGTCCAGAAACATGAGATGTCTTTCAATTTATCTATCTATTTTTAAATTTCTTTTGACAGTCTGTTTTATTTTCAGTGTATATATTTTCACTAATTTTATTTCTGACCAGGTTATTCTAGCAATTAGAGATACAATACCATGTAATGGCATGTAGGGTCAAGGCATATACAGCCCTTCTGGTGTTCTGCTATCTATTTATCTGTTGACTAAATGAAAGTTTACAAGTTCTGAGTGGCATTCAGTGCAAAAGAAGCCTCTGATTAGGTGCAGAGTCAGATACAAGCTACTCAGCCATTTCAGAGAAATATAATAATATAACATATTTATTTGACCTGGAAGTCCCAGTATCTCAAGGATACTTTGTGGTCCTTAGAAGGCCTCCATAGGAGAATCACAAAACAGACTTTAGTTCTGGGGAAAAGTCATGCTTTCTCTGTATGCTGTCTAATATAGTAGCCACAAATCACCCCTGGTTATTTAAAATAATTAAAATTAACATAAATGTAAAAATCTAGTTCTCAGTCTCACTATGCACATTTTTTTTCTTTTGTACTGGGGATTGAACCCAGGAGTGCTCAACACTTAGCCACATCCCCAGTCTTTTTTTTAATATATTCATTTTAGAGACAATGTCTCACTAAGTTGCTTAGGACCTCACTAAGTTGCTGAGGCTGGCGGTAAACTCACAATTCCCCTGCCTCAGTCCCCGAGCTGCTGGGATTACAAGCGTATGCCACTGTGCTTGGCATGGTCCACATTATAAATACTCTATAGCCACAAGAGACTAGTGGCGATTTTATTGGGCACCACAGATAGAGATTAGTTCTATTATTACAGAAAGTTCTGTTGGACAACCCTGCTTTACATAATAAAAAAAATTACCATCCTTTAAGAAAGAGGCTACCACAATACTACTGGATCCTAATGAAGACAAAGCAACTAATGGTGGGACAACAATTTACTATGTGATGAAAGCTGCTCATCATGTATCCGATGTCAATTCCACTGAGGTTTAAATTGTGGCTCGATTAAGAGAGAGAGAGAGAGAGGGAGAAGAGAGGGAGCACAAGAGCCTTGTAAGTTGGGTTCAGGAAAAAGTGTAAGAAATGTGAAAGGTTATAGATAAAAAAGTTATAGAATATTAGCAACAGAAAGTGTCTGATAACTCATCAGTCAATTTTACAGGTAACTTGCAAAACTCTTCAGGGTGTAGAAAAATAGAGAGGGAGAGAAAAAGTCCTGATGTCCCAAAGACAGCTTTATCAAAATGGGACTAACTCAAAGTCATCAGATGACATTTCCATTGATCCTGGTTGCATTTAAAGTTAGGGGATATGGATCAGAATTTGCAAAGCACCATTTCAAAAAGCTTACTACTATGAGAAGGGCACTAAAGGACATTGAATTCATAATTCAATACAATGCACCTATCAATCTCAAAGAGTTATTAAGGAATCTTCTAATGAGGCAATAAAGCATAAAATTTCTATCAAAACTATGTTTTCAAATTTATTTTCATGGAACTGTGAATAATGCTGTAATGAACATGATAGTCAGATACGTCCTTGAGGTAAAGAAATACTGATTCCATTTCCTTTGACTGTTTACCCAATAGTGGAATTGCTGGATAACATGTCAACTCTATTATTAATTTTTTGAGGATCTTACACAGTTTTCCAGTGCCTGCACCAATTAATATTCCCAACAATAGTGTAGAAGGGTTCCCTTTTCTTCACATCCTTGCCAACACCATTTTTTTCTTTTTAAATAATAGCCATCATAACATATATGAGGGATAGCTCATAGTGGCTTTAATTTACATTTTTTCTGATGATTAGTTGTCAGGGACCAAGAAGTTCTCATTCTGAGAACATTCTGACCTTTACAATAAGCAGCAGCGCCCCTCCCCCCCCCCCCCCCCCCCCCCCCCCCCCCCCCCCCCCCCCCCGGCTGATAATTCTGACAGTATGGCGCCTATGGTGCCGTCCCTGCTTCTCTTCCGGGACTTCACCTTCCCGCCGTTGCGAACTTCACCTTCCCAACGGCGCGAACTTGCAGCCTATCAGGAGCCCAATAGAAGAACACAACCAACCAGGCTGCACCTCGTCATACCCCTCATTCCCTCAGCATAAATACCCGTGAGAACAATAAAAATTTGCAGCTTGATCAGAATTCCTGTCTTGCTGTCACTCCCTGTGTCTCTTGTCCCTTCATTCCTTCTCTCTTAGGTTTGCCGTCCTGCGTTGATGTCCCGCGGGTCAGGACAATTAGTGACATTGAGCACCTTATCATACAGTTGTTGACCACGTATATGTATTCTTTGAACATGCTATTTTTCAAGTCCTTTTGCCATTTTTTAATCAAGTCATTTCTTTTATTGCTATTAAGTTGTAGGAATTTCTTATACAATTTGGACAATAATCCTTTCTTAAGTATCAGTTTGCAAGAATTTTCTCATATTCTGTAGGTTGCTTTCATATTTTTCTGATTTTTTTATTTTCTGGGCACAAGATTTTTTGTTGGATGTAATCCCATTTGTCCATTTTTGTTTTTATTGTCTGAGCTTTTGATGTCATATTCAAAAAATCATTGCCAGGGCCAGTGTGCTTTTTAAGTATATTTTCTTCTATAAGTTCTATACTTTCAAGTCTTACATTTGAGACTTTTATCTATCTGGAGTGGATTTTTGTGCATGGTGTGAGATAAAGGTTTGATTTCATCCTTTTGCATGTGAATATCTGGTTTATCTGACACAGGTTATTGAATGTAGTAATTTTTCCTCACTGTGAATTCTTGATGCTTTTGTCATCTTAACCATAAATATGTGAGTTTATTTTTGGGTTCTCTGTTCTATTCCATTGATCTATATATCAAATATTTCACTACCATGCTTTTGTTTTTATTATTGCTGATTTATAATATATTTTGAAATCAGGAAATATGATGCCTCTAGGTTTTTTTTTTTTTTTTTTCCTTTTCGGCTATTTGGATACTTTTGTGGTTTCATATAAGTTTTTTTTTTTTTTTTTTTTTGGAGATAGAGACTTGCTAAGTTGCTTGGGTCTTGTTAAATTGCTGGAGGCTGGCCTCTAACTTGCAATCCTCCTACATCAGCCTTCCAAGTCACTGGGATTACAGGTGTGTGCTACCACACCCAGTTATGGTACCATATGAATTTTAAGTTGTTTAAAATTTCTGAATAAAACTGAAACCACATTGAATCTAGAGATTGTTTTGGTTAGTTTGCACATTTAAAATATTAATTCTTCCAGTCCAGGAACATGAGATGTTTTTCAATTTATTTATGTATTCTTTCATTTCTTTTGACAGTATATTTTAGTTTTCAGTGTACAAGTTTTCACCGATTAAGTTTATTTCTAAAATTTTTATTGTTTTTCATGCCATTGTAAGTTGAATTGTTTTCTTAATTTCCTTTTTGGATAGCTCATTGTCAGTGTACATAAATACAACTGTTATTTGTATGTTGATTTTGTGCCCTGCAACTTTACTGGATATTTTATTAGTTCTAACATTATGTGTGTGTGTGTGTGTTGCTTGGAGGGTTTTCTGCATATAAGATCAAGTTATCTGGAAACAGTAATAATTAATTTCCTCTTTATATTCTGTTTTATTTCTTTCCCATGCCTACTTGTTCTAGCTAGAACTTATAATGCTACATTGAATATCAGTGACAAGAGTGGGCATCCTTGACTTGACTTGTTCCAGATCTTGGATAGCTTTCATTCTATCTCCATTGAGTATGAAGTTAGCTATCATTTAAAGGATAATTCACAATGGTCAATTGGGATTTATCCTGAGGGTGCAATAATGGTTCCACATGTGTAAATAACTCAACTTGATACACAATGGTAACAGAATGAAGAATACAAATCTCATGGTCATTTCAACAGAAGCAGAAAAATTATTGGCAACAATCAGCACTATTCTATGATAAAATAAAAAGTCTTAATAAATTAGGTATTCAGTGCACTTACCAATGTTCTCATTAGTTTTTGCTCATATATTTATTATAACCTTGCTTGTTCTTCCTGTGTTGTACTTTGTTACACTTTATTTAAACTTTAGGCAATTAAATTTAATTTATTATTTTATTTTTATTGACATATATATTTAGGGCTTTGAAATATCCTGTGATCACTACTTAATGTTTAACTCATTTTTGATATGTATCTAAAATTATTCATATTTATAAGTATCTTTTTTTTATTCTGTAATATCAATGTATATTTTCTGTTTAACTCACTGGTTGTTTAATGGCAGCTTTTACCAAGTGTTAGAAACTTTTTCATCGATTTTTTTGAGTTTTAATAAAATTGAGTATTTTTAAATTTCACAAAATGGTGTTTTATATATGTATACATTATGAAATGTGTAGCACAATCAAGTTAATTAGCATATTCACCATCTCACATAGTTACCTTTTTTTGGCGTGAGAATACTTAAGATCTTATTTCTTAACAAAATTCAAGTATACTATACAATATTATTAATTATAGTCAGCACACTATGCACTAGATATCCAGAATTTATTCATCTTTAAAAAATGGAAGAAATGTTTTTGTCATTTTGATTTGTTTAGTTTTGCTTTGTAGTTTCTGTCTTGTGTTCTGTTTTTTTTTTTTTTTTTTGGCATCATAATCAGAGAATTTCATTTTAAATGTTCTGTTATGATCTTATGAATAAACATGGAACAAATTGTAACTAAACATTAGCCAATAGAGTTAAACAATATATTAAAAAGAACATGATTAACTTGTTTTTATTTCAGGTATGCAAATTTAGGTCAATATTTTAATATCAGTCTGTATATCATAGGGTAAAGAAAAAAATTAAATGATCATTTTAGTAGATGCATAAAAACATTGTAATAAAATGTAACACCCTTTCAAATTAAAAAAGTAAGAAAAAAATAGGAATTCCAGGGAACTTCCTCAGCATGATAAAAAAATAACTACAAAGTGATTTACAGAGAGCAGATTCATTAATTTACATAGTATGGGAGATAATCAGGACAATTAGTGAACAGGTTGAAAATATGTAATGCAGAACTGTGTTTCCAAAAAATACAGAATTTTTATGGGGAAGAAACTACTGGGAAATTACTAAATGTGATTCATCTTCACGGGCTCTACTAAGGGATATAATACAAAAGTTTCAAAATTAATGTAGATGAGCAAAATCATTTTCAGTGTCACTTCCTGATCTCTTGTGTTCTCCAGGATCAATTTCCATAAGATTTATAAATGATAAAAGAGAGTCGATGTTCTTGTCATGACATAGTTAACTATTCTGTGTCCATAAAGCAATGCTAAAATAAAATCCAAAATGTTAGAGAACCTCTCATAAAAATACACATTTAAAAAAACAAGTTTCCAAACTGCAGAGTAATATTTACAGATAAAGTAAATACCTAATTTCTAGCAAAAACAACTTAATGTTTTATCTGAGCCAAATTTTGTAATATCAGTACTGAGATTCATTTCTTATAAAGAAAAACTGAAACCTATCTTCCCCAAAGTTCTAACATTGATGAAAAAATCAACTTACAAAGACAGTAATGATGATGTTGAGAAAGTTTCTCATCCGAGAGACTCAGTTGGGAAGGAAACCATCATGCTAGCTGTTGGCAGATTGAGTTAAGAAGTGGACCATGACACAATACAATTACTTTCTACTGTGCACTCAGCACGTGACCCAAAAAATACCACACACTACAAATTCCCAGTGATATCAAGAGATATCAGTGGGAAACTTACTGAACAGCAAATTTCCTAAATGATTGTGTGTCTATTTAAGGTGTAGAGAAGCCAATACATCTGCATTCTGTACCTGGCCTCCATCTCCTTCCTGAGTTTTATTTGCTACAGGGAAAGCTGATTGACATGCTGAGTAGCCTTGCAGAACAGAAGCTGTCAATGATTTCTGTCATGGCAGTCTAGATTATTCTCTGTGGGAGATACAAGCTTTTGTGTTCTCAACTCACCTTGGGCCACATAATTGATGTTTTTTGTACCCTTAGTATTCACCACAACTTGCTAACCTTGGCTTATGGAAAACACTGGCTAATCTCTGCCTGAGGGCTTTGTTTGAGTTGTCTAAATCTCTGAGGTAGGCAGGACAAAGCGCCAGAAAGAGTTGGTACCTCAGGAAACAATTCTTAACCAATTGTAGACAGGCCATAGTTCCCTAGTGGGACTGAGCTCCAATTACTCACCTATTAACACACCATGTTTTACTCCCCTACAGCCTCAATTGTTTCCTTGGATCAACTTCCAAATGAAATTCTTGTCGCAGGCTCTGGATCTGTGTAAAAACCAAACAAATCCAGGCTTCCAACAAGGAAATTTAAAACCCCATAGATGGGTAGGAACATATCTCTAGATCATCAAGCCCAGAGTAAATCATACATGCCCTATTTATGGATGAAAGTATCTTTTAAATAAACATAAATTATGGCTTTGAAGGAGAAAAATCTCACAAAATGAACAGTAGCTTAAGGAACATCTGAAAGAAATCGATTCTTTGGTTTTGGCTTGCTGGCAATATGGAGTTCACCTCTTATTAGATGGTAGATGTTTTATGCACGCACATGCACACACACGCACACATGTTTATTTGTCTAAGTGCCTAGATATTTTAAAATGCTACTTGTAGGAACCTTTCTTTTCTCTTTGCCTGTGTACTCCCTGAGCAATTGCCCTGCCCGATTTATCAATACAGATTCAGAAAAGAGTGTCTTTGCCAGTCAACCTCTCTTAAGACTTAGTGAAACCCTTGAATGATCTGCCTTAAGAAACTGGGAGTAGCATATTCAGAAAAAGGGAATGAACCGAGAACAAAAGAAAGGATATAGCTTTGTGTTATAGTATTAAAGACAATGTTCCCAGTATTTAGTTTCCTCAGGCTTTATTAACATAGCTCTTCCTCTCTATTCAACAACATTGTCACTCAAGTTGACCATTTGCATGTTTCCTCTTGAGAAATGTCTGTTTGGATCTAATGCCCATTTTTCAATCAGATTATTTTTCTGATGCTATTGGAATTTTGGTGTTCCTTGTATATTCTGCATATCAACCCCTTGTCAGATGTATAGTTTGAAAATATTTTCTTCCATTTCCATTCTGTAGCTCATTTCTATACTCTGTTGATTGTTTCCTTTGCTCTGAAAAGAAGTTTTTTTTTTTTTTTAAATTTGGTGCAATCCTATTTGTCTATAGCTAGACATTTAATGGTATATATTCCTTTATGCACCGATTTAGCTTCTTGGGTGTGTGGGTTTATGATTTTCTACAAATTAAAATAAATGTTTCTTAAAGCTGTTTGATTATGTTCACTAATGTTTTCTTAAATTTTTATCTTCTGTTTTCCTTTTGGGTACTTTTTACCACTATGTTTTTTCCTGCAATGTCTAACTTGCTATTATTACCATCCAATGTATTTGCTATCCCATACACAGAATTTTAATTTGTGTCTTTTATAATCTCCTATGATCCTACTTAAAAAGTCGAATCTTTCTTCTGGCTTCTTGGACATATGGAATGCAAATATAATAACTATGATAATGCCTTTGCCTACTAATTTACTATCTACATCATTTTTGGATCTGTTTCAATTGAGCAATTTTTCTCCTCATTATGGGTCATATATTCTTTTTATTTGCATGTCTAGTAATTCATTATTGGATGTTCACATTGCAAATTTTGCTTAGTTAGGTATTGCATATATTTGTATTTATATAAGTAGTTTTGATCTTTTATTCTGGATGTGATTAAGTTATTTGAAAAATTGACTTCTAGTCCTTGTTTTTAATGTTTATTAGGTTGAACCAGAGGTACTATTACTCAATGGGTAAGTTTTAACCCCAACTGGGACAAGAAATTTTTGAATAATCTACCCAATATCCCATGAATTATAAGGTTTTCTACTTAGGGTGATGGGAATAAGAATTCTTTCTGGCCTTGTGTGAGATAGAGATTACTACTTCAAATAATTTTAGATAGTTATATAACCTGGTCTTAAGGACTCTTATATGTATTTAGTGATTGGCATTCATTTAGTTGTTTAAGGTGATTAATTACTGTGGATTTCAGAATTCTCACTCCCTGTACAGCTCTCTCTGGTACTCTGTCCTGGTATCTGTCTGGTAAGTCTAGCTCTTTCAGCCTTCCTGGTCTTTCAGCTGTTTCCTTCATTCAAGGAAATCATGGGATTCTACATATTTTCCTGATTATGACATCTCTAGGAACTACAGCATGATCTATTCACTTACTTGAATTATTCCCCCATTTTTTTGCAAACATATCATTTCTTCTCTTTAATGTTGATTGAAATAACAGCTATCATGGAAGACCATCTACACAATATGTTCCAAGAAAAGTGATCTACTTCTACTACCAAATGACAAGAGCAAAACTAGAAAATCAGGGGTCATACTATACTTTTTTAAATACCTCCATTAATATCAGCCATAGATGTAAAGGAAAACTGTATATTTTTATGACATGCATTTCTAGAATGTAAGGGAGTGATGTTCACTGGCACTCTCTGGCAAAGAGTATAGAAGATCAAAAAACAACAATAAAGCCATATGGTTAATGCATATTAAGAACCTTTTGGGATTTTCCACACAGTGTGTGGGGTTTACTCAATGTTCTTCATCAATACACTAGCTGCTGAGGTTCACAAGACCTGCGCAGAGAATATTCTGTCAAAGTTGACACTTTGGAGAGTGTGACTTCAAACAGATGGGAGTAGTGCCGGGCTCATATGTTGGTTATTACATTTTCTGGGTGTAACTATATCACCAAACACATTAGAGAATGGTGTAAAGCTGTACAGAGACTAGGGACAACAAACAGAAAACTATTTTAGCAAGTTCTTGGCAAGATATTCAACTATGAATTGGAATTTCAATATGGAACTCAAGTCAGTTCCTATTTTCAGATGCGCAAGATTAGATAATAGGTGTTACAATAATCACTGCTGACCACAAGAAGTCACTCTCATTGCTCGTGGTCTCATTTTTAATGGCACAGGGTTTGTAGGCATCAGAGGAGCACTGCTCAGAGAGAAGATGACCCCTAACCAGGGTTCTGTTCCAGTCCAAGTCTTACAGAGAAATTCCTGGTCAGAGGAATATCACTTATAATTGACCAGCATGGACAGACCAATACAGAAAGACCATTTCTTATATTTAGCAAATATATTTTATCAAAATTCTGAATTATACAAATGAGCAAATTATGAAAGATTCATAGTGTTTTCTTAAAACTTGTATCTTTAATTAGAATGAAGCATTTTGCTAAGTGAGATGATTCATGATAATAACTTCTCTCAACTTATCAAAAAGAATCTTTCACTGGAATTGACTTCTCTCTTCATTTCATTTAATGCTGTATTTTTTGTTTTGGAGAAATTTCCTATAGGAGCAAGCCTATTATTTTGGGATATTATTCTAGGGTCAATGAAATCCCTGGAGAAACACTTGGGGAGCAGAGAAAGAATCTGCTGGTGGCTGGAGCCTATTGGCTGCTGCTGTAGCTGCTTAGTAAATTACCTAAAAATATCTGTTCTCCTGGTATAGTAGAGCCAGTGCCAGTTGACATTACCAGAATTTATGTCCCTGAAGTAGTTGGCATTGGGTAATGATATAACCTCTCTGAATATGTTTCCATTTGAAAACATGAAGGAATGGGCCATATTATGTATGATGTTACTTTCTGGGGAAAAAAATTGTTATTTTTCAAACACAAAAGGTGGTCAGTTACACTAACACTACAGGAAAAATCAAAGATTAGGCTCATTTATTACTTGAGTAAAAATGAATAATCTTTGATGAAGCCCATGTAATTTTAAGATTTTTGCCTCTGTAGAGAAGGGAATCACAGAAATACATATGGGATGGAATAGATAATCTAATTGAAGATAAGTAAGTGAACAGATCACTATTGCTCCTGCTCCTCTGTATTATAGCAGAGGGTAAGGTAAAGTCCTCAGGAAAGGACTTAAGTCATGACTGGATGTGGACGAAATCTATGAAAATTTCAAAGAACACAATAGTAAGTTCCTAAATGAACAAGCCAGAAATTGTTCTTTTATCTGTCTCCCCAGCTAGACTATTTCTTCTTATGTGTCCCCATAATTCCAGTCTCCATAGGGGTTCAGATTAAGGATCATTGGTTTTGCTCAAGTAATAACAGGAGTCATCCTTTGAGGTTCTCTGTAGTTTTAGGTATCTATACAGGGCAGTAGCAAGGGTAAAGATGGGATGGTCAAAAAATCTGGAGTGTCCAGGAATGATAAGAAGCTGGGTAAGACTGGAAGAGAGGGAACAAGAGATTCTGGGGTATAAAAAAATTGGGGGCAAGAAAGTGACAGCTCACTAAAGCTTATTTAATCCTTACTGAAGAAACTAATTGATTACTGAAGTCATGGGGTTCTATGGAAAGATTTTTAAGCATGAAAGTCATATGCAGATTTGCATTTTAGCTCCATTTTGAACAGTGAAGGGAATGGATGGCAAAGGAAGAGGTGTTAACATATGTAGAACTTCAAGTGGAAACTGAAAAGGGCCAGTACTAAGATAATAACAGAGAAAGGTGGGAAAGAAAAATGAAAGAAATACATTTCACTTCAAATTCAAAACAAATCCCATAGTAGAATACTCTAGATGAATATAGGAATATAGAGAGTAGAAAGAAATAAAGTTGATTCCCTGGTTTTTGGTTTGAGTACTGGGGAAAGATTAGGCCAATTATGTAAAAGATAGATTTAGTTTAGTTTCTCCCTCTAGGGTGTGAAAATATATCCAAGACAAAAATTCCTTCTCTGTTTTGGATCCACCCCTCATGTCTCTAAAGATTTCAGATAATTTTCATCTATACCTTCATAAGTTTCATATTTACCTTTTACTATTAAAAATTAAAAACAAAATAAAAAATGTTTGAAAAGCTCCTTTATCACCATCTTCTACCTAATTATTTCCTTATTTTTAAAAATCTTTTCACAACTTCATACTGAAATTTCTTAAGCAAACACTTTAACCTCTCTGTCACTATCTTCTATTTAAGATTTTGCCCACTTAATTTGATGCTTGGTATCAACTCCCCATTCATAATTCCTGGCATTTCCCCCCTCTGTGACTCGCATTCACTTTTAGATCATCTTTCTACTCTGATATAGCTCACCACATTCTCCAGATGCAGAATCTACTTCAACATAGGATATTTACCATATAATTTTTAAGTCACTATATTAAGTTTCAAGCATGTATATGTTTTTTCGCTATACTGGCACTTAATTTTCTACTGTCTTCCTATTATCCGAAAGTTTATGACTCCCCAATGTCTTTTGTTTTCTTGGTACGAGAGATTGAACCCAGGACACTTAATCACTGAGCCACATCCTTAGCCCTTTTTCATAGTATTTTTTTAGAGATAGTGTTGCTGAGTTGCTCAGGGCCTTGCTAAGTTTCTGAGGATGGCTTTGAACTTGTGATCCTTCTGCCTCAGCTTCCTGAGCCACTGGGCCCAATGTCATCTTTAACTTAGCTACTGTCTCTCTTTTGAGGTTCCTACTTGCATATGGTTGTTCAGTGTCACCTGCATCTGAAAACCTGCATGAGACACTCAGACACTTCATTCCAAACTTAAACTCTTAAGCACACATTCATGGATTCATGCATGCAGGCATGCATGTGTGTGCACACACATACACAACCCATGATACATTTCGAAAGACCCTACATATATGTAAGGACATATATGAAATACATGAGAAGTGGATACCACAGAATAGAAGAGAATAAGAGTAAATACTGGGGAAAAGGAAAATTACAATTATATTTATAAGAGAGAGCTTTCACGTATATGGAGGTCACTGTCATTTAAGCTGAGGAATTTAATGAACTGTGCAACTCTGAATAGCTGAGATTTGACCTAGTAAAAACAGTTAGTTGACAATCTTAGTAAAATGGTCAGACATATGATGTTGTCTAGGACAACATGGATATCAATGTGGCTATATTATAGACCCATAATTAATAAAAAATTTGTGGGGCTTAGCTATGTATCCATATTCATTATAGAACCTAAACTCATAACATTATAAGTGACACAACAGATTCTTGACTTTTGACCCCATAATTTCTAAATTATCTCAGATATTCTTTAGTTTAGCCCCTGTGCAATCAAACCCAAGGCATATATGTATACTAATTTTTCCAAATATGTCCTTGATTCTATTTTATAATTATGATGAAAATTGGAATAAGTATGTCATCAACAATTTCCACGTCTTCTTTATTCATGGTAAATTAACAGTGGTGTCCATACAGTAACTAAAGCTGCATGTTCATTGTTTAATGAACATAGTGTCCATGATGTCTGCCCAAGTAAATACTGAAGTTTCAGGAATTTTCACTTCTTTTAACTTAGCCTTTACTTAGCTTTGTTGGAGTAACTTAAAAGCTTATTAGATCATTTTATTAAATATGTACTTAAAGGATTTTAAGAATGTTAAAACATATACTTTATTTTTTATTACAAGTAATTGCTCCTTTGTCTTCTTTGTCCCTTAGCTTCTCTTCCATAATTTAAAATAGAAATGGAGCCAGGCATGTGGCACACACCTTTAATCCCAGGGGTTCAGGAGGCTGAGGCAGGAGGATCACAAGTTCAAAACCAGCCTCAGCAACTTAGTGGGACCCTAATCAACTTAGCGAGAACCTGTCTCTAAATAAAAAATAAAAAGGGTTGGAAATGTGGCTCAGGGGTTGAGTTCCCCAGGTTCAATTCTTAGTTCCAAAATAAATCAATAAATACACAAACTAGAAATGGAAATGTCTAAAATATATTAGAATGAAAGATGAGTATGGCTTTGTTCAGTAAGTCTTAATGTTTATTGAGAATTTCAGTCTTGGTTTCCTCTTTCCTGACAAACTCAACCATAACCACTTCACTCTGTGCAGAAAAAACATGAATAAAATATAACTATTCTAAATTGATTTTTAAAGGAACTTGACAATTCATGTTTACAGGGTATATGTTTTTAAATTCAACAACCCCATATGCAAACTTCCATCAGTTCATATATTCTGTATGAAATCAAATGTTTCTGTTATGCTTGTAACACAAAGAAATTTATAAGACCTTCTTTCAAACAATAGCACAAAGGCCTATTTGTTCAGACTCTTTCTATGTGATAGGAAAGTTTTCAACTGTCATTCAAGCAGATTCAGCAAACTCTGACCCAGGAGCCAAATACAACATGCTGCCTATTTTTGTAAATAAATTTTATTGGCATATGTCTTTTTTGTTTTTTGCAAAATAGGTGTCTATCATCAGATGAATAGATTTAAAAATATGGTATTTACACACAGTGGAATAGTGGTCAGCCTTAAAAAATAGGAAAATCCTGACATTTACTATAACACTGGAGGCCATTATACTAAGTGAGATAAGCCAGGCACAGAAAGACAAGTAGTGAATGATCTCACATATAAGTGGAAATCCAAAAATGTTAAATTATAGCAGTAAAGAGTAGAATGATGGAAGACAGAGGCTGGGGGAGGACAATAGATGGGGAGATGGGAGATGTTTTTCCAAAAGTACAAAGATCCAAATAGAAATGAGATTTAGGGATATATTACACAAAATGGTAACTAAAATAAAAATGCATTATATATTTCAAAAGTGCTTAAAGTAGATTTTAAGTATTTTCATTACAAAAATCACAAGTATAAGAAGGGATGGATTTGTTAATTAACCTGGTTTAATCATTCCACATTGTAAAACATTTATCAAAATATCATATTACATCTTATAAATTTGTAAGATGGCCCCCAACTTAGAATGGCTTGACTTAAAATTTTTTACTTTACAATGATGTGAAAACAATATACAAGTAGAAATCATACTATAAATTTTGATCTGATCTTTTACCAGGCTAGCAATATGTGGTATAATGCTATCATACAATGCTAAGTAGTGGCAGCAATCCATAGCCCCCAGTCAGCCACATAATCACAAGGGTAAACAACAGATAATTGACAATGATGTGAAGTTAAGTCATGATGTTCAGTAATTAAATACATTTTTGTCTTATACTGCTTTCAACATAAGATGGATTGACTGAGATAAAAACCAAAGGCCAAATGTTTTCTCTTATATGCAGATACTAATTCACAACGGGGGGTGGATAGGGAAGAATAGAGTTACTTTAGATTAGGTAGAGGGGAATGAAGGGAGGGAAGGGGTTATGAAGGTAGGAAGGATAGTAGAGTGAAACAGACATTATTACCTGGTGAACATAGATGACTGCATGACCGATATGATCCTACAACATGTACAATCAGAAAAATGAGAAATTATACTCCATTTATATGATTTATCAAAATGTATAAATGAATTCTACTGTCATGTGCAACTAATTAGAAAAAATTAAATTAAAAAATTAAATTAAAAAATACAGAAAGTTGATATGTATCTGTACAATTATTATTTGTCAATTTAAAATAAAATAAACCATGTTGTGTTAATTATTTACAACAGTACAAAATTCTACAACAGTAACTCTATTCTTCCCTATCACCCCCAACATTATTGTGAATTAGCATCTGCATATCAGAGAAAATCTTTAGCCTTTAATTTTTTTAATCTGAGAAAATGATAGCCATCTGGAAAAAATAATTTTATATCTCTGACTCACATCTTATAATAGAAACAAATTACAGATGAGAATAAATTTGAAATATATAAAATATTATATATTTATAATATATAATATAAATAATAATATATAAAATAAATCCATAAAATCACTCAAACACAACATAAGGCTCTTTTTCTTAGAAAGAATAAAGCAAAAAAAAATGAAAAAAATTCTTAAACCGTTATTGACAACTCAGAGCCATTAAACATGATTAATAAACTTTACTACCACAAAGTTGAAAAAGAATATCTGCATGACAAAACACTTAAGTAAAACAATAAAAATATAACCAGATTTAAAATGTCAAATTGTGAGGGGGTGGAATATTTGCAGGTCATATCCCAAAGAGCTAATTTACCCCATGTATAAAAATTTCTAGACGTCAATGACAGAAACACCAAATATAAAAGAAAACTGTTCACAGAATGCAAAATAAAAATTCTCTGAAGACAAAAAAAAAAAACCCAAAAAACAAGTAAAGGTAGTTGTGTTAGTCAATTTTCAGTAGCTTTGATCGGATATCTAATAAACAATAGAAATTTATTTCTCACAGTTTTGCAAACCAGAAGTGTGAGATTAGGATTTCAGTTTCATTGGATTCTGGTGATGCTCTGATTCTGGATTGCAGATTGGTGTATTTTCCTTATAATCTCACATGGTAGAAAAGAGAACTGAAGAGACCTTTAGGGTTTCTTTTATAAGGGTATTAATTGCATTCCCGAGGGCTCCAACCCCATGACCTAGTCATCTCCCAAAGGTCCCTACGTTTTTTTAAATGTCAATTTTTAAATTATTTCCATTTACAATAGTGTTTTAAGTCCACATTAGCATCAATGTAAACAAAACACAACAAACTTTTTTTTTCATTAGGATAATTAACAGTATTTTATCAACTTTCTTTCTTTTTTTTTTTTTAGTACCAGGGATTGAACCCAGCGGCACTTAACCACTGAGTCACATCCCCAGCTCTTTTTTTTTTTGGTGTTTTATTTAGAGACAGGATCTCGCTGAGTTGCTTAGGGCCTTGCTAAGTTACTGAGGCTGGCTTTGAACTCACAATCCTACTGCTTCAGCCTCCTGAGCTGCTAGGATTACAGACATGTGCCATGGGGCCTAGCTAATCTTTTACTCTTCAAAAATGATTCTCATAAGTATTAAAAATTTCTCCAGATTACCTATAAATTCTTATTACCAAAATTATACATTCTTGTAACTTAGTATGTGAATGAGGACTGTAGTATGTTTAATAAGTATACTTTTAATATTTTAAAGACCAACTGTGCAAAAAAATGACCATAAAATTTCTCTTTGAAAATTAGCCCCAACTTTTAGTATCATTGCATAAGAGATGAGAATCACAGCATGAATTTTGGGAGGACACCAACATTCAGTCCCTAACAGTGACTGTATCAATTTACACCACAAACAAAAGTGCAGGAAAGCCCCTCTCACCTCCCAGTCTACACAAAACTTGATATTATCAGTCTTTTTTAACTTCAGAAGTTTTAAAGGGTAGAATTTCATTCTGATCTTATTTTTCATTTCCTGTACTGTTCATGATCTTGAAGAATTTTCATGTGCTTTTTGACCATTCCATTAAAAGTGTCTTCAAATCTTATGCCCAATTTTTGTTGAATTGCTTGTTGTAAGAGTTTTATAATTAAAATCTGGAGACCAGTTCCTTGTCAAATATATGTATTGCTTATATATTTTCCCAGTCTATATTTTGTCTGACAGCTAATTTTATTTAGACTCATATGTCATTCTTCTCTTTTGTTGTTTGTTCTTTATATGTCCTTTAAAATTTTTTCTTACCCCAACTTTATAAGGACTTTTTTTTTTACCATTTTATCCTAAGGTTCTGAAAGTCGGGTTTTTTCATTTTTATGTTTAAGAGATTTTATAAATTGATTTTTTAATAAGATGAGAAGTTGGGGTTAAGGTTCAATTTCTTTCCCATGAAAATATACATTTATCCTGGTATCATTTTGTAAATGAATCACATTGACAACAAAGGAAAACTAATTCATCACATGTGGGTTTATTTTTTAGTGTTTTATGATGTTTTGTTGATCTATATGTCAATTCTTGTGCCAATATCACAGTCTTGAATATTGTAGCTTTATAATACATCTTGAATCAGGTAGCAAAAATACTCTCCTCATATTTGTATTCCAGATTGTCTTAGCTATTTTGGGACCTTTACAATTTCATATCAATTTTAAAATTAGTCTTTCAATTCTACTTCCAAAAAGACACCTTCATGGTTTTGTTTTGTTTCATTTTATTTTGTTTTTTAGATTGTATTTAGCCCGCTGATCAATTTGGGAAGAATAGGCATTTTCCACTTACTGAAACTTCAGTACATGAAAATGTTTTTACTCTCCATTTGTTTTGATTTCTTCAATTTTTTTTCAACAATGTTAGTATTATATCGTGAAGACTATTAGCAAAATTTTATAGTGGTTAAAATTCAGTTTTGAGAAGTGAAGTTAGAATTCTTGAGCAACTAATGGAAGTAACACAATATCACAAAGAGTATATAGTTTAAAATATTTGAGTAGTAATAATGGCGTAGTTGAGGTTAAAAAGCATGCCTTTAATTTGGAACTAATTTCCTTTTGTGCCTTTCTTTCTTCATCAATAAATAGCAGATTAGAAGCAATAGTAGTTAAAAAATATTTATGGAGGTAAATTGAATTAGGAACTTATCAATAGAAACTATAGATGATGATGAATTCTTGAGTGATACCACATAGAAATAAATGACCTCAATGTCCAATATTGTTCTTGTGATCATTCATCAGGTGAGTTAGAGAATAAAGTGAAGAAGGAATAATTCACAGATGTTAAAAAATGAGAAAAACTGAAGTTAGGTGGACTAAAAGAGAAAAAGGAGAGATGAGAAAGGAACTAGGCAAAATGAGAAAGGAGAAAGTAAAGTTTTATTTATTGAAATCAAAAGTGAAACCCATGTCAAAGAAATAACTCAGTGAATATTTAAAATTGTGTTATTCTGTTCCTCAAGCTTTCACTGGTATGCCCACAATGCCATCTATACTTTAAGAGTTATTTTTGCTGATGAGGAAAGTATTCTTTGTTTTCTTTAAGTATCAGCCATACTTTTCTCTTTCTCAGTAATAATAAAACTTTTTATGTTATCATCAAATGTGACTCTCCAAGATTACATGCCAGTGTTCTCACTTTGAAAATAGTGTTTGCAGATGGCTTGTTGAAAGTAAGTGTACTGCTATTGTTATTCAATTAATTAGCCAAGTTATTTTCCATACTTTATTGGTGCATTATAATTATACAAAATAGTGGGATTCATTGTTACATATTTGTACGTGCGCACTATATAACAATATAATTTAGTCACTATCATTCCCCAGTATTTCCCCTTTCTTTCCCTCCCATCTGCTCCCTTTCTTCTACTTCCTCACCTTTTTTTACCCCATAGTTTCCACGTCTGAGAGAAAATACATGACCCTTGACCTTCTGAGTCTGGCTTATTTCATTTAACATAATGCCTTCAAGTTTCATCCATTTTCCTGCAAATGGCATAATTTCATTAAAAACCTTGCTAGCTGAAATTATGTCAGTTAGCAAAGCTTTTAATCAAAGAAGGGAATCAGTTCATAGTTTGCCTCAGGAAGGAAAGGAAGTTCTTAATCTGTGGTTATAGATTTACCATAGCACCTGAGTATAATTCAATTTCATGCATGTGGAAGCATCATTCAGATTTTGCTCTTCAAATATGGATGCAGCTATATTGGCAATACTGTTTTCCCTCAGGCCATTTACTAGTGCAGGATGCTATACGCAGTTTGAAACTAACGTTCTCAATCAATATTTCTGGCATGATCTTTACATTGTTTACAAATGTCCTTAGGCGGGAATGGAATGTTCTACTAAATGTGGCAATGTATTTGTTATAATTTCTCCCTTATGTTTATTTCATGAAAATTCAGTTTAAGGAGTAAACGCTTCCAAATTAGCAATCAAGGAGGATAAAAGCCATTGTATATATTTGGTAAACATCCATTTGTTTTCTGTTCTATTAATCAATCTACCAATTTAATATTCCAAGTTCCACCAACTTTTGGCATCAAAATGTATACAGACTAGGGCTTACTCATGATACCTGTGATATTAAAATATCTCTATTTCATTTTCACTGGCTTAATTTTTTCAAACCTGTTTAGATGTACAGACTCAGAGATGGATGAAATATGTGTAAGATCTTCACTATGCCACTAAAATAGCACAATGCTTTTCATTTTCAATTGGGGGATGAAATCTCTAGGTAAAATAGGGAAGTTGGACATATAATTAATAAAATTCTATTTGAGACTATGTTTGAAGAATTTCTTAATAAAAAGCTTGAACACTATTAAGATGACATCAGCAGTTTACTTGGAATCCCTAATGATAATCAAAAGATCAGGATAGCAATGCTCAAATTTTAAAAAGTGTCAAGAGTTACATCAACATAAAACCTAAAATAAGGCTCTGTTTTAACCTGTTCTAAACAGGGCAGTATCTGAATTTTTCTTCTGGAGAGATTCAATAGAAAAATAGGGGTCAGATTAGTTGTGAATGTTCAAAATGATATTACAAAAAACAGTGCTAGTGTGACTATGAGCCATATAGCTAAGAAGAAAGACTCTTGAGACTTTTTATTTATTTATTTTTACTTTTTGGTACTGAAAATTAAACCCAGGGTCATTTAACCACTGAGCTACATCCCCAGCCCTTTTTATTTTTTATTTTGAGACAGGGTCTCACTAAGTCCTTAGGGCCTCACTAAGTTGTTGAGGCTTGGACTCCAATTTACAATCTTCCTACTTCATTCTCCCAAATCACTGGGATTATAGGCACACACCATCATGTCCAGCAAATCATGGACTTTGAAAGCAAAATGCATGGGTTTTAATTTCTACCCTGTCATATTAGAGCTATGTGGTTACCACTGTACAAATCTTTTACAGAAGTAAAGGGTCATGAGATTGCTTAATATTATTAATTTTAAGATTATTTTGTTGGTGGCATATGCCTGTAATCAGTGACTCAGGAGGCTGTGGCAGGAGGATAGCAAATTCAAGGCCAGCCTCAGCAGTTTAGCAAGTCCCTAAGCAATTTAGTGAGACTGTCTCAAAATGAAAAATATAAAGGGCTTGGAATGTAGCTTAGTGGTAAAATGTCCCTGGATTCAATTCATAGGACCAAAAAAAAATATTTTGTCAATATCAATTAAAATCTATTTTAAGATAAGTTTCAAAATTTCTATTTTAAAACAAGTTTCTGGATTTCAATATGAGAAAGACAAAAGAGATGTGATGCAGCCATTTGAACTAGACTGGAACAATCTATCTGTACAATTGTAAAGGAGATTTTGCCTGCAAATTTTCTTGTGCATGAATGAGAAAAAAAAATGCAAACATTTATTCACAATGGGACCAGAAATTTATATAAATGTTATGAGCAATAATATAGGTTTGAGGAGGCCCGAATATGAGAAATAGGCTTGCCCTGACTCTCTGTTCACCTTAAGTCAGTCACCATTTCTCAGTTTTTCATGAGTTTCCTACTTTGCTACTTCCATTTATGAGTATCCAACTTGCCAATAGCAGAGAGTAATGCCAAGAACCCAACATAGCACCACTATGAGGAAGAGGATACTGACCTACCAGGCAGCTTGATCATAAAAGTAAGCCCTCACATCACTGAGGGAGTAGTGAGTTGTCCTCCTAAGGATAGACACTCATGATATGGACTTGCTTTTCCTGTTTAAAATGCTTCTACCAGTACCACCATTGATATACTTAGAGAGTCTCTCATTCATTGTAGCATCCACAAGTAATGTTACACAAATCTATTTCACAGTAAAAGAGAGAACGAAATTTTATCTTGTTCATTCATTGATTTCACCATATACCATATACTGAAATGGGCTAAAATGTAGAATAACCTTTTGATGGTCAAATATAGTGCTCTTGAGTAACCATATATTCCAAGTTTGGCATTCTGCACTTGAAGATTCAACATACCAATGACAGACATGTGATTCTAGTTGTTTCATAGCCAATAACAGACAAGGCATTGTGCCAAGAGGTAGAAAATGGAACTCTTTCTTCTATTACCAGCAATCAAGCATGCATACAAATGTTGGTTCCAGCTCTTGTAACTTTGACTTTTCCTTGTTTAGTGTGTTAGTTACCTTCCAAAAGAGGGAATACTTCTATAAAAATTCTTCCAATAAAGTGAAAGCTGAAATTGCCATCTGTTTAATTCGTGAATCAGTACGCCAGTTAACAAAAAGACACAAAGATTACTCTATTGGCATTGCTAATTCATCCTGATTATTTAAAGGGAATGGAGTGGTTTGTCTATACAGGAGTCAAGGTGAATCTGTATTGAGTATGGAATTGAAGTAATTTTTCTAGAGAACTTCTTTGTAATTCTGAGTTGCAATGATAAAAGGCGATGGAAACATAGCAACCCAATGGAGGAAGAAACTCTAAGGACTCTGATCCTTGAAGAAGAAATTTGTAATTCACATGTCTAAACAATGACTAAGCTGAAAACAAAGGAAATATTAACTAAGTAGTGGAATAGAAAATTTATAAACGGCATCTATGGTATTGTGTCCAATTATAGGAATAAGGACCTTGGATTCCAAACAAATTTTATTCTTCTTGCTTTATTTTATGTGTGTGTGTGTGTGTGTGTGTGTGTGTGTGTGTCAAAGCAAGAGGAAAAAAATTATGATGCCTATCTTCTCTTTGCCTAATATTTTCTGTAATTAATTTTACATTAACTTATTATTTTTAATGTTTTTATTAGTTCATTATAGTCATACATAACATTGGCATTCATTTTGACATAATCATATGTGCACAGAATATAATTTGCTTCATTTTAGTTCCCAGTACTTCCTCTTTTCCTTCCCTCCCCCATTTCATTTCCTCTACTCTGTTGGTTTTCCTTGTATTTATTTATTATTTTTAATTGTACTTCATAGATACATAAAGTTGAAATTATTATTTTTTTAATTTAAAAATATCAAAGAAGTTTTATGACCAAATTAAAAGAGGAATAAATATCATCCAGTAATGTATAAAGTCTTTTGAGAGTTTAGAGATTCATTCTGAGGGTAGAAAGTATCTACTTTATATGAGAAATAGTCACATCATGTTATGAAAAATAATCATGTCATGTGAAAAATAATACATTGAAAATATTTTTTGTCATTTGGAATCTAAATATGGACAAGAGTGCATAGGGATATTGAATTGTCAGTGGGGTAGATCATGCCAGATTGTGTCCAATCAGAATAATTTACCCTCTGATGTACTTGCATATCACACAGCAGAGATTCAGACCTATGTTTCTGAGTTTCCATTGACAACAGAGTTCAGTGTTAAATTCTGTCAATAAAAAGAATCCACATGATATTTGGAAAATGGAAGAGAAAGGAGAAGCTACTATTCTTAGCAGCTTTATAGGAAAGCTCAAAGAATCACAAATATGAGTTTGCATTAGACATAGAATAAGCTCCTGTCAATCATTTACCTTATTTCTGCAGAAAACTGAGATCATCATCAATGGGTTACCTGTGATTTCTACATTTTCAGAGTTCTTGAAAGCCAAGAATGTTATTTCTCTCACTGGAACTCTGCAACACTTTCAATGATTAATTCTCTAAGTTAAATCCCTTTCTACTTGAAGTGGTTAGAATGGCATCTGTCATAGTAATTTCTGATGAATGCAGGCATGGATTCATATCTTCTGCTGAGGAGGAAGTGTTTGGAGAGTTATAAATGAAAGTTATTGCATTAAATCATAATCATACTTGAAAATTTTGTAGAACTGGGAGAAATTAGGAATAAAAAAATGACCTAAACATTTCAACACATTTTTTAAGCATGGGAGCAAGATGCTCTTTCATTATTGTAGCAAAAGATGAAATTAATGTCTTGATTTTAGAAGTCATATTATATGAAAAATGCATAATTAAACATTGCAATTGCAGTCAACACAAATAGCCGCTCACTTCATGGGAGACACTTCTTAACTTGGACTAGTCAATGTAACAGCATTGGCCTAATAATACAAACCCCAATTCATGTTTCTCACTTTACTTGCTTTTTGGGATATATGTGCAGTGATTGAGATGGTGGTTGACTAATTGCCCACAGTAATTGAACTTTTATTCTTCCCTCTCTCTCCCTCTCCATTTCTTTCACTACTTCTCACTCTTACTATCACATAGTCTCCTGAAAATTGAGCTTGCCTAAGTTAAATGTATGTATTATTTATGTCCATTGAGTATCCTTTCTGCCTTCTATTTATGTCCTTGAATTATTCATTTCTAGATATCAATATGAACATATTATAATCTAGACCTTAAATAATTTAAGTCTTATTAGAAAATTTGTTGCTCAAATTATATTTTATTCTTAACTTTCAGTTTAATAATTTGGATCAGGAAATAATTCAAAACTGTCATCAGTAAATTGCATACAATAGAGATGTTAAGATCTTAGGAAGTGACAAAGTATTTCTTCAAACCACTTAGGAAAACAATGAAAACACTGGATCACAAATATGGTTATATTTAAGACTGTACTGAAGATTCCACTATGGCTGCTTTAGTAACTGGACAACATCTGAGCATTTACCTTGCTTAAAAGCTAGTAAGATAGCCTACTGCCATAAAACAAAACTTCATCAGAGATAAAGAACTTTAGTGCTCACTGCACAATTGACGGCATAATCATCAGTTATCTGTGTCAGTTTTCCTTGCCCAGAGTTCCACAAGGGCAACACAGATTGGATCAGAGAGATATCTGGATATCTGCACACAGTGGGTTGCATTTCAGAATAGCAACTTTGAACTCAGGGAACCTACATCTTTTTTTTTTCATGATGGGCAGCAAGCATAACTACCCATTCATCTAGATAAAGACATTATCTTTATTATAGAGGAATATAAGTGAACTTGTCCTTAGATCCAATGGGAGACACTATATTTTCCAAGTCTATGTTTGAAAAAATAAGAACAAAGACAATGCCTTTGCTCACAAGATGTATGGATACATGAGAATCCCATGGTATATTGTTTCTCAATAGACTGCTTTGTAGTCTGTTGCTGATCTTTTCATCAAGACTTGCTTTCTGCTGCCTGGGAAATAAATTATCAAATGTACTGTCTCAGAATATTTTTGACTTGAGGGGTTTATATTTACTCAAAGGCATAGATGAAAAAGTTCCTTATGATTTTAAATGGTATGTACTCTCAGAAATAAAGTAAAAATAGGAATAATGGCTCTGACATTGATTTCCTAAATGTGAAAACCAAAATGGAGGACATGAAAGAGCTTAGCCACATTTCACTTTTTCCTGAGAGACAAAATCATATTAAACAATAACCAGATATAAGAAATAGCCTTCTCCTAATCCCAGGCATCCTTTTTATTCCAAAGAAAGTAAGTTCTATAATGTATAGCAGAGAGATCTCAGTGCAAACCTTTGTTTCTCAGTCAATGAAAGTAAGACTGAGGGGAAATAATATCCCATCCCTAATTTGTTTAGAAATTACACAAGAGAGGTGGGTTTTTTTTTGTCCCAAGAGAAAAGAGAGAGAAAGAGAGAACAAGAACTACAATTACTGTATGTCAAATATACATGTGTATGCACATGCAACCACACATAAAAAAACAATAATAACATATTCTCTGTCAATCCTACGATCAATTTTATTTTTTAAAAGGAAGAACTTTAGTTCATTTCTTTCCCTCACCTTTTTAAGATTTTAGAAAATAAGTCATGTGGAGGCAGGAGAGATTGTCAAATCAATGGTAGAAATATGTAACTTCCATGCACTACCTGCCATCAATCCTTAGCAAGAGCAAAAGAGAGATAAAATTTATTTTAGCCCAATTGTCATTGAAGACTCCCACCATTTATGGGCATTCATAGTTTTATTCCAGAAATGTAAGTTTTTATTCTATGATTTGTTTTACTCTCTAGGGGAAAAAAAGAAAACTCTACACATATGCATCTGGAGATTGGGAGGATCAGAGTAGAATGAGGAAGGAAATTATTAGATAAAATGAGAACAGAAGAGAGTTGAGTTTTCCCTGAGCTGACAGGGAGTGGCCTGAGTTTAGAAATGAGGACCTGATTCAGTATGGGAGCAGTTAAAAATGAAAACTTGAAATGCTGTGGTGTAGGTGTGCATGTGAACAAAAGACAAGGAGTTGGAGCCAGAGTCTGACAGGCAATAGATCAAGGAAGAAGGCAAGCAGTGAATTAAACACAAAACCCTTGCATTCAGGCATCAGAGAGTAGATGAATCAAATCATTAGGACAAGGTGATGGCCAATGATGGAGGTAGTTGGGGATTAGTAAAAAACAAATAAGACAAATAAGTAAAATAAAATGAAATATAATTAGGGATGATCAAACAAGAAAGGAGACAGCTCCTTTCCTAAATTTCCCAACCTCTTGTTTTTTTCTAAGCCTGAGCACAATTCCCACTTCCAATCAACTCACTTTATAAAGGGAATAAAGTGTGAGTCTATCTTTCACATACCTTGATCGGTTTTTTTTTTTTTTTGTAACAGACACTGAACATTGGAAAGTCTTGTCAAATATGTGTTTTTAAAGGCAATTGAGACCACTATTGGAAAAAGAACTGCCATGGAGTCACTTGCTCTTCCTGTTCCGGCTCAGCATGAGAAACCATTTTTGATCCTTCAAAAATAAGGAGAAATGATGTTTTCTAGTAGAAAGAAAAATGTAAAAATCATATTTTGTATTTCATCCAAACAGGAAATTAGATCACAACAGAAATGTATTGCTCCAACCAGCCAGAGATGCAATTTGAAACCAAGTCTCAAGACTTAGTCCTTCAAAAAGTGAGAAAAATTATTAGTCTCAGAGACCCAATCACAACAAATTTACATGAGGAAGACCTTTCTTATGCTTTAAGTTATGGCTTGACCAAAAGACTGAACCCCTTAAGGAGCTTCATATGTGCAAAAAGAGACTATACATACCATATGTCATTAGTCGAAGTGTGCTTGAAGTGCATTTAAGTGGTTACCATGACAACTGTTAGTCAAGAGGAATAGTTAATATTTGGTAGTAGGGGTATGAAAATCATTAAACACCACAAAAATGTGGTCATGATGGTCATATGACCAAGTGGACCCCTAAGCAACTTGTGTTCAGTTATTCTCATTGTGGTCTTATTATCACAGTTGCTGTTTGTAAACAAATGCTTATGACAACCTTAAAGCAATCTTCTCTCATTTTTCTTTCATCTCTAGACAAACATGTCAAAAGTGGCTACTTTCTATTTATTACCAAATCTCTATTTTTTTCTGATGTAAATTACAAGCATGCTACACATATGTAATTTTTTACATATACAAGTTTTTCAATAATTTGTTCTTTGCACTTACTTCAAGTTGCTGCTGGTTAACATCAGTTTTAGCTGGGTAGTATAGGAGCCAGGCATACTTGTTTGATGACTAGATCCCACACATGCTATAACACTCTCGATTTCCCCTTCCTCATGTAGCCAGATGATGGGAATGAATCTCTGGAAGGAAGCCTAGATGGGTGGATATAGTTGAGGCTTTGAATAAAAGATGACAGAGAGCTGGAATAGAGGCCAAGGTGGAACTTTATAGACTTATAATCAATTGGCTAGAAAGAGAGCTATGTGGTTAGTAAGATGAATATTTGGGAGCTGACTAGGAAATGAAATGCCCAGGCCATAGGACAGCTCACTGGTATAAAGGTTAAGTCCAAGAGATGGAGTCTTTTTAAGCAAAATCCAAAATCTCTTGGTTGTAGCCCACACAAAAAGAACCATTGTTTTCCAGTGATTAATAAGGTTGAAAAAAAGGGGGGAAAACGTGAGTAGAGAAGAACTTATGAAATCTTAAAAAGATGAAGAAGAAGGCAGGGGGGAGGCTGCAAAACATCTCAGTATTAGGTTGACCAGTTGTTACTTATTGGGCAGGATTATTATTCTCCAACGACTGGATTACTGACAGAGTGCTACCCATTCAGATAAAAGGGACTGGAAAGACAAAGTATTACCTTAAATTAGTTAAATAATATATGACAGCTAAATTTACATATGCATTACATAATAGTAAGTGTTCTTTTCTCCTACAAATTATACATTATACATTTTATACAATTGGTTGATTATGAAAGTATTGAGTCCCACTTGCGTTGGAGCATTATTCACATCATTTAATGACCTTGATGAAGTGACAATACCCATTGCACACAATGGCCAGGCTCTGATCCCATTTTTCTGATTCCTCAGTATTTGCTCATGGTACTATTTTGTCCTGGATTTGAAATGTCAGAGTGACTTTTAAACTTTACATCTCTAATATCTAGATGCACATTACATCCAGATAATGTCTGAACTCCCAGGCTCTTTATAGTCTGTCAGTAACCTCTCCTCATGGTCATCATCACCCTCCCCATCATTGCAAACAGTTATTTAGCATTTATTATTCATTAGGCCCATTAAATCATAGCAACTGTATAAATTAGTTTATATTATTGTCCTCATGTTACCAATAGGGACATAGTGACATTACCAAACCACACTGTGTGTAATGGAACTGAGATGCAAACCCAAGTCAGTTTGCTCTGAAACCTAGAGAACCTACTGAAGAAGTTTTAAAAACAAGGGTAAGCCTGGTACAGTGGTGCATGCCTCTAATTCCAGTGATTCAGGAAGCTGAAGCAGTGGGATCACAAGTTCAAGGCCAGTCTCAGCAACTTAGCTAAGCCTTAAGCAACTCAGTGAGACTCTGTCTAAAAATAAAATAAATAATAAATAAAAAGACTGGGTATTAAGCTCCTCAGGGCTCAATCCCCAGTACCAAACACACCCACACACATATACACACACAAACACACATGGATGAATTTTCTGATACACTTATGGATTTACCTTTTTTTATAAAGCAGCAAGAAATAAGGAGGGTCATAGAAAACTAACCTTAAAAATGAAAAGAAAAATTTAGCTAAAGAGAAATAGCCTGATATAAAATTACCTTGCACAAAGAACATGGACAAAGAAAGCATTTGTTTTTAGGGACCAAGGAAGCAAAAAGTTACTTTGTGGTATATGTAGTTTCAAGTAAAATTCTCAGAAACACTGTGGTTTCTGACCAGCAAATTCGCTTTTGAAAAAAAGAAATTATTTTGAACTTCATCTCCCAAGATGGCATCAGAACAAATTCTCTTCACCAGTTGGAAACAGATGTGCTCCAGAGCTACTATCCTCAAGTTCTCTCCTCTTCCCACTCTTTCCTCTTAGTTTCCCTTTTCACTTGACTGTCTCAGGGAACTGATTCTCTGTGTGCACACACACAGGACACTTTCCTTCCTGACAAAATAGGAACCCAGGTTATAACTTCATTCACTTGGACTTTTCTTAGGTTTTTTTTCTGAACAGCAAATTACAAGCCCTCTTTGCCATTTCCATTTAGTTATTCTGTGAAGAATTCCCTTTTACTTGGCACTTGACCTTCTCTCGAAGCTGGTTCCTTCAGTGTAAAAATGCCAGCCCTTTCTTCCCTTTTTAGCTCAGAATTAGGCACCTTTCCCTTGGTTTACTCCCTGGGCTGCTTCCTGTGCACAAACACACAGGTCCTTTCCTGTCCTTAATCCCTACATTGAATGCCCTTTCACCATGCCTTTTCTAGTCCATAATTCCTCAAGAATACATAAATTGGTACTTGCTGTATGATCCCCTTAGGAATGCAGCATAGGACTCTTGTTCACTTGGCCTTCTCTGGAAGTTGATTTGAGGTGTGCACACATGTTGCTGGGCCTCATCTCCACAGCATCTGTGGCAAAGACACAACCTGGAATACAATCAGTGTTCTCTTGGTTTATGGTAAACTAGAATTTTTTACATAACAAACGTTGGTGGGTTTTGTACTGGGGAACTCCAGGGTCACTTTTCTTGCATTCCTGAAATTTTTTTGACTTTGGTTAAAACATTTTTCCAATCTTAAAAGCAGTTTATTTTACCCATGAGGACCTGATGATGTAAGGAACAATCCTCTTTGTTATTTAAATATAACACCAATTGTCATTTCATTCTGAAAATTTTAGATTTGGATCTCCCTCACTTGGTTAAAAATCCACCTAGTTCCTCTTTTCGTTCTGGGAATACTTTCAAAATGCATTGCAGGATGTCTGAAACTAAAATTTTAGGAGTCAGTTTCTAGTTCTACAAGGTCCACTATTGTCAACAAGCCTCAGAGGTCAGAAATGAAAAGTGATTCATTGTAATAAGTCTGTGAAGTCTCAAGCATCTTTGGAGTTATGAGCATGTGGCTTAGTGCTATGGGAATAAAGTTCTTCACGTCCAAAAGTCAAGGATGTAATCTGTTCTGCATTACATAATGTGCAACTCAGAACATGAGCGTCAGAGTCTAGGACCTGTTGTAAGTCATGTTTTTTTGTTTCTTTGTTTTTTTGTTTTTCTCGGGCACAGATGAACTCAGTTAGAACATCCTGTGATTGCTGTAATAAAACACCAATAGGAAATTCTGGGGAAAGGGAGAGCAGTATAGACAAATGAAAATGAACTTTGGCCAGTTGTTTTTCAAGAAACAATTTGCTCACCACTGTTCTACCACTTGGATTGGCATCCTTGTGGGACCATCAAAATAAGGATTGACCTGAAATAATGCCTCCATTGGGATTTTTTTATATAAATCATGTTTTTTGTAAACTCAAACATTTTTGGCTGAGGGCATGTTTGGCATTTCCCTTGTTTTTTTGAAGCAAATGGACAGTTTGTTTCAATAGAAAATGGAATTATTACTTTGCCACTTCATGGCAATGTTCAGGGTGAGTTTCTTTCTGAATGAAGGAAAGTCAGCTCCTGTACATGTCTATCTGCTGCTTTCAAGGATGCATAAGTTTTAGGAAAAGCATAGTCCTGTCAAGCAAACGTGCAAACTGTACAAGCATATAACTAAGGCACTCTGGGTATAAAATTGGGACTTATTTTATAATGATGATTTTTTTTCTTCACGTGATGCAGCAAGATAAGTTTTCTAATCCTATCTATAACAGATAGAGCCCTCTTCATATGCTACAGCTGAAAATAAAATCACAATGATTTTAAAAATCAGCTCAGCATTTCTATGAGTTTCCTTCTCAACACAAGGTCATTCTCCCCTCCCCACCATAGGCACATCATCAGGATCATCCCACAACAGGTGTATTGCTGTGAGAATACTTACTGGAATACTATTCTATGGGAACTACGTCATGTCTAGAGTTGAAACAAAACTAGAATTTGAGCAATTCTTCATCCACCACTGGAAGTGTCAGGTAGCTCACAGTGTAACTAGAGACTGATGTGTATGCATAGAAACCTGAGGAGACACTTTCCACACCACTTTTGCTTTCCAAGGTGATTTACCAGAAGCAGAACCTACAGGGCCATTTTTTTAACTTATTTTTTAAGAACTTTATGGCTATCCATAGTAATTGGGTTTATCTCAACAAACTCATATAGGCATGGAAATCAATTTCAGCTCATGATACCTCCCTTTTCCCTTCCCCTTTTCTCTCCTGTCCTCCCTCCACTCTCCTTCTCCCTCTTCTACTCTACTAGACCTCCTTTCACTCTGCTATCAATTTGTATTTGATTGGTTCTTTATGTCTTCCTATCCTTCCCTCTCCGTTTCCTTTATTTTACTCTAACTTCCACATATGAGAGAAAACAGGGTCAGTTTTCACACTGCACTAACTTCATAGTATCACTATTAAAAACCAAATAGTTTCAAGAGTCCCATGTCATGCCTGTTTGCTGGTTCAGTATTATCTCTGCTGCTACAGAGATTTTTGTTACATTTTTTGGTTTTCTTTTTTTTTTTTCTTTTGGTTTCTGTTGTTGTGGTAATTATTTGGGAGGGGTGTGGAAAAAGGTGGAGACAAATTTTTTTCTTTCTTTCTACTGCCATAATCAGCTACAGCTACTACATACTGCAGTAGGTCAGAACTCCAACATTATTTTACTGTTAATATGTAGTCATTAACCTCAAAACCTTCCCATGATGCTTCAGTTATACATAGGACATTTTTTGGTACAAACTAATTTTCTTGGAACAGCATGAATCACAAATACTGGCTTTTATTTACCAAACTTATTTTCTTTTCTTTACAATCACCTTTTCTGAGCTCCCTTGCAGTAGATGGGCTACGTGGATGGAAGTGATGTAAACCACTTCCAGAGACAATCAAATCCTCTACTTTTTTCTGGCACCCAGAGGAGAACACATCTGGAGACCCTAAGATGATATAAGAAGGAGACTGGGCCTTACATCAATCATTCTGTGGAAAGCCATCAACCAAACACCCATGTTGAACTATTGCAAAAGCCAGCACCAGATTTATACTATAATAAACCACTATGATTTGGGAGTTGGTAGTTACAGCAGTTAATGGTCCCAGTTTAATATATCCTGGTCATTTATAGAAGGCTTCCTAAGAATGTGGAAACCAAAAAGAGACAGGAGTCGGTTTCTACATAGATTTTTTTTTTTAACCTCAGGAGACTATTTGACCCCTTTGGTAATTTGTCTGCTACAACTTTCCTGACAAACTATCTCATTCTTCAAAAAGTATAGGTACCATAATTCACACATCTTCTGGGACTGAATATATCATCGATTATTTAGCAGAAGTAAAACAAATTCTATCTGGAAAACTGTTATATAAACTCCAATAGGTAAAGTAGCATGATATATAATAATGCACAAATTCACACACGTGCGCACACACACACACACAATATGAAAGCACCAGAAATAAACTGTTAACAAAACATTGAACCATAGTATTGCAGTCACAAAGACAACAGATATTAGAATTATCAGACATGCTTAATATGTTTAAAGCAAAAGAGGAGTACAAAAATATGATGGGTAGATTGTATAACTATTAAGCAAGTATTTATCTCCCATTCCTTATATGAATGTACATGTGAAACTTGTTGTATCTTAAGTAGGTTACTGAGATATGACTGAAAATATATCTCTGGCTCCCTTTAAAAATATACTTTCATACCCCCACCCCATTTATTTTATACTTGACCATGTGGCTTGCTTTGCCCAATAAAAATTGAGTGGAAGTGAGAGTTGGCCAGTCCCAAACCTAACTCTTAAAAGGCATTGTATGGTCTCTGCCCAGCACCAGTGGAAATTTAGATTTATGCCAAGAGAATATGCCCAAGGTAGACATAGACTCTTCAGTGTGTGTTCCAGAATAAGACATGTAAGATGATGTGAATTTGACTCAGAGCCCGAAAATGAATTTTCTCTAATCACAAAAAGACATTTTATTGGCTAGCAATTGTATTGTTTACTTCATTATTCTTTAAATGTGCTATATATGACTTATGTGTTATTTTATGTGTATAATAAACAATAATGATGACAATGATAGTAATAACAAAAACAAACATTTATATATATGTTCACAGATTATCCATACTACTTCATCAGTGCATAGAATATAAGACATTTTAGACTGACTACCCTGAAAAATTAGTCCATTGGAGTTAAGAGCTATTTATTCAGAAGTAGATAAAAGTACTCCATTTCTGTCAGTAGTATCAATCAAGGAAAAGATGAATGTGACTATGATTATACCAGCTAAAACTAACTTAAAAGTAACAGTTCAAAAACAATGTAAATAAAGGGGTCTGTGGTACTCCTTGGTCAGTGTTCTGATAAATAGAATATGCATATACGTGTGTTTTTAATTGTATGTGAATGTATTGTTGTTTTTGAGCTAGGCTACTGGTAGATGGCTGAAAATGTTTATTGGTTCCTTCCCTTAAACAGTTTCAGCTGAATCTCGTTAGAAACTGAAGAATCAGGGTCACAGTCTGAAAGTAAATACCCTTCTGGAAAACTTTCAGAAAAGCAAGGAAATTTGAAGACCCAAATTTTGCCTACACTGCATTGCTGGGTACTGACTGTTCTCTAAAAGTGCAAGTCAGCCAAACTCTAATTGCACTGTACTATTTCACTGGAGGCCCTTGTATGTCTGGTTCTTATTTCTTCTCATACCATTCCCTTTACTCCATTCTAGTAAAGTTTATCTTCCTCTAATCAAATGCTGATTTTCTTAACCCAAAAAAAGGGCAATCAGGTTTTAAGACTAATTTGAAAAATTTAGAAAATAAATCACCATTATACTATTTTCTGTCTCTACGAATTTCACTGGTCTAGGTACTTAATTTCAATAGAATCATACTAGTCCTTTTCTAACTGACTTATTCATTTAGCATAAGATCTCCAAGGTTTATTCATTTTGTAGTATGTGATAGAATTTCAGTTCTTTCTAAGGTGGAATTAATATTCCATTTTATGTATGTACCACATTCTGTTCTCCATTCATTTGTTAATGAACATTTTATTTTTTCCCACATTTTGTCTATTGCCAAAAGTACTGTTTTAACTAAGGGTATACCAATACCTGTTTGAGTCCCCGCTTTCAATAATCAGAAGTGGAAATGATGTATCTTATGACACTTCCATATTTAATTTTATAAGGAACCACCATGTTGTTTTTCACATCAGTTTCACCATTTCACATTCCCACGAACAGTACATAAGGGTTCTAATTTCTCCATTCTCACCAGATTTTTTATTTTCTTTTTCTTTGTAAAATAATAGCCAACCTAATATATGTGAAGTGCTGCCTTATTGTGGAAATGATCACAATTTCCTAATGATTAGTGATGTTGAGCATATTATCATGTACTCATTGACCATCTGTATATCTATTTTGGAGAAATACTTATTTAAGTAATTTGCCCACCTTACTTGAGTTGTTTGCTTTTTTGCTGGTGAGTGGTATTTATTTATTTATTCTAAATGTCATTCTAGATGTTATTCTAGAATAACTTATTTATTCTAGATGTTAATCCATTATCAAATGAGTGGATTTGTGAATATTTTCTCCCATTCTATTGATAATGTCTTTTAATTATAAAAAACATCTTAATTCTAATGAAGTCCAATTCTTTCTTTCATAGTCTGTTATTTTGGTGTCATTTCCAACAAATCTTCCCAAAATCCATTGTCATAAATATTTTCCCTATGATTTTATATAAAAGTTTTATAGTTTCTACCTTTATCTTTAGGGTTGATCTATTTTGTATATGATCATTTTTGTATATGCAGTAAGGTAAAAGTCCAACTTCATTCTTTTCCATATGCATTTCCAGTTTTCCCAGTACCATTTTTTTTTTGTTTTGTTTTGTTTTCATTTTCTTTTTTTTTTTTCTTTTTATTTAGTACCATTTGTTGAAAAGACTTTTTCCCATTTAATAGTCTTTTTATTTTGTTTTTAGTTGACAAATAATGATTCTATATATTTATGGGGCAAAATGTGATATTTTTTGATATATGTATATATTGCAAGATGATTAAATCAATCCAATTAACATATCTAGTGCTTTACCTACTTATTATTTTTCTTATGGTGAGAACATTTAAAATCTCCTTAGCAATTCTGAGATAGTACAAAAAATTACTGCCAACAAAAATCACCAAGCAATAGATTACTAAAACTTATCCTTCCTGTCCAACTTTTTTACCCTTTAACCAATTCTCATTCCTTGTCTCTACAAACCATCATTCTACTCTCTACTTCTATGAGTTCAACTTTATTTTGCTACCACGTATAAATGAGATCATGCAATGTTAGTGAAATCATTTTTAACTCCATATGGGTGAGTTTATTTCCCAGACCTCTATTCTATTCCATTGGTCTACAAAACTAACTCATTTCATTGCACTTTATTGTGCTGTGCAGATACTGCGCACAGATATTTTTGTTTGGGGGGGGATTGTCTGTTTGTTTGTTTTACAAATTGAAGTTTTACAACAATCTTACATGGAACAAGTCAATTGGTGCTATTTTTCCAACAGTATATGCTCACTTCATGTCTCTATCACATTTTGTTGATTTTCACAATCTTTGAAACTTTTTATTATTGTTAAATCTGTGATCAGTGATCTTTGCTGTTACTATTGAAATTGTTTTGAGCTGGGATGGACTGCGTGCAGTGTGTGTGCTGATGGTCTTACTGGACAGCTGTTTCTCCATCTCGCCCTCTCCTTAAGCCTCCCTATTCCCTGAAACATAATAATATTGAAGTTAGGCCAATTATTAATGCTTCAATGGCCTCTAAGTGTTCAAATGAAAGGAAGAGGCACATATATTTCACTTTAAGATAAAAGCTAGATATAATAAAGTTTAGTGAGGAAACAACGTTGAATGCTGCCATTAGTAAAAAGCTAGGCCTCCTGTACCAAAGTTAGTCAAGTTATGAATGGAAAGGAAAAGTTCTGGAAAGAAATTAAGAGTGCTACTCAAGTGAATACATGAATGCGAAGAAAGTGAAACAAATTATTTCTGATATAAAGTTTTAGTGGTCTGGATAGAAGACTATACTCCCTTAACACAAAGCCTAATTCAGAGTAGGACTCTAACCCTCAACCATTTCATGAAGGATGAGTGGTGAAGAAGCTAAAGAAGAAAACTCTGAAGCTAGCAGGGTTTGGTTCATGAGGTTTAAGGAAAGAAGTTGTGACCATAACATAAAAGTGCAACATGAAACAGCAAGTGTTTATGTAGAAGCTGAAGCAAGTTATCTGGAAAATTAGCTAAGATCATTGATCTAGCTAAATAATCAATTTGTAACATTCACTTTCTAACAGTAATCCACTTCTCCTTTTGAATATAGCCCTGGCTGCTCAGAGGGCCATTTAAACATAGCCCTCACTGCTTATTTTAAAAGGTACATGTTTTTTTCTTTTTTCCTCTTCTTCCTCTCCCCCTCCCTAACCTGGGAGCAGGGAACAAGATTACCTTGAGTTACCTGTCCTTGAGCACACACTCACCACATGAAGGAGATGTCACCAGGAGATCTAGGAAGTGATTGTCTCCCAAGTTAACAAGTGAATTTCAACACATCATCAGGGCCTACCTGGAATGCAGCCTTAGAAGTTCGGTCCCAACTTTATTATGGTGGTCTGTAACTGAACCACAATATCTCCATGATATGCCTGTTGATATCTATCTTTATTCCAGTACTACATTGTTTTGTTTTGTTTCGTTTTTTTCCTTTCGATATTGACGATTGAACCCAGGGACACTAAGCCACATCCCCAGATCTTTTTTGTATTTTATTTAGAGACAGGGTCTCACTGAGTTGCTTCGGGTCTTACTAAATTGCTGAGGCTGGCTTTGAACTTGCAATCCTCCAGTCTTCGCCTCCCAAGTAGCTGGGTTTACAGGCATGCGCCACCACACCTGCCATTACATTGTTTTAATAATATTAGATTTATAGTAAGTTTTGAAATCAGTAAATTTGAGTGCTCTAAAATTATTTTTTTCAAAATTGTTTTGCCTCTTTAGGGTCCCTGGAGATTACACATGAATTTAAGAATAAATTTTTCTTTATCTTAAAAAACATCATTGCAATTTTGATAGAGATTGCATTATAGCTGTAGATTGTTTTGGTAATATATTATGTCTTCTGATCTATGAACATGGGATGTGTGTCTATTTATGATTTATTTAAATTCTTTCCACATTTAAAACACATCCTTGATTAAATTTATTCCTGTGTGTGGTCCAGAGGAATGAATCCAGAGGTGCTCTACCACTGAGCTATATTCCCAACCCTTTTTATTTTTTATATTGAGACAGAGTGTCACTAAGTTACTGAGGCTGGCCTTGAACAAACTTGTGATCCTCGTGCCTCAGCCTCCTGCATAGCTGGGATTATAGGTATGCACTACCATGACAAGCTTACCCACAGGAATTTTATTGTTTTATGCTGTTGTAAATGGGATTATTTTCTTAATTTTATTTTCAAAATGTTCATTGTTACTAAAGAGAAATGCAACTGATTTTTGCATATTGATATTTTGTTCTGCAAGGTTACCAAATTTATTGGTTCTAAAAGGTTTGCCTGTGTGTATGTGTGTGCATAATCTTTAAGGTTTTCTATTCATAGGATTATATCACCTATACAGAGGTAACAGAAGTTACAGAGGTAAATTCTTACATCCAGTTTAAATGTTTCATATCTTTTTCTTGCCTGATTGCTCTAACTAGAACACCCAATAATATGATGAATAGAAAAGTGGTAAAAACAGGTTATAATAAACCTTAATATAGGCAAATATCTCTTCATTGACATTTCAAATAAAATGTCAGATATCACTGATTTATTATAAAGAAAACAATTTGCAATATTTACCTTTCTTCCACTAATTAAAATTTGGAGACCAACAGAAATTAAAGAGTATGGGTAAAATGGAGAACAAATAGTAGAAGCTAGATCAAAGGCTAAAAGGTCAGTAGTAACGGCAGTGGAATCTGAAGTTTATACAATTTGGGGATGGGCATTTAAGAAAATGATATGCTGGGCACGGTGGTGCACTCCTGTAATCCCAAAGGCTCAGGAGGCTGAGGCAGGAGGATCACAAATTCAAAGCCAGCCTTAGCAACTTAGCAAGGCCCTAAGCAACTCAGCTAGACCCTGTCTCAAAAAATACAAAGGTCTGGGGATGTGGCTCAGTGGTTAAGCGCCCCTGGGTTCAATCCCTGGTACAATAAAAGAACAGAAAAATAGTACAAAATTATTAATGTAAAATTAGGCAGGAAATTGAATGTATATTTAAAATAAGAAATCAAATGACAACAAATTTCTGTAGTTATAGAAATTCAGGTTCCTTTCTATAAGAAACTTCAGCAAATTTGCCAGCAAAGCTTATTTAAACTGTTTTCTTTTTTGTTTCCTTTCCACAGCTAGAACACTTTACAACACCCAGAAGTTCCTAGCATTCCCAGGGGTCTATGTAACAGAGGGGTCCTATTTATGCTGAAGTATCATTTACTTCCTTGGGAATTTGTTTCTAGTCATTAGAATAGGGGAACTCATATTTGTCTCTCAAGTGTTGGCCCTGAGAAATAAGATATAGAAAGAAAGTTACAGTGTATTGTTTTGTATAGTTACTCTGGAACTAAAACTTGGACTATATGCATGGTGTTTGCATTTGATTCTTGCTTGAAAAAGATGTAATCTATAGCCCTTTTTTATAATGTCACACAATAAAAACTCTATTTAATTTGTCTGGAAAATTCTTGCCAAGGAAACCTGGTTATTCAAAATTTTAGAAGGATTTGATGACTACTTATATTCATCCATTGTATTACCCCTGGAATCATCACATACCTCAAGATCACCTATTATAATTTTCTGCTATCCTTATTAGCTACATGTATGAGTGTGTGTGCCTGCATGTGTATGTATGTGTGCTGTGTGACTCTTGCCAAGGGCTCTGATTTTTCAGTTGAATATGAATATCAGAAATTTGTTAGTGTTTTCAGAATTTCAGTATTGTGACGCATTCAGTAATGATGACAGCAAACATTGATATTTTGGTAATTGAGCACTATAACATATTCTTTTATTTACTTATTTGATTCTCATAATGACTGTGTGGGGGAAATTTTATTATAATCCCATTTTACATTCAAGGGAACAGAGGCACAGAGAGGATTATTAGCAACATTCTATCACCTCACCAGACTCTACCAGTTATTTCTGGGTATGAGATATTTATTTCCGATGTTTTAATGAGGTATTTATTTTAATTCTCAGCTACAAAGTGTTACTCTTTCACTCCCAGTAAAAACAATTATTTCTCACCATATGGTAGTCATACCATAAGAACATGTGGAGGAGTGTATTTGCTTTTTGAACTCTTAGTTTATGTGTTCTAGGAAAGCCACTCCAATTTGTGTGCTAAGACACAACTTTGCATTGTTCAGGTTTACTTTGCTTTCTCAGAGTTTGTACTTTATGAGGTCAAGAGTGGCATCTTCTCTTTCTTCTGAATCACCCACAATCCATGGCATGGTTCTAGATTCATTGAAAGAACATAAACATGAGTTTAGTCATTGATATTTTTCTAACAATGAGCCACTGCTGGAAGTAAGTTATCTGTAATTTATATTTTAAAGTATTGATTCCTTCAAACAAGATTCATTAGCCCATTATGTGATAGGGATGCAACAAGAACAAAATACAGTTCAACAGTCACTAATGGCCTTGCCTTATAATGGGAAGAAACATAAGTAAACAAATAATTTAGTGATATGTTATATAGAAATTGTTACAATCAATAAATCTGTGATGAATGAATAAATGAGCTTCAGTATGGATAGAGTGATCTAATCCCAATCTTGGTAGGAGATACCTGACTTATCTGCTATTAGAACTGAAATAAAATTTTAGAGATTACTTTTATCTGATCCCTTTTTTTATGTGAGAAAATGCAGAAATAAGACATAGAATAGAATTTTCCTTGTTAGTCCAGGTTAAGGTAAAGCAGGTAAAGCTGCTAGAAACAAAAAACATGGACAATGAAATACTATTAGGATAGCTTTTGTATTAATACCATCTTCTTGAAGAAATCAAGAGGCAACAGTCATTGCTAGTATCATCATCCCTGAATTGTCAGAGAAGTAGACAAGTAGGAAGGAGAGTCATGCCTAACAGCTTTTATAGCATGTAGCATATACAAAGAAAGGCTCCTTTTTTTCTCATTTCCGATTTGTCCTCATGGATTCAAATGGTGACTGTGATGGGTTTGTTCTAGAATTGGGTTTGTTCGTACAATTTGGCTGAGTTTCCAAGAAGAGGATACGAGAATCTCTTCCTGTCTCTTCATCTGGATGTCCTGTTCCACAACCCAAGGAGTGTTGTTGAAAAGTCTTTCAGGTTGTTTGACAGCCATTTTCTGGAGGCTGGTGGTATAGTGAATAAAAAGACTGATGCTAATCTCTGATTTATAGATTGCTAAAGGTGGGAGTCCTACTGCAGTGGTTGAGGCCAGGAAGACTTCAAGTAATCGTGATGTAGTAGGATTAGGGAAAAAATATGAAGATAACATCATCTTATTCTAGTTGCAATAGCGCTTAAAGAAGAGGACAGCATCAGTTCCTATGGCTCCAAGAGGAACTCCATAAGTTCCTTAAGTCACTGACCAGAAAATTACAGGGACACTCCAACCTGAGAAGAGGTTGGGGATACGGAGTATTGGCAGGGAGCCAGAAGAGAGATATAGAATCCTGCTCTGCAGGAGTTCTCAGTGATGAAATGATCCAGTGTAGACCTGAACCTTACCCTGAGTTTCACTTACACCAACTACATACCAGTAGAAACAAACAGAATTAGACCAAATAGTGGTACCTGTGGCACATAAAGGCAGCAGTTATTTATGAACAGTTCTACCTCCCTCTCCTACAGTCTCCCAACCTAGAGGAGCTACTTTCCCCCAACCTGGAAGAGCTAGATGTGTGACAAGTAGGTAGAGGATATATCCCAGACTCAGATACTACACACACACACACACCCCACAACCCCTATCACTCCAGTCCTCTTTAGGTACAAACCCATTGTTAACTGCAAGATCTCTAAAATAATATATGTAATATTAGAGTTTTAAACAGAAGTAGACAAACTTTAAGATCCTAAACGATTTCCTCAATATCATATTAAAGTACCAGAAAAAGGAGAATTTGTGCTTCCATGGTTGCAAGCAGGTCAAAGAAAGAGCATTTCACATATATCATTTAACCTGTTCACAGCAGCATATCAAGGTGGGATTTGGGAGTCTGGGAACATTTGTCCTGACAGGGAAAACTATTTTATCAATGACATTATTTAAGTCGACTGAGCACACAGTGATAATAGAAAGAATATAGACCTTTGGTTGTCTTTATTAATTACCTCTATTTTCAACAGAGACAATATGCACATTGGCCATCCTATTCCAAAGATTCCCCTTGTCACAGAACAGCCAATTGAGACTCCTCCAAAAGAACTCTGGGTTAGTGATATGCTCAAAGGAACAAACCTGACTTTCCTGAAGAAATAAAATTTATTAGGAGTAGAGAGCTGGGCATGGTTGTGCACACCTATAATCCCAGAGACTTGGGAGGCTGAAGCTGGAGGATGGAAAATTTGAGGCCGGGCTCAGCAACTTAGCAAGGCCCTGCCTCAAAATAAAATAAAGAGGACTGGAGATGTAACTCAGTGGTAGAAAATCCCTGGGTTCAATCCCAAGTACCACAGAAAAATAAAAATAAAAATAAATAAAACCAGAAGTAGGGAAATTTTACTTTTTTTCTTTTGGTGCCAGGGACTCAACCCAGGACAACTTAACCACTGAGCCACATCCTCAGTCCTTTTTTATTTTTATTTTCTTTTTTTAATTTTGAGACAGAGTCTCACTAGGTTGCTGAGGGTTTTGCTAAGTTGTTGAGGCTGACCTCAAACCTGCAATCCTCCTGCCTCAGCTTCCCTAGTCACTGGGATTACAGGCGTGCAACACTACACCCAGCAATTTTCACATTTTCAAAAGATTTTCAAAGTAATTTTTATTTGTTTGTTATAGATATACATAATATTGGGTTCATTTTGATGTAATTATAAAAGCACGGAATGTAATTTGCTCTGCTTTAGTTCCCAGGACTTCGCCTTTCCCTCTTCTCCTCCCTCTCCCTATTTCTTTTCCTCTACTCTACGGATTTTTCTTCTATTTACTTACAGTTTTTAAAATTAGTGCATTATGGATGTACATAAAGATGAAATTCACTGTAGTACATTCGTATATATACACAGGAAAGGTGGATCAGATTCACTCCACTGTTTCTCCCTTTTCCCATCCTTCCTCTCTCTCCTTCAATCTCCTTCCTCTACTACAAGTAGTGAATTTTGAATACATTTTACAACCTCTGGCCTCGATTTAAATCATTTTCCTTTACATTAGTTACTGCTATACTGGGGTCAGGATGAGTCCTTTGGAAAACAGACACAAAGGCAAAGTTATTAGCACAAGGAGGTTACAGTGGGGTAATTCCTGAGAAAGTAACAGGAAAGAGAACAGGATTGGACAGTGAGCCTCAGGCTGTGATGCCAGTCTCAATCTGGCTCACAGCTAACCCAGAAGGAAATGGGGAACTAAGTTTGCTTGTTGGAGGCCCCCCAAAGTGGACTGGAATGGTCAGGCCTTAATAATCCCACTATTTCACAGTCATCAAGCTACAGGCTGTCATGGATCCTGAAGGTGATACTGCTGGAAGCTGTCCACCGACTGCACCCCTTCCATTGAACAACAAGTTTCTTCTTGAAAAGAGATCTAAGCTGTGCATACCCCGGGATCCCACAACGGATTATGCATTCAATTTCTGTACCTCCAACTATTTTGTCAATCTTATAGGTTTTATAAGTGTTTTGTGGGGCCTCATTTGATACACTTCAGCCACTTCTATGAAGCCAAATAACATTTGAATACCCAGGATGTTCAGGTGTTCATAAAAGCCAATATGGTTCAAATACAGCTTCAGTCATTGTGCTACTTGACTAGATTCTGAGTCACATCCCAGCTTCCTTTTGGTCATGTGATATGTGAATTCCCTGGTGCAGGGGAATACATCTTATTCTCATTTTACACCAAAAAGTACAGAGCCTAGCAGAACAGTGGCTGCCCCAAAGGACCACAGCAAATGTGTTTACCAGAAATGACTAATTTTTCAAAACTGGCTTATCTTTTATCTCTCACTTCACATCAATATAAATAGCTTTTGTATCACTTGCTCTTGGTGGTTCTGACTCTGGTTTCCATATCAATTCATTTGCCTACGTTCTTCTTTATGAAAAAATAAAAAAGAATAAAATCCCTAATTGTAAGAAATACTACACAATGCTACATTTAAAAAATAGACTAAATGACCACTTACTGGGACTTTCTGTAGCAACTTCAGAAAGATAACTTGCTATCCAGAATGCCAAAGCAATTCCTGGGAGCAAGATGTATTACAGATTAGGAGAGTCAAGTATTCATATGACAATAAAAATTTAAGAAGGAGAGAAGAAAGAAAGGAATGATGGAAATGAGAAAGGTTAGAAAAGAATTAATCACAAAAATGCAAATGTTGAGAGGCCCCTCTCTGTAAATTTAATAGCAACTTTCATTTTGTCAGGTCATTGAGGACAATTTTATGATTGTGAGATACTTGCTTCCAGGATCAGGATATCTAAATACACTGAGATACTTGCTTCCAGAGTCACAATATCTAAATACACTAGAGAGATCCAGTTGGTAGCTGGGATGAAACATAAAGTTAGGATCTCTCAGCAGCTCCCAAGAAAGGACCCATTCTTTGCACGCTTTGAAAAAAAAGAGAGCAAATGTTCACTGTCAGTCTGTAGCATCCCCTGGTGGTAACCCACAGGGTAGGTCTGGCAAGTCAGAAGGCTGACATTAAACATAAATAACTAAATAAGAACCAGTTCTTTCAAAAGATGTGGCTTAATTTGCAAAGGATTCCTGCAATAGACACTTTTGAGGGCTAGGAGCCAAGCCATTCTCTCCTGACTTCCTGAAGTTACCTCAGGGGAACTGCAAGTGGGGAAGCTAGTGACAAAGCCACATGGGGGCTTCCTGGAGGGCTCCTTGATACAAATGATTATGATGTTCTACTAGAAAATTTACTTTTTTCAAATGCATGATTAATAGAATTATTATTCATAATTAACAAATGCCTGGAGAGCAAAAAATCATAAAAGGTATTCTGACTGGTTGTCCATAATTGTCAGACTTACACTAATAAAGCCCAGGAAATAAAAGGGTTTGATCATTTTTCTTCAATTTTATTTAGGAATCCTGTTTCCTAACAGCAAATGAATGTTCTGGGCCATTTATATCCTTGGGATTATATCGCCTTGAAATCCCATTCCTCATGGCATTCCTTGCAGAGTATAGAAAGGAAGCTAGTCACGTCATTGTTTAATTTATTAGGGCTGGTCTAGTAGGAGACTTTGTAAATGACATCCTTCTCTCTCTCTTTCCCATCTCCGTCTGAAATCAAATGTCCTGCTGGTCCCTTTACAAGACACATAATATTGAAGGAACAAAATTCTGTCAGCTCTAGCTTGGTCTCTGATGAAAATCTGTATAAGGCTAATCAATTAAGTTTTTCCAATATGATCTCTTCTCGTAGTGATTGAGGGGCAAGTGTTAGCTAAAGGAACGGCTCCATTGTTTTCTCTCCATACTACAACTAATAAAAACACTATTATGATTATTGAAGCAGTATTGAAAACTGCAATATGCTATAGAAAAACCCTGATGAGAGTGAAGGGTGATTTGTAGAGGGAGTTGCCAATGTCTATCTGCAGTAGAACATTGTGGGAGTACAGCAATCCAAAAACTCAGACTCCCGTGCACAAGTGTCCAAATAAACTGAGATAAGAAGAAAACAGATAATGGGCCCCAAATACATTTGGCAATTTGCTTCTCCTTGGATTTTCAAAAGAATGTATGCCTTGCCATGCTGATTGCAGATGTTTGCATTTTTTGAGGGTCAGGGAGCAGGGAGGGGAAGAGGCTGAACATGTATTGGCGTAGACCAAGTCAAAAAGATGCATGCAAAACACTAAATGTGGCAATTTAGGATGGAGATCGAGACCAAACTCTCTGCAAAGCTGAAAAAAAACAATGATTATATTTGGTTCTGCTTCGGAGTAGTTGAAGCTATAGTTGAATAATATCATTCCAAATAGGATCACTTATTTCAAGTAAAGCTAAAATGCAAAATGTAAATGGATGCAGGTTGTGGTAGCTCATTCCTGCCAGGCTTTGACCAGAATCAATGTATTTATTTAGGCTATCTAGTGTGATGCATGGCCCATTATCACCTGAGAGCTTGTTAAAAATGTAAAATCTCCATCTTAGACCTATTGAATCAGAGGGTACATGTTAAAAACATGTAGGCCAGGGGTTTTCTAAGAACATTGCTGCTTGGAAATCACTGATTTAAGGTACATGTAAAGTTTAGAACAATAAAGTCTTGTCTGGCATATATGAGATCCTGAGTTCAATCCTTAGAACCATAAAAAGGAAAAGGAGGAGGAAGATAAATGATGTTTAGAAAGGATGAAAGCATTTTGAATTTCAAAGGGTACATACTGGGCTTTGTGAAAAAATTATTTAATATTTCAACTTACTTTTTATAGGAATTTCACTTTCTTTTAAAAAAACAACTTGATTCCTAAACTTTTGAAAGGACAAATTGAGATGATTCACTATGGGAATGACAAGAGTCAGAATTTCCCATAGTTAGGTAATATTTTTAGTGAGCAGTGAGCTATTTTCAGAGCAAACATTATATTATTAGCCCCAAATGTACATGGAATAATATGAATTGGATTCGTTTTCTATTCATTTAGGGTAGCAAACAGATAAATTTGTGGGTTGAGACCACTATCTCTCAGGATTACAAAAATTCTTTTGATTGCATTAAGAAGAAAAAGTATTTAACAAAAAGCATGTTCCCTTTTTAAAATGAGAATATGGTTTGCAGGACTAGCACAATAATCAGCAGGGGTCAAATATTAAGGAACAGGGCTATTGTGACATCAGAAAGCTGAAAACTTGATGACTCATGGTCTTGGATCTTGGCTTGAGATAATTTTCTGTAAATATCTTCTTGGGCCTGCCCTTTGGTATCTGAGCTTCAGAAGGTCTCCTTGTCCAGAGTACAGTCTGTACCATGGGGGAACTCCTGCCACTAGGAAGACCTCAAGCTGGCTGCATGAGGGGTGGATCACAATGAAGCAAACAGTGTAAGAGGATGCTGAATCTCCAGAGTTCTGGGTTAATAGAAATAATTTCATAATGAAAACAAAATTATAGAAATGGAAGAGAATGGCATTAATGACTTGAAGAATCACACTGAAGGAATTTTCTGAATTCTTTGAGAGGACATTTAATTAGTTTAAACTTATCTGAGATATCACAATGTCCAAAGCACCTCTTGACTGTCCCTGGGGCACAGCTTCCCAGAGAAAGCACAGCAGAATTTCTGCTTATTTTGTCTCGCTCACAAACTGTGAGACCCTGACTATATTGACTTTTTAAGGGAAATGATTTTTTTCCCCTTATGACTGTCAACTTTCACAACAAACAAGAATGTGCAAAGCAATGTCACAGATCATGCTGTAGCCTCAATAAGATTTATCTATGAGCTAAGTGCTATAGTTCATTTCAAAGAAATGTTATATTCTATCTCCACCAACCACTATCTAGTAGTGCTTTTGACAAGGGAGTAGAGGAGAGGAGATAATGTATTCCTCTTTCACTATAAGCATATGACAGTTTCCACATCAAGTACAGCCTCTCCATTTCTTATACTGTGATACTAAAATCAAAATCTACATAGAAAGCAAGCTGCAGGAGTTTTCTATGTGGCAGACATAATCAAAGAGGTTTTGGGGTCCCAATTTGGTTACTTGAGGTAACTAGTACTTGGTACTACATTATTGCTGGTATTAATGTAGATTTGATTGGGGAGTGGAGAAGAGAAAGAAGTGGCACCTTTTTTCCCATTGTGGTTCTTAAATATGTGAACTAGCATTCGGGCTATCATAAAAATCTACCATATGCACCAAACAGGTTTATATTTAAAAGTCATTTACTCCTTTCTTTTTGTATCCCCTGCTAATTTTGGATTAGCTTCCACATATCAGAGAAAACATTCAATCTTTGCCTTTTGGGACTGGTTTATTTCACTTGGCATGACAGTCTCTAGTTCTATCCATTTACCAGTAAATGCCATAATTTTATTCTTCTTTATGGCTGAGTAATACTTCACTGTATTTGTGTGTATGTGTGTGTGTGTGTGTGTGTGTGTGTGTGTGCGCATCACATTTTCTTTATCCATTCATTTGTTGAAGGGAACCTAGTTGGTCAAAATAGAGGAAAGATCAGTAGAGTAGAGAAAGGGAATTGAGGGGGAAGAAAGAGGGATGAAATAGAAGAAAAGTGAAATTAATCTGACCTAAATTTCCTGTGTACATACATGAATATACCACAGTGAATTGTAACATCAAGTATACCCACAAGACACTAATTAAAAAATAAACTGTAAATAAATTGCAGAAATGTCAGTACAGTAGAAGGAGGGAAAGAGAGGGAGGGAAGAGGCAGAAAGGGGGAAGTGATAGAGACTGAATTATAGCAAATTATATTCTATGCTTTTGTGATTATGTCAAAAGGTTTCCTAATGTTACATATAACTAAAAAGAATCAAAAAAAATTTTTAAAGTCATTTATTGAGACCCTCCTGAGCACTTGACACTGAGATAGCATTTATGGGGAAAAAAAAGCAGGTGGTATTGCCAGAAATTTGGGGTTCTTCCAAGTTATTGGAAAGACAGGAATATAAATAGATAGCTTTTTCAATGGTATAAAAAGTGTTGCAAAGAGAGCTAGAATTATTAAGCTAACATTTATTAAGCATGTACAATATGCTGAATGTTTTTCAGATTCAGTCTTAGATATTAAGAGTGGGACTATTGAAATAAATATAAAATGGGAAGAGAAAGAATGCTTCCATGACTGATAAAAAAACATTCTTTTTCAATGTGGCTTAACTTGTATCATCAGCATAACTAATGAAGCAAAAGAAAAACAGAAAAGAAAAATGATGTTAGAAAAGAAGTATTTGTCAATGCATATCCAGCAGTGGTGAGGGACAAAAAGCTGGTGTCTCTGCTTCTTACTTGCTCCCTAGTCGACCTCAACAGAGTTGGTGGCATGATCTTTTTAGAGTTAGATGATATTACTCTTTTACTTACAAGGCTTCAATGACTCCTTTCATTCAAAATCAAAATCTCTTCAACAGTCATCATGACCCTCTTAGATCTAAATAGTCATCACCTCTCTAATTACCTCTTCTACTACCACTCCTTCACCACATGGCATGCACATTGACTCCCCAGATATTCTTCCGAATCACAAGATAAACTACTACCTGATGATCTGTATTCAAGCTATCCCTTCTACCTGGATTCTCTAGTCTCAGAATTCATTCTTAAAATCTTTACATTTTATTTTTTTAAGTTCAATTTTTTTTCATATATTTGTTCTCCATTTGTATTTGTTCTTTTGAGAAATGTCTGTTTAGTTCATTTGTCCAATCATTCATTTTATTTGGGTTTTTTAGTTTAGGTTTTTGAGTTCTTTATAAATCCCAGATATTAATCCTCTGTTAGAAAAGTATCTAGAAAAGATTTTCTCCCATTCTGTACATTATCTCTTCACATTCTTAATTGTTTCCTTTGCTGAGAAGTTTTTCAATTACATGTCATCCCAGTTATTAACTCTTGGTATTAATTCCTGAGCTTTAGGGGTCCTATTGTGAAAGTCCTTGCCAGCACAAATTTCACTTTCTCAGTAAGGGTAACCCTGAATGCTCAATCTTCCTTTCCACCATTCTACCTATCCTCTTTATCCTGCTTTAATTTTTACTATTTTGTATGCCTCTTGCTACCTTGAAATATACTTGTTATACTTACTGCTGTTTTATGTTTATTCTCATCACTCTAAGGATGTCAACTCCAAATGTGTAGATATCTTGCCTATGACAGTATTTGCCAGATCATAGATGATCACTTTGTGCCTAAAGATCAAGACTCTGTTCTAGGATAAAGATCTTTCTTGGGCCCATCAGACATTAGGCACAAATTCCCAAAATTTTTACTCATCTAGTTCTAAATTTGTGTTCACAAATTTATATATCATTTGATTTACAATATGTCCAGAGAGTATCTGGGTAGAGAATGAACATATTCCTCTTTTACTTTTTTGGACAAGAAGATCCCTGGTGAAGAGACTCCCCATTGATATGAACAAATAAGTTTTTCTTTGTCATAATAATCCTGTGTTATTTAGTGTGAATCCACTGCAAACTGACTAATTTGCCTCTTAGTATATTAATTGTATTCATTTCTATGCCTAAAAAACTGAGACCAGATGCTGGCACAACATGACTTACACAAGGTGCTAATCCTAAGAGGGTGACTGGTTTTCAGCCTTACATGACATCCATGATTGCTCCTCAACCTTTCCCTCACCCTGTAGGGATGGCAAATTCTCTAAGCAAAGTAACATAAGATTTATTATTCTGCAATGTGACCATATGCTGGGAGTTTAAGTATTCCATATTCTAATTAATGGTACAGACCCACACAGCATGCTGACATACTGTGCAGGTTTGGAAAGTATCATGTGATCAAAACAAGTTTCAGGCTACAGTGTAAGATAAAGGTGGCAACCCTTGCCTAGTACCAGACCAGAAATAAAAATACTAAAGAAGACACATATGCCTGGAGAGAATCTAAATACAGAGATCCCCAAATATCTCCTTTATTTTTATTTTCTAGACTAATGTGTTTCCCTATAACACATGAGAATCCATTGGTCTAGAATATTGCTATAATGTGGTTTCCATATATATTATCAACACTGATCTTCCTTCTATTTTTATGGAATCCCTCTCCTTTTTTCCCCGTATTTTGCTGTAGCTTCTGCATGTAAGAAAATCTTTTTGACCCTTGACTTTGAGTCTGATTTATTTCACTTAGCATGATGCTCTCCATTTCCATCCATTTATCAGAAAATGCCATAATTTCATTCTTCTTTATGGCCGAGTGAGACTCCATCATGTATATATATCATATTTTCTTTAGCCATTCATCTATTGATGGGAACTGAACTGGTTTTATAACTTGACTATTGTGGATTGTGCTCTGTAAACATTAGTATGTGTGTATCACTACAATATCTGATTTTAGTTCTTTTGGATAAATGCCAAGGAGTGAAAGAGCAGGGTCATATGGTGGTTCCATTACCAGTCTTCCAATGAATCTCCATACTGCTTTCCAGAATGTTTGTACTAACTTGCAATCCTACCAACAATTTTTCACCACATCTTTCTCCAGCACTTCTTGTTATTTGTATTGTTGATGATTGCCATTATTACTGGAGAGAGATGAAATCTCAATGTAGTTTTGATTTGCCTTTCCCTGATTGTTAGGTATATTGAAAATTTTTTCATATATTTGTTGACCATTTGTATTTCTCCTTTGAGAAATGTCGGCTTAGTTCTGTTGCCCATTTATGGATTGGGTTAGTTGGTTTTTCTTGTTGTTGTTCTAAGTCTTTTGAATTCTTTCATCTTTCAAGTTGGCATGATAATAATTTGTTAGGTTGAAAATTTTTCTATTATATTCTAGGCATCATGGGTATTTCATTATAGGACTTTTAAGTGTGAGATTCAGGAAGATGTGGATATTCAGCATCCTTCTGGAATCTCAGTCACTCTTACAAAAATGGAGTGTTTACTCATACTTCCCTATTACAGAAAAGTAAGATAGAAATTCAGCTAACTCTCCCCTATACTACAGTCTTCCCTGTAAATTGTGCCAATTATCACCTCCTCATTTACTATGAGTGAATATGTAAGCTCAGCTCCTCACTGTTCCCCTTGGACACCAGGGAGGAGAGTTGATCATTGTGTTTTGTAGCTACAGAAGGGAATGAAAATTTTGTTATCTGCTAGGCCCCATGACACCATATAAGGATAGGGAAGTAGAGTATTAACTAGCCTACCTCCTACCAACTCATTCTGTTCCATTGTTGTTGAGTGGAGGTCAAGGTTCTATTCTCTGTTGTGCACCACTGGCACAGGCAAAAGATGGTAGAGTCTAGTGCTGATTAGTTCTGTCTTGTACCACTACATTGTCTTTTTTTTCCCCAGGATGTCAAGAATCTGTTCACTGCTTGATTCCACTGACACTCTCCTGAATGTGAGGGAAATATTAACACCCCCTGCTACTGACTGATGAGAGATGGAAATTCAGTTCCCTGCTCAGTCTCACAAGTACTATCTCGGCATGGTAATTGGAATACTCCCTGCTTCCACTGAATAGCTTACAGAAGATGAGATCCCCACTAGCCTCACCAATACTATTACTACAGGAGAAACAGTGTACTACATGTATCTACCAGGCAGGGCACAGATGATTAGCTCTTGCCCTGCTTCCTGTCAGTGCCACTGAGAGAGGGAACAGAGTGCTTCCATTGCTTCTATGGCACAATGGGGAGTATATAGGCAGAGAATTCGCTTGGAAACTACTGAAACTCAGTAGGGATATAGCATTTCCATTGATCCCATGACTGGAGTATGGTAGTCAAGGTCAAAAAGGTTTGTGTTGTCAGGCTACCTGTTTTCTATACCTAGGGAAAACAAGTTAATTTGTTCTGTGCTTATTGGTGTTTCTGGACTGGAAACTTCTGTGGTATCCTGTCTGGGACATATGGAGATGAAAAGAAAACTCAGGGAACCCACTGCCATGATATCCCAAGGCAACCCACTTTCTTCCTGCCTTTCACAACTTTCCTTTTGCTTGTTTGTTATCTTATATTCAGTGTTTTAGTTGTAAGAGGAAGTACCCAGAAGGAAGGAGGAGTGTTTTTCCATCTTGACTGGAATTAGAAGTTCCTGACTTACTCTTTGAGTGAAAATGACTAAGGGTTACCGTTTTAGTCAGTTTTTTTTTGTTGCTGTGACTACAAGACCCAATGAGAACAATTGTAGAGAAGGAAAAGTTTATTTAGAGGCTGCCTAATTCAGAAATATCAGTCCATAGACGGTCAGACCCATTACTTGGGTCTCAAGGTGAGCCAGAACATCATGGCAGTAGAGTGTGACAGAGGGAAGCAGCTCATATGATGATCAGGAAGCAAAGACAGAGAGACTCCACTCTCCAGACACAAAATGTATTATCCCATAGCCACAACCCCAATGACCCTCCTCCTCCAGCCACATCCTTCCTGCCTTCAGTGACCACTCAGTTAATCCCATCAGGGGATTAATTCATTGATTGGGTGAATGGTCTCATAACCCAATTATCTCTCCTCTAAACCCTGTTGCATTGTCTAACACATGAGCTTTTGGGGGACACCTAATATCTAAACCATAACAGTTGCCAAGTGGAAGTGGGGGTTGACAATATTACGAAAAACCTTTCTAACTTATATGAATCAAAGAAAATAAGCTTATGTCAGACATGTATCAGAATTATATAAAATGGTGAACTTTTTCCATTCCTACACACTGAGCATGAATGGGTATAAACTAAGGATCAGCATATTTCCATACTCCATTTTTCTTTTCCTTTTTAATTTACTTAAGAAATGTTATGACCTCCCAGAGATTATGACCAGTTTCAAAGCTTGTCTTTTTATTTTGTCACTTCACGCATCCAGAGAAACACAACATGCTTTAAGATACAAATAAACACCTGTCTCTATCTTTGTTGTAGATTCACACATGCAGCTTTGCAAGATTCACTTTTGCTCTTTATGCAGTTTAATTCTGTTCATTGCTCTAGATTTCTTCAGGGATTAAAAAAGCAATAGTGTTTTCAGTGATGTAAAGTTAAGTATTTCCTTGATAAACAGGGCACTTTACACCTGCACATAATTAGAATGACATAGTGTGAAAAGTCCATCCTTTGAATTATAACTAAGAATTGGCCTTTCTTTCAGCCCTGGTTTTTACAGTTGATGAACTTAGAGGGTCCAAAAACACAACACCTTTCTGGACTCCAATTATACTGTTCTCTTTTGTTGACCAAAAGGGGTAAGCTGCAACTCTGAGAGTTGCTCTAATGGTTCCCAGGACTCAGAATTGCTATCAGCAACTGTGGAGTTACATGGGTGACAAAAACAAAGTTCTGGCTTGCCTCCTTGCCTACTTGTATCTTAATCACATAGAAGAAGAGCTTCTGGCATTTTCTACTGCTTCTGAATGTGGACTTTCTTGCACATTTCCAAGTTCAGCATTCCTTACTTTCCTCATTACTTTGCTAACATTCTGAAGTGCTCAGTCCCAGAAAGATCCTGATAATTGATGGTGGGGCATTATAGAAATGATTCTGAACCTCTACCCCAAATTCATAGTCTGTTTTCCCTAAAGCTAAATCACAGTAGTCAAAATTTCTTGACAATTATTTTTTTTCATATCTTTAGTTGAGCTATAAGAGTGTGCAGGATTTGCACAAACACCTGAAAAAATTTGTTGCTTGAAAGTCTTTAAAACCACTTCCAATCCACACCAAGCTGTTATCTATAAATAGTTATATAATTAAGAACCTGTTAGTTTCTTAAATGTGTTATAGTTATAAAAGGTGTAAGTACCCATTATGCATCAAATAGGATGCAGAATTTTAAAAATTACAAGTAATTTACCTTGTCATGTACATGTAATAGTAAAATTCAAACACCAATTTCTATTCTAATGAGAAATTTGAAATACTTTCTGTTTGTGAAACAATATTTACATTTTTACACAGTATTTGGAAATGACAATGGACTATTTTCCAGTTGTACGTGAAGAATCTATTAGTTAAGATAACTAACTTAATCATTGATAGTTTGGAGAGTCAATTAAGTCTTACAATTTACCAAGTTCTAGAGAGAAGTTTCTCAGAAAGCACTTTTTCTTACCTAAGCCATGTGTATTTGTCTTTTATATTTCTATGCTATTTTATTTTCAAAGGATTTCTTTTAGAATTTTATATTTTAGAAAATTTTGAAAATATGCAGAAGTGGACAGTAATATATAAGGAAACCTCACATTGTCAAACATCTAGCAATGGCCAGTCTAAAGAACTTTAAAAGAAACCGGGTTTTCTTGTTTGTTTGTTTTTTGTATTTTGTCTCGGGGAACAGGCACTTTTAGACATTCCAAATATCTAATTAAAATGATTCAAATGCATCTAATTTTAAGTAAAAAAAAAAAACCCGTATTACTAGCCTCACTTTTTTCTATACATGAAGTCAGTAATAATGCCTCAATATCAGTTATAGCAACCGTTAAGTGATTGGTGTTCCAGAAAGACTCAGATCTCTTAATAGAGTGGAGGTTACTGCATTTACAGTTAAACTGAAACCCAAATTTTGAGATGAGACTAGATTTCCCACTTTGCCAATTTCTTGTGGGATCTTGTCTTGCAAGATTTGAAGAATAAAGCCCACAGACAATAACAGAAGGGAAGAGTAAATGAAGCAGGATTTAAGCAAGAAGAGAGAAAACTCTTGCCATGCAGGAGGGGACCTGCTTAGGAACTTATATGGTTCTGGGTAGAACATGGAGCAAAATGTATGTAAAACAGACACTGAAAACAGCATCAAAATCATTGGTTGAAATCTATGTAAAATAGGCATTGAGAACAGCATCAAGGTCTTACCTTTAATTTTTAATTTTTCTCACCTCTTAGACAAAGGAGTTGCTCCTAGAGGTGAGCCTCATGGTCTTTTACATTTGAAATAGGTGTTGATGGTGTTCATTAATATTTATTACTAATATTATACTGATTAGCTTCCTGGTGTGGCCTTTGCATTTGAACAAGACCTCAACTGGGGCCCATCATTTCTAATTGCTGACCATTGACTATTCTTACTCAAATCCCAGTGCAGTTAGTTGCTACAAGGATTTAAACACTGCCACCTATCTCAATCTTCATGATGCAAGTATGGAGTTCTTCATTCAGGGCCTAAACCTCCCTGAACTCTGTCTCTTACTCTCAGAAATGTCAATGGTATTTGTCATCTATGTGTTTCCAACAAATTGTGAGGCTTAATGAACTATCAAATGCTACTAAGATGAAAGTTTATTTATAGTAGCACTTGTCTCTAAATAGCTTGCTGCATTATACAAATATTTATATACTTTATGAGTTATTCATATGCAGTTATGATCCACTGCTCAGAAATATAAAAGTATAAAATATATTCATGTGTCAAATAACATGCCATTCAAAATGTCTTATGAAATCTTATGAACCCCAAACACTTGCACTCTTCTAACAGTTATAGTATTTTGAGACATTATTGATCCATGTAGTGTTATAAAGTACCCTTTTGATTGGCCATGACAGACATCATACTACAGACTTACTAAGATTAGCATAAAAAAAGGTTAAAGAAGCTCTGTCCAGACTGTGGTTGTGGCTCAGTGGCAGAGCACTTGCCTAGCACGTATGAGGCACTGGGTTCGCTCCTCAGCACCACATAAAAATAAACAAATAAAATAAAGGTATTGTGTCCATTTACAACTAAAAAATATAGACTAACAACAACAACAACAAAAACCAAAACAAAACCAAGAAGCTCTACCTGAAATAAAGCTTGGCATTTATATCATACTTTCTTACCACTGTCCAGTGGCTTCTGAAAACATGTTTGTCCCTTTAAATTTATTCTTTTGGGATAATAATGAATAGTTTTAAGTAATTTTCTGATTTGACAGTTGTTTTATCTAAGATCTATGAAGAAAAAAGTTACTTTATGATACTTTTTATTAAAAGATATACAAGCAATTGTTAGAATATGAAAGAGTGTTCACCATTCTTAGTCATCAGAATGGCAAATTCAAATTTCAATAAAACATCACCATGACAAGAATAGATAAAAGGACTGACAGTGCCAAATACTGACAAGGATATAGAGAAGTTAGAACTGTCTCATATTGGTAAATTGATAAAATCACTTTGTAAAACTGACAGCAACTAGCAAAGCTAAAAAATGAATACCCCAGGAATCTATTGGCAAAAATGATCCTGGTAACTTCACACCTAATGCTCCAAATCTAGAAACAACACAAGTGTTCACCTGCAGGTGAATGAATAAATATAAGGTGTATATTCATACAAGGAATATAACCCTATATTCCAACTATAAACTAGTGATACATGTAAATACATAGATGAATCTCACATAAATTATACTGAGCAAAAGAAGGCCAAACACGAAAGAGGAGAAACTAGAACTCCATATATATCAAGTTCTAAAACAGTTGATTCAGTTGGGAAATATTAACTAGGAGAAGGTACAAGTAAGTTTTCCAGGGTGTAGGATATGTTCTATATCTTGATGTTGATGCTAGTTTTATAGATGTAAATTTCATCAAGATTTACCCTGAAAATTCATTTTCTTTTTCAAATATATTTCTTAAAAATAGAAATATCAGTCGATGTATCCAAAATTGTCAATGTGCCATGCAGAAGCAAAACTTTTGGACTAGTAGATTTTGAAATGTGAGACTTTAGTCCCAGAGGATAAAAACTTTTCTGAGTTACCGGATCATGTTCCTGAAGGTTCATCATGAGCAATGTCATTTAAATGCTGTGCTCCAGATGAAGTGATACTTAAATGTAGATTGACTACCATTGCTTTGAATTATAAAATGCCACATGGAAGTGAATGCCTCTCATGACACACAATTTCATTCTCAGACACATAAGTTAACAAGTTAACAACTTAAAAAAATATATATTTTATTGCCATCATAACTTATACGACGTCTTGAGAGCAATCATTTAAGTAAATAGCTTCATTATAAGAAGAAATTTGCTTAATAAAATATTCAAAATCTCCCAATATTTAAAAAAGCAAATGACATGTACATTTCTTATTTCCTGTTTTACCCATGTCTTTTTTCATACATACTCTACCATTGTTTCACATAAATAATATGTAGACTCAGAATAAAAGGATACAGCTCCCATAGGGACTATTTTCCACCTTCAATGGACTATCCTACAGAGGCATACATAGGAAGGTTCTCTGGACCCTGAGGGGATTCTGGTCACTAAGACATTTGCTGAGATGTTGTATTTTTGCTTTTGTTAAATCTTTGCACAGACTTCTGTGAGCAGTTGTTTCAGCTACAAAATCACACAGGGAATTAATTCCTAGGAGTGAAACTAAAGTCACAACTTTTGTTTGTCTTTGGATACCTTAGAATGCTTTTTCAGCACTACTTTTTCGATCTTTGAAATGGGGCAAAATTCATTTCCTGGAGTTAATTTTTACACCAGAGGACATTGTTGAACATCATTTTTCTTTAGAGGAGTGTCTGTATCTCACATCATAGCCTTGGCATTTTATTAAATGTGTCACTTCCCCAATTAAAATATACTGTCATAAGCCAAGTGCCACCCTCAGTGTTATAATAATTGAAACAAGGTAGACTATAGAAGACTTTTTATGTCACTGGAAGTGGTAGAGTCAGACAATAGTTGGATTCATTTATGATTAATCTTTTATGAATCAGCTGATTTTTTTCAAGGTTACTTTAAAAGGAGTTAACATTCCATTAACAACAAACTGTGATCTGTGTCAGCAATAAGATACTCTTCAGTCATTTATTTCAGTGCAAGAAGGCACTGCAGAGGCAGTGCAAAGGTAGAAAATATATTGAGGCAAAATTAGGGTTTTTTATAGAATTATGGATATTACATTTGATCTGAGTTTCATTTATTCAAAGTACTTGGCTATTTTACTTCAGTGAATAAATGTATGATTAGAAGAGATGAAATGATTAAGAAAACTAAACTATTACATTTTTCAAAGTTATAACAATAATTTAGTTATAATTGCTTGGAGCTATTATACTGAGATAATGGTAAATACCAGTTCAGGTTGCCTAAGCCTGTGATGGGAAAAGGGCAAAACCAAACCTGAAGAGAGGCCTAGCCTAAACGCTAAAGAATCTTTGAGAAGCTGGTATCAGAAGCTCATCACTTCAGAGTATACTTCACCTTGATTCCACTGGGCTTACACTTAGGCCCCTACACTTTAGAATTTCAAGAATAGAGACAGAAAACAGAAAAATCCCAAAGGTGTCTGTGAATAATTTTGAAAGTCGACTTCTCATGCAGTGTACAGTAGAGAGGTTAATAGCCCTGATATCCTTTTGGATTTTAAGATAAATCTATGACAAGGATCCTGAAAGCATCCATCATATTTTTTTCTGAATTAACTTAATAAATATGAAAATAAACTTCCTTTTCTTAAAAAAAATGGGTGGATGTACATTTTTATATTTCTCTCACCAAGTAAAACTGAAATCCTTGAAAAAAAGATGTACAGATATATTTGAAAGAAAAAGCAGACAGACCAGCTAGGGACCTTAGAATCCAAGCAACATGGTAATGAGTCCCCTAGGTTTTCTTTTTGCCTCACTTCTCAGACATGGAGCTTCAAAAATGAGCAAACTTGAAATACAAACTGATACAGACAAAGCCTGATATCTGCAGTTAAAGACCAGGAAAATATGAGCCCAGTAGACAAAAACTTTCTAAATAATAACCACTTCACTCCAAACACCATAGGAAAAACTAGCTTCAACCTCATCAATAAAGGCCAGTGGGGACCTATACCTTCACACTCAGACTTCCCAGACCGAGAAGTCAAACCTTCCCACTGAGATGGTGTCAGAGTTGAACTGGGGAGTGGGGAGGACAGGACTTCTTTATTCAGCCCCTGTTCTGTGGTAATAAGGATCTGTGGTATGTCAAAGGAGATCATACCACATGGAGGGCCTGAATGTTCACTTATAGCCCATAGTAACCAGATACTCCTGTTACTCTCAACTGGGTTAATATCACAGGAGGGGCAAAAGAGACTTTCATTATCTCCTACCTGTAATGACACCATCTTTGGGGTGTCACTGGAGGCCATATGAGAAGAAGTAACCAGGCATTACTACCCTTTCTGGCCAAGAGATATCAGTAGAAGCCAGGCAGGAAATTAGAACACCCACCCACCTTTGGTGCAGCAACAAGAAGCACCTCCCAGCTTGAATGAGTGAGTGTGTAACAGTGGTCCACTTTATGCTTTGAATACAGCCCTTGCTGCTCTGCCACTGGGACTTATTTTTTAAAAGGACATGTTTCTTTCATGTCCTCTCTATCTCTCCCTCCCTAATTTCAGGGAAAATAGGATTACCTTTCTTTCCCATCCTAGGCAGAGTTATCTATCCTTAAGCACATGCCCATCACAGGTTCCAGTAATTCAGACTTGGGAATGGCACCAGAAGATCTCAGAAATGACTGTCTCCCAATTCCTGTCAAAATCTTGGCAAGATTTATTTGGAGATATAGACAAAATTATTCTAAAATTTATATGGAAAGAAAAGGAAATGACATAGCTAAAACAAATGTGAGAAAAGAGGATGAAATGGGAGAAATCAATTTGCCTAGTCTCAGGACTTATATAATGACAAGGATCAAGACTAGAAGGTGTTGGCAGAGGAATAGGCACATAGTCAAATGGGACAAACTAGAGAATCCACATATTTACCCATAGAAATATGCACACTTGATTTCTGACAAACAAGCAAAATCAATTCAATGGAGAAAAAAAATTACCTTCTAACAAATAAGCCTGGAGCAATTGAATATCCAATAAATGAACTTCAGTCTTGATCTCATACCATATACAAAAATTAACTCAAAATAGATCACAAATTTAAATATGAAAGTTCCAACTCTAAGACTCTAAGGAAAAAGCAAAGGAAAAATATTTAGGGTCTAGGACTAGGCAAAGAGTTCCTAGACCTGAACCAAAAAACTCAATCAAGAAAAGAAAATAGTAAAAACATGGATATCTTTGAAAGTAGAATGCGTTATTCAGTGAAACACTGTTAGGACGAAAACACAAGCTACAGATAGAGAAAACGACTACAAACCAGATTATATATTGGCCCCAGGACTACTATGTACAATATATTAAAACTCTCAAAACTCAATAGTTAAAAAAAAAAACCAAAACAATCAAACAAAACCAATGCAATTAGAAAATGGTAAAATACTTTAAAAAGCATTTCACTGAAAGGGATATATAAGGCCCTGCCTGTCCTGAAGGATATGAGAAGCACCCTCTTTTTTCCAAAAAGCAGATTGCTGAAAAGGCTCAGGGCAACCCCAGGGTTATGAATGAACACTTCTGCTTATCATGAGCTGCCTCACTGTGGACTGAAAGAAACTGACTTCTCCTGCCCGTAATGGGTTTCTGTAGGTTGTCTCTCACCACACCTGAAAAATGTAGGTACTTCTTCAAATTCCTTATGAAAAATACTGATATTTAGTCTGCTCAGTTTGAGTGATGGATATCCCAGTCTGATTAATCTGCTGAACAGCTTTTGATAGTCATGAACAATATCACCACATTGGCCTCTTCCAAGTGCTTCAGGAAGGTCAAATGGACACAAGAACATCAAGTCTTATGCAACTTGTAGGATCTAAACCATTTCTCCCTCTGGTAAAATAGGCAAGCAGGACTGGTCTAAATAAACTACAAGGAAGCTTCAGTAATGAAAAGTAAAAATGCACCACATAGAGAAATTATTTGTTCCCATGACTAATACAGCCTCTTTTCATAGATTAAAAAAAAAAAAAAAAAAGAGGATATATAAAGGACACATAAACATGTGAAAAGATGCTCAATATCATTAAGCATTACAGAAAGGCAAATAAAACCAAAATGAGATATCACTATTTCCTATCCAAATAGCTACAATTAAAAATAGTGACAGCAATCAATGTTGCTGAGGATATAGACAAACTAGATCACATATACATTGCTGGTGGGAATGTAAAATGGCACAGTCACTCTGAAAACAGTTTGGCAGTTTTTTACAAAACTAAACATGCAACTACCATACAACATTGAACTTGTACTCTTGGACATTGATTTCAGAGAAATAAAAACTTTGGTTTACACAAAAATCTATCTATGACCAGGCTCCATGGGGCATGCCTGTAATCCCAGCAGCTTGGAAGGCTGAGGCAGGAGGATCACAAGTTCAAAGCCAGCCTCAGCAACTTAGTGAGACCCTGTCTCTAAATAAAATACAAAATAGTAGTGGGAATGTGGCTCAGTGGTCGAATGCCCCTGAGTTCAATCCTCAGTAATACCCACTCCCCCCAAAAAATATCTATACATGAATGTTCGTGGTTTTAAATATTGTAGTAAAAGAAAATGGAAGCAATCCAGGTGTCTTGAACACGAGAATGGTTTCACAAAATCTGAAATATATGTACTGTGGAATAATACTCAACAATAAAAAGGAACTAATCTTTGATACACACAGCAGCCTGGATGAACCTTCAGAAAATTACTGTGAGTGGCAATAAAAGCCAATTCATAAATATAACAAAGTATGGTTCCATTTATGTAACATTTTCAAAATGACATAATTGTACAAATGGAGAATTAGTGGTTGTCAGGGTTTAAGGAGGAGCAAGAATGGGAATAAAGTAAAGTTGGTTATAAAAGGGCAACAAACAGGAGGGATCCTTGAGGAACTGTAATTGTTCTCTATTTAGATGGGATCATCATGTATATCCTGGTTATGATATTGTACTATTGTTTTGCAAGATGTTATTATTGAACAAAGGGTACACAGAATTTCTCTTTAAATTTTTAACACTGTCTGTGAACCTATAATTACCTTAAATTCTTGAAAAGTTTATTTTAAAAAGAATATTAAAATGTGTTTTTAAATATAACAGAAACAGGAGGTAAGAGCCGGGTGTGGTGGCACATGCCTGTAATCCTAGTGGCTCGGGAATCTGAGGCAGGAGGATCATGAGTTCAAAGTCAGCCTCAGTAACTTAGCAAGGTCCTAAGCAACTTAGGGAGACCCTGACTGTCTCAAAATACAAAATAAAAAGGGATAGGGATGTGGCTTAGTGGTTAAGTACCCCTGGGTTCAATCCCCAGATCAAAAAAAAAAAAAAGGTAGAAAGAAAAAAGAGGCAAAAATATAATAAATGGTGCACATAGGTCTTCATTCTACCTTTATTTGGGTATATATTTTACCACCTCACCCTAGGTTTTCTGACCTCAAAAATGTGGACACTCTCAATCTGCTCTGTCTCTTACCTATATACCAGTATTAATGTGCTTCCTTTTTAAACAGAGAAGGAAATATATCTGGTAAACTTGTTTAAAGAATGAGTGCTTGAAGTTTGAGAATAAAGGAGAGATTTATCATATGGATCCTCATGAAACCCAAGGATAAGCAGTACCAAGAGAGATACAAACAAACCAATGGAATGCCATCAATAATCAAGGCAGATCATAGCCTCTCTAGTTTGTCTATCTCTGTAAGTTGGCTTTATTTATCTTTTTGAAGTCAGACATTATTGATGTTTTTCCTGCTGCACACATTCCTATTCCACAGTTCTCAAGTTTACTTAACTGAATGATTGAGACCAAAATAGATATTCCATCCTGGGGCCAAATTCCTAGAGAAAAAAGCTAATTTCCCCAAGGCCAGATTCTGTCCTTAATCCAATTGTCTTTTGGTCATTTTGGAGGATGAATATGAATATTGAGGATGCAAACCTAGAATCCAGTGATGCAGTGATATTTGCCTTTTGAAATTGATGATGCATAACATGAACAATAAAGAGAATTTCAGGCATGAATGAGGCAGATACTTTAGATGAATCCTTTCTTAGTGTATCACAAATAATCCACTGCCTGAATAGGCTATACATAGAGTGGTGATAGCCTAATTTCTATATTATATAGATGCCAAAATTCTCCTTATCAGTATTAAAGGATATGAAGGAAGTGCTTATCCTATATTTCCTCAACAATCCAAGTCCGAGTACCAGCTCCACTTCAAATTTCTGCAAAATGTCTTTCATTCATGTGTGATTTAATACCCTAATATATTTAATGCTCTTAGGGAGCAGTCCTTAGCAATGACAAATGGGAACTGGAGGATAAATGCTGAACCGGTTTGTCCCTGGAAAAGAAACAGGATAAATCTGAGGCATGTTTTATCCTGGACTTCAGAGCTCCAAGTAAAAGGGAGCCTGGGTTGCCCATACTACTAAGCTTCTAATAGCACACTTTCTTTTCTTTGTTTCCTTCCCTTCCTGGCTCATTCTCCCATTGTGGCTTCCTGTGATTAACTAACAAAACCTATCAGCCTTTAAATTTCTCCATAAGGGTTTTCTTCTCTGGGCATGCAATGTGAGGCAGGGAAGGAGGACATAAGTTGTGTAGTGCCTGGTATTCAAGACTGGCATGATGGAGGGGAATGGGAGAGACCAATCATTGGCAAAGGTAAGAGAGAAGTAGGACCATGAGAAAACTTCAGACCTAAAGTAGATCAACATAAGTCACATGTAGAAAGTGAATAGAACTTGAACACTGAAGGAAGAGCTGATCCATGCAGAGCAGGAGGAAAAGAATTATTGGAGAAGAGGTGTCAAAGTTCTCAGCCAGATTTTGGAGCAAAGGCAGTAAGAGACCAGCTAAGACCCATTTCCTTGGAATCTTGACAGATTGGAACACAAAGGGAATAAGGCCCTGCAGGCTACCTGGAGATATGTTTCTTACAGTGGTCAGTGACCTGAGGTATAGTACTGAATCCTCTCAGTGGAGGTCCAGGAGAGTGAATTCATCTATCTACATAGCCTTAATTCATTTGTCTAATTGCTAATCCATCTAAGCATAAGAATACAACCTTACTCACAAGGTAGATCATTGGCTAATGTATTTCTTTAGATTAATGAAGTGCTTCTTATAGAAGGAATGAATTATCTCCCTGTAGATATAATTTAAAGTAAAATCCTCAATTTTCAAAGCTCTATAAAACACAATATTTAAGACTTCAAAACAGATTTACTCAGGAACATGTTCAGTTATAAGCATAAATATAATGATCTAACAACTTGATATTCAGTGAGATTCTGATAAGTCTGGAAGAAAAGGGCATAATATTTACTTAATTAATCCTGAGATATAGACACCAAGGCTTTTCTCAGGGACACCTAATGAGAATGAATCAGTTCCAGTATCCTTAACTAGTTGATTGAATTGCCAATTTTATATAACTCTTTATATGCTAAGAACCTCCTGAACAAGAGCAAAAAGAGGGCTGGGGATATGGTTCAGTTGGTAGAGTGCTTGTCACACAAGCACAAGGCCCTGGGTTCAAATACCCGGCACTGGAAAAAAAAAAAAAAGAGCAAAAAGAACTTTAGTAATTGATTATGATTTATACTTTAAGTTCTATTTCTACTAGGAAGGAGCTGAATTTTCTTTAACTAATTTGACAAAACTCTGATGGAATGTATGGTTACAAATTAACAGATTCTGATAAAGTTAGCACAATATATTTCTTCTTTCATGTACACCTTTCTCCTCCTCAAACTTAGCGATGGTGGAAAAATTATAAAAATAATCAAACAGACTTAGACAAGATAAGCATCTTCATAGACCAGAGACAAAAAAGAAAGTGGGTGTGGTTAATGGAGCTGAAGTTTCATATTCCAAAGCAGGTAACTTTGCCTCCTCCAGGGTAAGAAGGACTAAAGGTCTTCCATGCCTAATGGGGAAATGGAATTGGTCTCACTTCTTAAACCCAGGAGCTATGATTCATAAAAGTAAGGGGAAAAATACTGACAACTGTTGCCTGAGGCTGCACTTATATGGAGCAGCCAGGCAATGTAGGCCTGAGGATATTGACATAGCCTCAGGACAAGGCTGCCCTAGATCACTAACCATTTCTATGCAACTTTCACATCCCCACCAGGAAGGAGTCTTAAGCCTTCATTATGAGAGCTACTTTGCAATCAAGGGCTCCAGGACATACGTGGAAGTAGCCTCATAACTTCTTGTCAGGAAAGAATGAGACCAAGTGTCAAGAAGAAAACAATACAAAGTAAAACACATGTCCTTCTTAAATAAATCCATGATCTATGATTCCAAAATGCACCAAGAAATTTAATGCTAAGAAAGATAGCCACAAAAATAAACATCAGAATAGGAGTTATTGCCTGATGTTGTAAATTTTATGGAATAACTTGACAGATGGTTTTTAAAGAATCATGGTTGGGAAACTCAAGTCATGAGAACATAACGGTCACAAAAGATTAAGAGAATATTAAACAAGAAGTTATGTACATAAAAAGGTGGGTATGAAGAAGAAACTGAAATGTGAGAAGCAAAAAGTATGTTAAAATGAAAATAAAATTAATGGATGGGATAAATTCTAAACAGAACATCACTGGATGAATGCATTACTGAGTTGGGAGATCACTTTACCCAACACAGAGTAAAGAGGTAAAATACATGCACAAGCAGTAAAGATTCTTGAAAATCTTTTCTGATCCTTTACACTTAAGTCACTAATCTCAGAACATCTGATCCAGCATACAGAGAATACAGGCAATAACAGGGAAGAATATTTGATAAGAAGCTGAGAATCTTCTGACATGGAAGAGAGACATAATCTTCAAATTAATGGCATACTCTGAGTAAAAAGCAGAGTAATAATAATAAGGTAATAACAATACAAGAGATCCAAAGCTAGATACATAATAGATGAATTTCAGAAAATCAAGAATAAAATAAAAATGAATAAAAGCAATAAATGTTAATTAACCTAAAAGTTAACAATTTGATATAAAACAGATTTTTCATTATCAATAAGAAAAGTCATCAAAAATGGCTATAGTAGGTTTAAGGTAAATTTGTGATCTTCCTGCCTCAGCCTCCCAAATTGCTGGAATTATAGGCACTTACCACTATGCCCAGACTAGTCCTGCTTTTTACTAACAACAGGCATATCAATGTTTAAAGCAGTGCAATTTACAATAGTCAAGCTATGGAACCAACCCACACCTGTCAACAGATGGATGGTACATATATATCAAATGGAATTTTATTCAGCTATAAAAAAGAATAATATTATGATATTTGCTGGTAAATGGATGGAACTGGAGAATATTCTGCTAAGTGAAATAAGCCAGACTCAGAAAGTCAAATGTTGAAAGTTTTGTCTCATATACAGAAGCTAGAAAGAAATAAGGAAAAGAAAAAAGAGGTATCTCATGAAAAAAGAAGTGAGATCAGTGGAGTAAAAGAAGGGGCTTGAGGGGGAGGCAAATGAAGAAACTGTGGAATGAAATTGATCAAATTATGCTATGAACATGTATGAATATACCACAGTGAGTTTCATCTTTATGTATACCTATAAAAGCACCAATGAAACATAAATAAATAGAAGGAAGACTAGTAGAGTAAAGGAAGAGGGAAAGGGGGAGGGAGAAGGTAAGGAAAAGAGGAAGTACTAGGAACTGATATGGAGCAAATTATATTCCATGCATCTATAATCATATCAAAGTTAACCACATTATAAAAAAATTCACCAATGAGCCACAAATTTTATATCAAAATCAAATCCCTGTTGTAAGTTTTGTAGGAATATATCCACTAGCTAGCTGGTCATGTCAATACAAATACCTTGTATTTACTAGAGTTAAAGCATCCAAGTTTGAGCTCACCTTCTTACCCCTTCGATGTAGTTGCTAAGCTAATAATGTGAATCATCATATGGTCCTCTTTTCCATCTACATTTGTTCTCATTTTTTGTCACTTCCCAGCCCATATATCCTGAGCTCATGTCAGTCACTGCTTATTGGTCCCTGGACATGCCATGCTCTGTCACATTTTTACATTTTTGCATACTTTTTGTTTTTGGTCAGGGAGCATTTACAGAAAAGATCTGACCAGGGCTCACTAGTCTTTTTATCCTAGGAAAACTTTTGGACACCTTATTAAGTCTATGGCTTTTAAACTGTGAAGTTTCCATAATGTGTCTTAACAATCCAGTAGGATGGAAGAGAAGGCTTACAAGAGGGTTCCTACAATTAACCTTGTATGTTAGATTGTGTGATCATTAAGTATCTTTTCAATTCAGATATTTTAAGTATCACTCTTTTTCATGTCATATTGGAAGTATATATAAATATTATATATACATTACATTATATATACATTAATGTATATTATATATACATTAAGGGATCTTGTGGCAACCTTATATCATTTAACAGCATGTGGAATTTGTCTGTTGCTGCAGCAATCAAAATTGTAACACTGAATAAAAAGAGATGATAGGACATTTTAGAAGTTGGTTAAGTCCTTAATTTTAACAATATTTATTTCCCACTGGAAAAATACCATCATCAATACATTATTAATATTAAACATGTATTGAGCATCTGCTTTTTTGAGTATAGTTGGTACTCTGAATGTGACGATAAAAAGAATAGAATGATTCTCAGCACCTGAGGTGGGGAAATTTGCAGAAAGTATTAGAAAACACTGGTTCAATCTTCCTGAAAAAGCCATTTTTTCAATTTGGAATATAATTGGACTAATTGATTATTGAGGTTCATGGTTGTAATTTTTATTTTATTAAGTACTTATAAATATTTTAAGTACATGTTCCTATTTCTCTATTGATTCAGTTTTTCTGAGTCTTCATGTTCAATGCAAATTCCTTTGCATTCTAGAAACATGATAAAATGGACAGTAAGGGCCACTACTACATAAACTAAAACCATATATCCATAGCCCATCCTGGCATGGGTCTTATAAAATGGAGAGTTGTCTATGTTGTTTTCAAATGGCAATTTTCAAGAGTGTCTCAGGTTGGTACCCTAGTCAATACATGTTGCTATAACAGTGCATCATAGACTAGGAGGCTTATAAACAGCAGAAATTTATTTCTTACAGTTATGGAGGCTGGAAATCTGAGGTCAGGGTGCTAACGTAGTTGCGGACTTGTGAGGACCTCTTCTCAGTTGCAGACTGACAATTTATTGTGTTCTGACATGGTGGAAAGGGAAAAAGAAAGCTCTCTGGGGTCCCTTTTATAAGGGTACTAATCTCATTTGTGAGAACTCTGCCCTCAAGGCCTAATTATCTCCCAAAGATCATACCTCTTAAGACAATCCATTGTGTCTGAGGTTAGGATTTTGACATAAGAATTTTGGAGGTACACAAACATTCAATCCATTGCTGTTGGTATCTTCTAAATCATACCTTGAGAAAAAGTCTAAGTGCAAGTAGTTTATTTGAGAGGTGACTGTAGGAGACATCATAAGGGAATAAGGTTAGAAGAAAGCTAATCTAGTGTGTGTTACTGACAAGATTACTACTGCAGGAAGTGGGAGCTCAAATCCTGCTGAGGACATCAGAGAGAACATAGAGAAAAAAACCTCAGAGTTGTCCTGCCCAATAGGCAAGGATGTAGGGGTATTAATACCCTTTGCTTGGCAATTATTGCACAATTACTGACCCAAGGATTTTCCCAGGGACATTAACTCCCTAATGCTTCTAGCCTGACTCTGCCCTTTCAAGCAGAATGTTCATATGGGCACAAATAACCCAGATGCAGAGTCACATGTGTTTGCAGCAGAAAGCCTTTGGTCTGAGAACAGTTGTTGCCATGGAAAAATAGACAGGGCTCTTCCTGAAATCTTCCTTGGGACTATAAAACCTATTTGAGCGTAGTTATATAATTCTCTGGTGGATTTTAGAATGTTATTCACTCCTCAGTTTTATCTCTTTGAATGACCTCTACCCCACTTAACTTTGGACAAATAACAGTTTGCCATGCCATTTACAGATAAATATAGACACTCTTCCTAAGAAGGACTTCCAGAATAACATTTGAAACTTAAATATTTAGCATAATGATTTTAAGGTGTTTTTTGTTGTTTGTTTGTTTGTTTTGTGCCAGGGATTGAGCCCAGGGTCCTTTTAACCACTGAGCCACATCCCCAGCCTTTTTAAATATTTTATTTAGAGACAGGGTCTCACTGAGTTGCTTAGGGCCTCGCTAAGTTGCTGAGGCTGGCTTTGAACTTGTGATCCTCCTGCCTCAGCCTCCTGAGCTGCTGGGATTACAAGTGTGTGCCACCATGCCTGGCTCAAGTATTTTTGAAATATTCACAGTGTGAAATAGTTAATGCCATATCTCCTATTATTTCATCCTTACTTCCTTCTGTAACTAAGAAAAATCAAATCCAAATGCACTGCACTCCAGGCATTTTAAATTACTTGAGCATTTCAGTTAGGAGAGCAATTTTGATTCTCAGAAGAATTAATATAAAAAGCTTAATATTATTTAAATATCACACATTACCATAAACATGAAAACATAAAGGCAATTAGATCTCTACCTACATCCCTGGCAAAGGTGATTTTAATTTCTTTAGGTATTTGAGAGGCTTTATAGAGATTTTGTGAGAAATATGCTACCACAGACCACCTACGTGCTCCCTCTTTTCCAAGTCAGTGTAGCAGACAAAAATCAGACAAATGATCTGACTCCATACTCAAGAGAGTATAGGGAACCATAGAAGGTACTTGACTTTTAGAAAACCACAGAATTTTAGCTCTTGTGCTAAAGACAAATCTGACAGGGATCACAAATCTGGGGGCATGCATGCCCATCATACCTCAATCACTATAGACATTATGGTTTAAAACCATAGATGTGTCCCCAGAATTGTGCTTAACATCATGTGAGAAATTATGACCAAGCCATTCCCAGTGATTCCTAAAGGCCCTTACTGGTCCAATAGAGGGATTGTCAATTTTTTTTCTATAAAGAGCTAGAGGGTAAGCTTTGTAGCTATATGGTTCCGTCTCAGTGACCCAGCTATACTGCTGTAGTAAAAAAGAACCATAGATAATAAAGAAATTAACATAACTATGTCCCAATAAGACTGTATTTATAGACAATGAAATTTGAATTTTTATGTAATTTTCTTGTGATATACAATATTCTTCTATTGAATATCTTCAACATTTAACATGTAAAATTATTTTTAGCTAGTAGACTGTATAAAAATAGGTGGCAGACCATATTTATCCCACAGGTCAGTTTTCAAACTCTGTCCTAATAGAGTTTCTTCATTTGCATATAGGGACACAAAAAAGTTGGGCAATTTGCTTAAGATTATATAAATGGTTTGTGGCAGATCCACTCAATTTGTGTCAAAATATCCTATACCTGGTCTGTATTAGAAGCTTATTATCTCCTCTCAGTTCTAGGTATGTTATTATATAAAGACTACAATATGGAGCATATGTGCATGTGTTTTAATACACTTTATTTTTTAGAGAAGTTTGAAGTCACAGAAAAATTGAACAGAAGATGCAGAAATTTTCTTTATGGAGCCTGTCCTTATATATGCACAGCCTTCACTATCACCAATATCCCACATTAATGTGGTATATTGATTATGATCTATGAACTGACATTGGTACATCATTTCAAAGTTCATGACTGTGTATATTCTATAGGTTTGAGAAAATGTATGACATGTATTCATCATAGTATCATGCAGGGTAATTCCCCTGCTGTAGAAATCTGTGTTCTGCATATTCATTCTTCCTCTTCCCCTCCCCTAATGTCCATGGCAATCCTTATCTTTTTATTTCATAGCTTTGTCTTTTCCAGAATGTCATAGTTGGAATCTTACAATATGTAGCCTTTTAAGATTGGCTTCTTTCACTCAGTAATATGCATTTAAGCTTCCTCCATGTCTTTTCATGGCTATTGACAGCTCATTTCCTTTTAGCATTGAATAATATTCCATTGTCTGACTATACCAATTGATTAATTTACCTACTAAAGGACATCTTGGTTGCTTCCAAAGTTTGGAAAATATGAATAAAATTGCTATAAATATTCATTCATAGAACTATATATTATTATATATTTTGTGTGAATGTAAGTTTTCAACTTCTTTAAGTAATTAACAAGGTGTTATTTTTTGTGAATGGTATAATATCTGTGTTTAGATTCATTTTTGTAAGTGAACGTTCAGTTCTCCTCACATCATTTAATGAAGATTAACTTTTCTCTATTGTATTGACTTTGGTTCTTTCTCAAAGATGAATTGGTTATATTTATAATTGCCTATTTCTGAATTTAAATTTCACTCTATTGATCCATTTGTCTGTTTTTGCTAATACCACAAGGTTCTGATTCCTGTAACTGTATGCATGTATTTTAAATTAATTACTTATTAAATTTAAAAAATTCCAAATAATATATAGTAGAAGTGATGAGTCCTTCAGTCTTATATTCTAACTTTATCAGTATTTTTTAATTTTTGAGTTCTTGCAGATAGTTATTTTTATGCTTTTATTAGTGCATTATAGTTATACAAAATGGTTGGTTTCATTTTGACATAATCATGCATGAATGGAATTTAATTTGCCCCATTTCAGTCCTCAATGCCTCTCCTTTACCTCCCTTCCTTCCTCTCCTTATTCTATTTCCTCTTCTCTATTGGTGTACTACCTTCTATTTATCTATTTTTATAGATATATATAAAGGTGGAATTGCTGTGGTATATTTAGGCATGAATACAGTATACTTTTGTCAATTTATTCTGCATTTCCTCCCCTTTCCCATCCTTTCTCCTTCCCCCTCAATCTCCTTCTTCTGCTCCACTGATCTTCTCTCTATCTTTATGATATCTAACTCTCCTCTTTACTCCTTACTTAACTCTAGCTTCTGCATATGAGACAAAACATTCAACCCTTGATTTTCTGAGTTTGGTTTATTTCACTTAACAGGATATTCTCCAGTTCCATCCATTTACCAGAAAATAATATAACTTCACTCTTCTTTATGGCTGAATTCAACTCCATTGTGTATACATTCCACATTTTCTTAATCCCTTTATCTATTGACAGTCTATAGACTGGTTCCATAACTTGGCTATTGTGGATTATGCTCTATAAACATATGTACGTATCACTATAGTATGCTGATTTTTGTTCTTTTGAATAAATACCCAGGAGTGGGATAGCTGGGTCATATGGTGGTTCCATTTCTAGTTTATTCGGAATCTCCATACTGTTTTCCAGAATGGTTGTATCAATTTTCAGTCCCATCAACAGTGTACCTTTTTAACCTACATCCTCACCAGCATTGAGTATTATTTGTATTCTTGATAATTAACACTCTAACCGGAATGAGATGAAATAGCAATGTAGTTTTGATTTGCATTTCTCTGACTGCTGGAGATGTTGAACATTTTTTTTCATTTTTTGACCATTTGTATTTCTTCTTTTGAGAAATGTTTGCTTAGTTCATTTGCCTGTTTAATGACTGGGTTATTTTTTTTAATTTGGTTTTAAACTTTTTCAGTTCTTTATATACTCTCAATACTAATTGCCTATCTGAGGAGTAGTTGGCACAGACCTTCTCCCAATATGTTGTCCTCTCTTTTCAGGCTGTTTCCTTTGCTGTGCAAAAGGTGTTTAATTTCATGCCATCCCATTTATATTTTCTTGGTGTTATCTCTTAAGCTTTAGGGGTCTTGCTAAGGAAGTTGTTGCCTGAAGCACTATGATGGAATCTTGACCATATGTTTCTTCTAGCAGTTGCAAACTTTTAAATCTAATTCCTAATTCTTTAATCCACTTTGAGTTAAATTTGTGTAGGGTGAGAGAGATCTAACTTCATTCTTCTACATATGAATATCCAGTTTTCTGGGAGTTAAAAAGGCTATCTTTTCTCCAACATATATTTTTGGTAACTGTCCAGTAAGAGGTGACCTTAACAATGTGACTTTGACTCTATATTTTTTCTATTCTATTCCATTTGTCTTCATGTCTGTTTTAATGACAACACCATTCTGTTTTTGTTACTATAGCTCTGTAGTATATTTGAGGTCCATATTGTGATGTCTTCTTGTTATGGTTTAAATGTGAGGTGTCCTCCAAAAGTTCATGTGTGAGAAAATGCAAGAAAGTTTAGAGGTGAATTGATTGAGTTATGAGAACCTTACCCTAATCAGTGCATTAATTCCCTGATAGGGAGTAACAGACTAGTAACTGTAGGCATGTAGGGTGTGGTTGGAGGAGATAGTCAATAAGGATGAGCATTTGGGGTTTACATTTTGTCTATAGTGAAAGAAGTTTTCTCTATATATATATTTCTCCCTTCTGCCTCCTGCTTCCTTGTCATGAGTTGCTTTCCTCCACCACACTCTTCTGCCATGATGTTCTGCCTCACCTTGAGCCCTGAGGAATGGAGTTGGCCATCTGTGGACTGAGACCTCTGAAACTATGAGTGCCAAATAACTTCTTCTTGTCTAATTGTTCTCATCAAGTCTTTTGGCTATAGCTGCAAAATAGCTACTAAACCACTTCTGCATCACTCTTCTTGTTCAGGATTGCTTTGGCTATTTCGAGTCTCTTACTCTTCCAAATAAGTTTTAGAACTGTTTTTTCTAGTTATGTGAATAATGCCATTTGTCTTTTGGTAAGAATTGCGTTGGATCTGTATAATCCTTTTGGTAGTAGGGCATTTTGACAATAATAATTCTGCCTATCCCAAAATATAGAAATTCTATCTTTTAAGGTTTTCTGCAATTTCTTTCTTCAGTGTTTTATAGTTTTCTTTGCACAAGCCTTTTTCTTCTTTAGTTGAACTAATTCTCAAGTATTTTTTATATTATTGTGAATGGGGTAGATTTCCTAATTTCTTTCTCAGTAGAATCACTATTGGAGTAAAGGAAAATTATTGATTTAAGAATGTTGGTCTTACATCATTCTATTTGCTGAAATTGTTTTTCAGCTCTAGAAGTCTTCTGGTAGAGTATTTGGGGTCTTCTAGACATGGAATTATGTTATCAGCCGACAGAGTGACTTCTTCTTTTCCTGTTTGTATCTATTTCATTTCCTTCTCTTGCCTAATTGCTCTGGCTAGAGTTTTAAGAAGTATATTGCATAGGAGTGCCAAAAATGGACATCCTTGTCTTGTTCCTGATTTTAGATGAAATGCTTTCAGTTTTTTTCCATTCAGTATGATGTTGGGTTGGTCTTGGGTTTGTCCTATATAACCTTTATAAGCCCACTTGTTTTTAGATTCCATTTGCATATTTTTTTTCCATTCTTTACTTTCAGCCTGTGTGTGTCTTTGCCTATGAGATCAGTCTGGAAAATAGTATGCAGTTGAATTTTGTATTTTTAATCCATTCTGCAAATCTATGTCTTTCAGTTGGGCAGTTGAGACCATTTATGTTCAGTGGATATGTGTTTGCTGTTTCCTATCATTTTGGTTTGTTTGCTATATTTAATTTGGTCTTGATTTTCATTTAGTTAGTTGCTCTTCTAGTGATCATCATCTGTTTGGGAACTTTGGGGTTTGTGTTTGAGTTATTTTATATGTAGTTTATCTTCGAGTATTCTTTGTAGTGCTGGCTTATTTGTCATGGATTCTTTTAGCTTATCCTTATCAGATATGGGAAGTTTTTACTTCCTCAGTAATTCAGAAGGATATCTTTGCTGTATATAGAAATGTTGGCTGGAAATTGTTTTATTTTAGAGCTTGGAATTTCTCATTCCACGCCCTCCTTGATTTTAGGATCTGATTTAAGAAGTCCAAAGTGAGACGTTTTGGTTTGCCTCTAAATGTCACCTGACATTTTTCTCTTGGGGCTGTTGATATTCTTTCCTTATTTTCTGTTAGAACTTTTGAAAGATATGTCTTAGAGAGGTTATGTTTGTATCGTGTTCATTTGGGGTTCTTTATGCATCTGTATGTGAATATCTATCTTATTTCTAATACAAAAAGTTTTCTGCTATTATCTCATGGAAGGTGTTCTTTAAATAGCTTTTAGCCTGTATCTCCATGTTCTTTTCTATCTGAAATGACTATCTGGTTTGGTGTCCTGATGCTTTTCTAGAGTTCTTGTATATTCTGAGCATGGTCTTTTATTGTTTTTTAATTTCTTACATACTGAGTATTCAAGTTGATATATCCTGTCTTCAAGGCCTCAAGTTCTGTCTTTAAGGTTTGAAGTTCTATTTTCTTAGCAATCTAATATTTTGGGGATACAAATAAATTTTAATTTGATTAATTGTGGATTTTATTTCCTGGAGTTCTGATTGATTCCTTTTTAATACCTCTATTTCTTTATTGAAATGATCTTTCACCTCCTGTTTTTGCTCTCTTATTTGTTACTTAGATCTTATTTTATTTCATTTAACATTTTAACCATCAGTTTTTATAGTCTTTCTCTGTAATTTCATCCACTTCTATATCTGGGTTTGTTTGCTTACTTGCTTGTTTCCTCATGTTTTCAGAGGTCTTGGACTTGAACATAAGTTGAGATGTATTACTGTTCCTCTTTCATGCATGTTCTTTGATGTGTAGTTACTTGTTTTGTTCTAGGGACTTCTCTCTGTTTTTACTATATAAGTAGATGTCCAGGAGTGGACCTCAGGTCCTCTTCTAGTTGTTCCAACTTGAGAATTATTTTTTGATTTGAGGTTTTTGTCTCCCCAATTCGGTGTATTGAAATATAGTTGAGGCTCAAGTGGGGCTAGTTCATGTGTGCAGTGAGGTTAACTATTACTTGGCTGAGTTGTGAATGTTGTTCAACAGCAGGATCTCTACTCTGAGAACTTCAAGTGTCCCAGTCACTTCCCAATCCTCTTAGAGAAAGCGGGGCAAGGTATAACAATAATGTTAGCAACCAATGTACAACCTTAAAATAAATGTCCAGTGTCTACTTTTACATCAGTAGCACTCATTACCATCTGTAGAGGAATGGTGGGGTCAGCATTTAACATCAACACCAACACTACACATCGTTCAGCTGGATCAGACACTAAACAGGAGATGCCTAGTAAATCATCCACTGTATCAATCACAACATGATTGGGGTAGTAATTACATAAACTATATAATTCTGTCAGAGAGTGGAATAATAGTTTCTTAAGTAAAGAGAAAATAAAATAGAAAGGGAAGAGAAAGTTTGAAATATTTACAAAGTAAGCATAGGAGCTGAGTGCCATGGTTCATGTCTGTAATCTCAGCAACTCAGCAGGCTAAGACAAGAGGATTGCAAATTTGAGGCCAGTTTCAGCAAATTAGTGAGGCCCTGAGAAGTTTAGTGAGACCTGTTTAAAAAAAAAAAAAACAAAGTTGGTAATGTACCTCAGCAATAAAGCACCTCTGGGTTCAATCCCTAGTACCTCCCCCTCAAAAGTGAACATAGGAAAAAAAGAGAAGAGAGGTATCAGATTATGAATATAAAGAAGGAGGAGTAAAAAAAGAATAACTAAAAGTAATAAAATAAAGGCAAGAAAGAGGCAACAGAAAATTTTGTCCATTAGTGGAAGAAGGGAGTGAAGAAGAGGTAACAAGAAGAATAAAAACCAAGGTATGATAGAACAATTATAAGATCAAACCAAATCAAACCTATGTGAAATTTTATCTCACTTAAGTCAAAACCAGGTTAAATAATAAAAGGGGAAAGAAAGCAATTAAAATAAAAGAAAAATTATATGAAAACTATCAGCACAGCAAAAGCACACACACATAAACATACACAATCACACAGAAAAGGAAATATAAATAAAATAAAATTTAAATTTGAAAAAAGGAAGGGGTGGGAGATGGGAAAAAGTTCTTAATGAGAAATAAAGGACTTGTTTCTGCTGATGTGATCAAAAGTGTTGACAAGGATGGAAGGTCATTGCTTATGCTACTATGCCATTCTTTGTATTTATTTATGCATTTATTCATTTATTTATTTAGGGGCTCGGTGACCCTTGGTTCAAAGGGTGGGGTTTGTTAAGTTCCACTTTGTGTTTCTCACCAAGCTGTCAGCCATTGTGGCCAATATCAAAGCTGGTTGTTGTAGCTTTCAATTTCCCATTTCACAGTATAGGATGGAGTAAACTGGGGAGTGCTGACAAATGATGTACTTTTATTGTGGGGCAGCTGTAGAGGTCTAAATTGGAAGTTCCAACAGGTGAGGTTTAATCTTGGCTGATCTTTGGAACTCCACTGGTGGGTATTTGAGATTTGATTCGTTCTCCCCTGTTGCTAAGTAGATGCTGATCTCTGCTGGACATTTGGGTCTCAGGGGCCTCCTAAAAATTCCACTTTTAGTGTTAGTCTAAATCACAGGTCTCACATATTCAACACCATGGATATAAATTACTCAGAATCAATCCTGGAGGGCAGAAGTGCCTGTATGACCAGTTTTAACTGGGCATCTCCCCAGTTGCTCATATAGGAAAGTCACAAAGTGGGTTCTTTCTCCTCAGTATCTCCTTTATATCTCTCTCCTTGGTATTATGCCCTAGAAACAATTCTCTCCACACCTGTTTCAATCACACTGGTTCAGGCACATTCTGGACACCACAACTGTTGACTGCTGAGTCAGACTGGTGATTTCTGAGTCAGACTGGTGACTTCCTTTATGAATTGCCAATCTCCCACCTCTGCTCCCTGACATAGGACTACTTGAAAATAGTTCCCTCTGTTACTACAACTTTGGTTCTCACCAAACTCTGGTTGCTTTTCCCTCAACAGCTTCCCCCATCATCTCCCAGTAGCCTAAAATTAGCCATCTTCTCTCTTCCATGGGTTCCCCCAAGACAATTTTATTTGCTGCACTTTTCTCCCTCTCTGCCCATCCCCACTCACCACTGTCAGCAAAGTTGGCACAACTCCAATGTATTATTTCTTATTTTATGTTCAGAGTTTCTTAATTTCTGTGTGTCTATGATTATTTTACTGTCCAATGTTGAATTTCAGTGAACTCCCTTAGTCACCCACCTTTGCTGAGGTGTAGTCTCCCTGCTGTTAAATCTTGTGCTGAGGAACTACTGAGAAGGGCATCCTTCTTCTAATCTGCCATCTTCAGACCTCATTAATGTTTTAAAGACCCATAGGCACACAACCCTCAGAAATTCAGCAGTATTTGAAATACCAGTAGTATTATCATGAAAATAATTTTTCAGTTTTGTTATAAATTACTACTACACTTTAAAAGTGAACCAATCCTAACTGGAGAATATTATGTTAAGTGAAATAAGTCAGACACATAAAGACAAGTACTGCATATTCTTTCTCATATGTAGTAGCTAAAGAAAAAGTCAACATGAATGTAAAATAGCAACTAACCAAGGATGGGGAGGGAGTGCTTGTGTTCAGTTGGTTGGATAAAGGGATTTGAATTTGCTCAGTACATGATGTATGCATGTGTGGAATGATCACATTGAACACTATTAATATGTATAATTAACACATCAATAAAATAATATATATTGTAAAAAGAAATCATTTACATGGATAGAGAGGTGCCACAGTTAGTACAGCCTGTGAGAAATCTCAAGATATGATTCTACCTCTATTGACTTGCTAGAAAATCATCCACAGATATGGATAAATCATGCTGGATATTAAGGGGAAACACCCTGAGATTTTTATATGCCTTCATCTCAATTGATTTAATAAAGGATTAAACATTTAAAAAGTGAACCATTGCTGATACTTACAACCAAAGTCCATTTTATAATACACATGTAACTTAGAAATTATATATGAAATATTCAAAATAGGTATATAATTAGCATTTTAGAAGACAAGAAAATATAAATGCTCTGTATAATTTAAAAATTTTTTGGAAATATTCCAAAAATGAAATAACAATCATGAACATATTTTTCCCTATTTGTGATCAAGATAAATTTTTTAAAAAATTGTTATTTAACACCAAATAAAGCACCCTTAATTGTAGAGGATACCCTTATTTTTATGGGTTCAGCATTTTCACAGGTAAAACTGCACCAACAAAATGGCTTGCAGTTGATCATTTTTTAATAGCATTGATTTGACTTCTGCATTATTTGGTGGCAGAGAAAATGGAGGCAATCTGTTGATATTATTCAACCATATGTATTCACTATCAGGAAGCAAAGATAGGAAGATATTCTACATGAAGTTTCCAGGAAATAAAATAATACTAGGAAAAAAAGTTGACATTATTAACATTTTTCCCTCCATGTACTGTACAGAAAAGCTACAAAATTGAAACTGTACCTATCATGATAATTAATGTGGATAAGAAACTAAGGAAAACATGTGAGTTTATGAATTAAGAATCATTCACTAACAAATCTCTCTCAGTGGTCTGTACTGTACATGAATTAAGCATCTGTCTGCTTTGAAGGGAAGCAATCTGTTTGGTTTACATGAAACTGTCACCCAGCATGAACTGTAACTAATGGAAACAATATCTTCCAAGATAAAATTATATATTATAATTTAATTCTGGCCATAGAACCTATTGGTAAATATGTTGAGTTGCTGATTTTTGGATTAAGAAATCCATATTTAATATAACCATTCAAATATACTGAGAGTGGTATAAAATCATTGGTGACACCTGATTTAAATCCAATTCAGTACAATTTTTTTATAGTGACTCATTTAAAAATCTTTATTTCCTCTACATGTGTGCTTAAAAAGTCAATATTGAATTGGGCAGTCTATCATTTTCTGCATGATTATATTCATAGTTAAATCCCATCACTCTTGCAGAATTTCCCAAAGCAACCTATGTTTATCTAAGCCTTCCTTTTCATACTAAGATTCATACCATATATATTCAGAAAACTTGTTTAGGATAAGTCCAGACTAAATGATTAGTGTAGTGCATCAGGATTTGATGTATAATGTGATGTCTATCAATTAATGTTGACAAATGTGTGAATTTCTTACACACCTGGTCCTTTTACACTGTGTTTGTGGTAATTCTGAATACAAATGCAAATGGAGAGTGATAACTCTGATGAGGATAGGGTAAATATTTTGTGAAGGGATGGTTAGCATAGCTGATTTTTTTTTCCTGAGCTTACATCCCCAGATAGATTCTTTGGGTTGAAAAATAATTCAATGCTAAATGAAAAATTATCTATATGTTTTATGCCAAGAGGATTGTTGTGAGTTTTAACTGTGATTTTGTATGTGTGTGTGTGTGTGTGTGTGTGTGTGTGTGTGTAGGGCTGACCAGTTTACATAGTATATAATAGGTAATGGATAGGAACTTCTTACCTTATGATATAAAAATTAGCAAGAATAATTAATATGCTTCTTTTCAATTTGTGTGATTTTTCCAATGGTTGGGACTATGAAATTTGAAATTTAGTGGGGGGAAATACTAGTCCTAGTTTCAAAAATTCAGGCTATTTAAATAAAATATATTTACAAAGTACAAATAGTGTTTGTTTATAACTTCATGGCAACAAAAATACCTCATTCACACACACACACACACACACACACACACACACACACACACACATCTTAGTATATATTTAATAGTTACCTTCAAAATAGTCAATCCCTCCTTCTCTAGCAACACTCCCGAAGTTTTGTATGAATGTTCTGCCTTTCTACAGTACTCATTTCAAATTTTTGATTAGGGCTTGAACTTTCTTACAAGTATAGAACAAAGTGCTTTGAATTTCCTTGAAGAAAATTATTGTTTAAACAGTGGGCATGTGGTGAAAAAAAAAAAAGCAAATGAGGTAAAACCTAGAGTTAGAAATTTATTTTGTAGAAATAAAACATCTAGAAAATAATAAAACTAGAAAATAAAGGAATGCTCTCTTTATGTTTTTTAAAAATTTTTCAATACTGTATGATGTTTTGACATCTTCAAAAATTACTTGCTTTCTTAGTCCATTTCTACTATTACAACAAAAGAACAAAACCTGATAAATTACAAACAATAAATATTTATTTCTCTCAAGGTTTTGAAGGTTGGGAAGTTCAATAGACTGGCACTGCCATCTGGTGAGGGCTTTTTTGTTGCATGATATTATGTCAGAAGGTCAGGTGAGCACATATAAGAAAAAGAGAGGAAATCACTCTGAATTTATCCTTTATATCAAGAAGCCACTCCCCCAGGCCTGGGATATAGCTCAGTGGTAAAGTAAAGTTTACCTAGCATGCATGAATCTCTGGGTTCGATCCCCAGTAAAAGGAAAAAAAAATAATAGAAGTTACTCCCACAATATCTAAACCCACTCCAATAATACCGACCTTAATGTTTTTTCATAAATGACCCCTTGAAGGTCTCCCCTCTTAATAGTTTTACAATGGCAAATTTTAAATTTCAGCACATTTTGTAGAGGACATTCAAACCACAATGTTGGTCAGCAAGCACCATTCCTCAAAAGGCTAACCCTTTCAGAATAAAGACCACAGGTCTGGTGCATGTCTTTTCAAATACAAACCATCCAATCCTGGGCCCAACCACATCCTTATCTAACTCTTAGGCACTAAGCCAGTTATCCCATGATCTACATCACTCGAGGATTAGGTAACAGAAAGTAGGTTCCAGGCATGTAACCCAAATCCCACGAGCATTATTCAAACTGCCAATACTAACCTGATGACTTGCCTTTCCTATGGAAACCCCAGTAAAGATTCTGGCTTCACATTTCCCCTCCTGTCTTCTGAACCTGGCGCTTTACCTGTGACTCGACATGTATACGGTGACCTCTTCTCTGCATCATTTGAGTATGATTAACTTCCTCCCAAGCCTTATTCTCATTTCCCCTTGTGGTCATGCTAACTTTCAAATTTTCAGAATGTTTCACTCATCAATTTGCATCCAAGAGGACAGAGTAAATATAGTCAAATGTTCTTTGAAGGAAGATGCTGGAGCTGTGGGGCAACAGCTTGCAACGTTCTATAGAACCTACACATAGCAAGGGATGAAAAGAAATAGTCTTAAAAACCTTTTTTTTGTGTGTGTGAATTCTGAATTCTGCCATGGCATGAGCTATCTTTTGAATTTACAGTAACGTGAGCTACATATCCACTTTTGTGCTTAATCCAGTCTGAATTGCTTCTCTTCACAATTGCAACAGAAACAATCCTGACACCAAAACTTGTAATAAAATATGTAGTGCTAAATCATGTAATTAGCTGAGGAGAAATTAGGTTGACTCTATAAGAAACTGATGTTTTTGGATTTGGTCATTTTTTGTTAAATAGTAACCAGACGGTAAATTTAAATGTTACTTGTTTTGAGGCTAAAGCCATGCCTGAGAGGGTACAGCATCTGGGAATTAGAAAAACAAATTCAGGAAGGACCTGGGAAAATGCTGCCTCATTTATTAAATCTGTTTCTCCTGGGACATAGAATAAAAATTCAAACTATGGCGCCTAGGCATATATCTAACAATGCAAAATTTTATTTGTCCTTTGTCATTTGAGTTCAAGCCTGCCAGATTTATTCTCCTGGATGTCTTAACAATTTTTATGTGACCAAGCCCTAGACAAACAAAAACAAACTCATTATCTGTTCTGTTTTCATTTTTTTGATAGTACCAACACTTTCCAATTCCCCTGACTCAAAAACAGCAAAACAGACTTAACCGTACTCATTCCATCAGTCTTCATATTTATTTACTTGATATTTCTATTATCAATACTGTTTCCTCATTCCCAAGACTCTCCTTTGGTTAATGTCTCATTGCCTATTGCTTCCAATGATTTAGCAAGATGAATTCTTTATGTTTACTTGGAGTATTTTTTTTCATTGTAATATCTTCATGCCAAAGAAGAAATTGAAGAAAATAATCAGGTGAAGAAGAAAGGGCATGAGCAAAATTGCAGGAATAAAAATAAAAGACTACTGTGATTTCATAAAGGATTAAGGATTTCTGGTGACAAGAAAGAATGTTAATGAAGGAATATTAGTGGTAAGTAATGCTGGGTAAATTGTATATATGACATGGAGTTGTAGAAGTTTCTGAAAAATGGTTGAGAGATTTGGACTGGAGATGATAATTGGCTACAGTTGTAAAAAGACTTACATTTTATACAATACTATATTTTTCATTTAAACCTCAATTAATGACAGATATTATATAATAGATAAATGAATAAATCCAGACTGGTTAAGAATCTTAAGAAAATCACAAAGCTAATAAAATTAAGGTCATCTGACTTACCTGTCAATTTACTTCTTTTTTCTACACTACATTATTTTCTACATCTTTAGGCAAAAGATCAAAATGACTGGTCTTGTGTTCTGCCTGCATTAAAGACAACTCTGTTGGAAATATATTATTTATAATGTAGGTGACAAAGCTGTTTTTGATGTCTGAAGAAAAATGGGGGTTAATTGAACAGGGTGGTAAGTAAAAGGGAATGAAGTTACATGACTAAGATTTTGGGGAAGAGGATCATTTAGGAATAAAAACTAGTTTCTTGTAATGGTTAACTTAATGATGCTGACAACAAAGCAACCTCTGCACTACACACTCAGAATGTGTAACTATACTTCCTCTCTAGATTAGCAATAAACATCAAATGGATAAATTTTAGTCTGTTAAGAAAGATGTCAGCACTGATAAGAGGAAAGCATTATACAAAAAACATAAATCAGATCTCAGTCTAGCATTGAAAGAATAAAGAAAATATTTCTGAAAAGTTTTATGAGACTTTTTCTGGGGTGAAATATGTCTTTTTATTTTGAAGGTGACTAATTCTTTCCCAAAACACTGAATCAAATTTGGGTTAGAACCTTATAGAATATGAAGAAATAGATGAAAGGGGAGCAGGGTGCACTGGGGATCACAAATAAGCAAAAAATTGCAGAACAACAACATTGCTATCACTGTCAATAAACAGAATGCCAGTGAAATGCCAGCTCTATATTGACAGTCCCTGTCAGAAGGTCATAAAATGAGTTAAAAAAAAAGAAAAACTGAACAAGGTAAAGTGATTGTGCCAAAATTTAGTGCCTCTAGAATCAATGAATGGGCTTATTTATTTGCTTAGTAATATTTTCTTTGTAATTTTAGATTGAGAGATGTTTAAAAAATTTATGAAAATAGATACATAAAGCATAAAATTAATGATTATTAAAATGATTATAAGAAATAAGGGATCTGAAGTTACTATTACATGCCCATTTTCAAAGAACAAAGAATATAACAATAGGGGCACAGTGCATGCTCTAGTCAGATCAATAATTTCATGTTTTCTTTGCTTTCCTAAAAATGAGAATTATTTAAAGGAAGTATTTAAAGCATCCTGAGGATATTATCAAAAGTAGCAGCAGTAATGAAGTCACCTCTGATATAGCTTAACAGACTCAGAATCATAGTTGCAAAAACTACCAGGCAATTTTTGATATCCTACACTTTTTTAAAGTAACATGAAATTAAGTCGATGTATTAATTACTTTTTGTATGATAAAAGCCCAGCAACTATGTATTTAAAGTATGTTGCACAATCTATTTCATTGTAAATAAATCCATTTTATTTCTTAGTCGTTTATGTTGATTAATGAATCGAAGCAGCCATCATACATAGCAGTATGGAGAAAATCAGTTTTCAACATCTGATACATATATGTCAAAATACATTAACAACTATAACCTCTGAATGAATTCTTGTGTATGTTTTCTTGTGGTTCCTAAAGTGCAAGCTAAAGTGATCAATTCCATTATTGCATTTTTTCATCCTTGATACTAGACATTGGCAATTTAAAAGGTTAGACCTTGAAAATAGTGAATCATTATTGATTTCTAACATAGTAATTTCACAGTCTGAAGATAACCACAATTTCCAAAAGAACTATTAATTATTTTTGTTATTTTGAGGAATAATCTCCAATCCCCACTTCAGAAATCATTATCAGCATATAAGGATAAACTGGAGGATATTGTTTTAACTTAATATCACTTTTAGGTGAACTACATTTTTGAAAGAACAGAAATATATTCAGAAATAATCACTAATATAAAACTAGTATCAGCTAATGTCCAACTATTTTAAAGTTTGGGAAACATTATGATGTATACCTAGATATCCCTTCAATGAAGAATTTTCTGATAAAGTTGATATGAGTCCTATGGGAAAGGATTATAGAAGGTATGCACATCAGATTATGGGAATCTTGAAGTCCATGTTAGAATTCTGCCTATAGCATCTTGTTTTATGTTTATAAATACCATATTTTCATACAAATTAAATAAACATATTTCTGCTTGCTTCAGCTACCTACAGCCTTGCAAGGTCCTCGATATATATTTTATCTGATGTGTACACATATATGTCTGAATTATCCAAAATTAGAAAAAAAGGAGAAAGTTGACAAGTAATATCCTTATATATCAAAGAGTTCACAGTTCCATATAAGGATTATTCAGAAGAATGAACTCTATTTGGCTCACTATTTACTATTGATTAATGTTCACAAACATGGTGATGAAGCATGTTAAATTATACTTTTTCATTTGGTACATTTATACATAATTGGCAGAAAAGATAACCACAGTGTTTGCAGTTTAAAATCCTGTGGGATATTAACAGACATCGTGTATGATCTAGCAATTTTATAGTGTATGTATTAGATTTCTCTGTATACTCCAATTTTCAAAATATTTTAAATAAATCTCAACTTTATATTGGTCCTTTCATTAATAAATAATTTAAATAAATATTTGACCTCACATATCTGTATGAGGATTATTATAATTTATAAGGGCTCTTCATTTGAATTTTTTTTTCCTGCAGTGCTGGGGATTGAACCCAGGGCCTTGTGCATGCAAGGCAAGCACCTCTACCAACTGAGCTATCTCCCCAGCTTCATTTGAAATTTTATGTAGTTCAGCTATTCACCTGAGATATGGATATTTTCTACACTCTCACTGTCAAAGTCAACCTGGTTTGAACAACACCAGTTGTGGAGATCTATATATTTCCCCATGCTTCTTCTATCTTAAGTTGACAGAAAGTTTATCATATAATAAGAGATGATCTTATACCATGCCTTTCATATGTGTCTACATGTATAAAATGTAAGATCATATTAAGTCTGACAGCTTATAGAATGCATTCAATGAATATTCTTAAATCAATGAACAAATTAATGAAATAAAATAATGGTGAGTTGAGGTGAAGATTTGTAAAGAATGATCTCTGATTTGTAAAGTCTTAAAGCTTTATGAAAAAAAGAATATATGAAAAGGTGGGGGTCCCTCAGCCACATCCCACGTGGATGAGAAAAGGGTTAACTGCCGGAGGATGATGTTGACTATAAATCCATCAATTACCCATAAACTTATCTACTCAGTGAACACACAAGAGCCAATACGTTTTTTATATGAGAAGGGGCGTGACGGGTCTGATCATACCAGCTCTGGCCTCTAACAAACATGGAGTAGCCCAAATCTCTTTTATTTATAGACACACAGGTAAAAGGGCCCAGAATAGGAGGAGCTTCTTCTGTAATGGACAGGATAGGATGGAGTTAGGGAAGCCATTTTCTCAGGGAAACTAGACAGGGTATCATCTGATTCTGCTAGATAAGGATGGCTTCCCACATGAAAGGTTAGATATCAATTAGAAGATTAATCTAATTTTGCTTAATTGGCATTAAATCATTCCTCCAAGCCACATGCTTTGCAAGAAAATGTTAACAAAACCATATTTGCAATTATTTTATTGTTCTGAAGACCCCTGAGTTCTGTTTATTCCTTCTTAAATATTGTTCTGTTCACATAGTATAATTTATTTTGCTTTTTATTTACATTCAATCTCTTTCCTTTGTCATCTTTATCTCCTATCTGCTACTGAGTTCATTCAATGATTTTTATAAATTGCAAATATTGTAATTCTTAGTTCTAAAATTTCCACAGTTCCTTTTTAGAGTTTCTATTTGTCTGCTGAAAGATTATATCTTTCCATTTATGGTGCATGGCATATTGAACATGATTATAAAAAACTGTTTTAAGTGTGTGTAATCTCATGGTTGGCATCTGTTGATGGATTTGACCTCCTGTTTAACCATATTTCCCTAGTTCTTTATATGCTAAGCAAGTTTGGAATATATCTTGCATACATTCAATACTGTGCTATGAAACTCTGAGACCTATTAATATACTTTGTATCATGTTGATTTTGTGCTTGTCTTGGTTGGAAGTCAATAGAGTTGGTTTCAAAATGCAAATTTCTGTCCATGATGATTCCAAAGTCAATTAAATCTTCAAAGTTTGGTGATATTTTGGTCTGATTCTCATATGTGCTACTCAGAGTCTAGTCTGGTGCTTAGGCACTGATTTATATGATAAGGTTCTTAAAATCTTTGCTAGATTTTTTTCAGTCTGTTCTACTTACACCTGAAGAGTTAGCATGGAATTTATGTTGATGCATTCACAGATTTAAGATATGCCCTTCTATAGTTCTCTGCTCTCTGGAATGTCTCTTACACTCTCCAGATCTGCAACTCCTTTTTTTACTAACTCTTCTGATTAGAAAAGGGGGCTCTTTTAGATTTTTAGCTTTTCACACTGTTGTGCAATTTAATGTGACTGAAATCTCTTGCAGAGCAGAGTAGTGAGAGAAATGATAAACAAAGTAAGTAACAAGTATTTTCTTCATACTCTTTGGACAGCAGGGGTCCATTTTCTTGTTTCTTCAGACCAAAGAAATAGTTCTAACTTCAGGGTTTTAGGTACTCTTGCTGGAGCCACAACAGCTGTGCAGTTTCATGACTAGAGCTGACCTCAGGGGAGTGTTGAAAACAAACTAGAGATTTTTCCCCAACTCTTTAACATGCAAGGAGCTCTTGTCCTTGTTCTCTTTTGAAAAATGGGTGGTTTTGTTGTCAGGACACACTCTACTCTTCTATTTGTGCCAAGGCCAGAGTACAAAAGAAAAACATCCCAACTTCCTTTATAAGCTTTAACTGAAGTTTTCATTTTAATCCTTAATCTGCCTGCTTTTTCAGATTCCTCAGGTCGTTGCTTTTTCTGTCCAGTTTTTAGTTGTAATCAGTGGACAAAATATTTATATTTTTGAGTAACTAACCCAAAATTTGTTCTAATTTTATAAAATACATGAAATCACAGAGACAAAGACAGACAGATGAATATATACACAAATAATTATCATGTTGCTGTGTCAAATCCTGATTTTTTTTCAAAGCACCAAGTAACTTGTTTAACAGTTGACAATCTCTTTTTCCTCTCCCTTTGCTTCCTTCAATGCAATCTTATTCAGTGAGAAACAACATATATGTGAGAAGTTCTGTGGAAATGCTAACACATGAATGGTGGCAAAAAACAATTCCACTCTTTTTCTGTGGTGCTAGAGATTGAACCCATGGCATAGCACATGATAGGCAGTGCTATATCACTGAACTACACACAGCCCTGAGAATTTCACTCTTAATGCCATAAATATTTGTGAGGCAAGTCTTCTTTATTAAAATTCAAAATTACTTTACTTGTAACTTAAGATTTTATCACCCTTCTTTTACTAAAAATGTTGTGTTGAGTCTTGGAGATATAAAGATCAACAAAAATGTCTTTAAAGTTATGTTTAGTTGAGAAAATTTGGTATTAAGCAGTTAAGAGTCATCCCATTAAGGACAAGTTAATTGGAAGAGATGCTTTGTGAGTATACTTATAAAACAATTCTCACTTTCCCCCATAACCATGCATGAATTAAGCTGTTGAAATTATAGCACATTTTACTGACCACAGGTCAGAATTCTAGATTTAATTGGAAGAAACTACAGGATGTGACTGTGACAAGAGTCCCTGTTCAAGAAATATTTAAGCTGACTGGAAGTTTGGGAGAGTTTTAATTAAAATTGAAATTTAGTTTGCATTCCAGTTTATATGTTGAATTATTAATTAGAAGAGAAGAGGCAATTCTACCCAAAATATGAAATGAAGCAAAGGAAGTTCAAAGACTCATGAATGGGAATAACAAACACAATAAATATATACAGAGATGATGAATCTAAAAAGTAAAAATAAAAGAGCAAGTGAGAGAGAGAAATCAAAATTGGTTAGCCCAATTCCATGTTTTGTGCTTGAGAAAACCTAAATTCTAATTTGGTGAAAGTTTTGGCACTGGAGTTGGGCAAGAGTTGGTGTCAGCAAACTTTCTTTGCTAGTCAGAGTCATTGCTTTAGACTTGGCAGGCTATATGATCTGTCACACCTATACAGCTTGACCACTGCATGCTAAAGGTAGCCATAAACTTTGGGTGAATAAATGGACTTAACTTTTTTCCAATAGAAATTTATTTAGTAATACAAGTAGTAATGGACCAGATTTAACACATGGGCTATAGTTTGTTCATTGCTGGTCTAGAAGGCAAACCTCTTGAGTTCCCATTGGAAATCAACTATTTGGAGGACTTTACTTTTATGAAAGAACACAAGGGATTAAAATTTAATATTTTAGGAAGTGAATTTTTCTGTTGTTTGTAATTTATTTTGAAATGCATTAAAAATAAGATGTAATGGTAGATGGCTAGATAGATGAATAGATGAATGTCAGAAAGCAAGTATAGTAAATATTAGTGAAAGAATCTAGGTGATAATTATATGAACATCCCTCATATAGAATTTCTATCTTCTGTATATTTGAAGATGTTAACAATAAAATATATAAAAAAATTTAGTGGAGGGCCTAATTCAAGTTTCTTAAAATGTGTAAGTTCTCTAAGAAAATCAAAAGGTATTTCTTGCTAATATTATTTTAGTGGAATAGTTTTATGACACATTAGAAATGTGGAATTAAAAAAGTAATATTTTCAAAGAATTATACATCAGTGATACTTTATATAAGCCAAAGATTTGGATGCTGTTTGTGGATACAATTTTTCATTTACCACAGAGCTTTAGGTTTTGGCCAAAGAAATGCCAACAAAAAATAATTAAGTTTAAATTTGGTTAACAATCCAGTTTTTAGGATTTTTTAAAAAATCCATATTGTCATATTTTCCCTGTTATTTTAAAAACACTTATTGTGCTAGTGGTTTAAATGCAAATCGTATTGTGAATTTTTATTTAAAGCCCTCCTAAGAATAAGGTTATGGGCAACTTAATATGACTCAGTGCACATAAAATGAAAAGGTAAGACAACCCATGGGTGTTTTACTGTAGTTTAATATATTTTTCCTGAACTAAATATAACCTTTTTTTCTCAGAGGGAAAGCTAAATGAAATTAGAAAACGGCCTCTTGCCACTCACTCTGTTGCAATAGTAGGATAATTTGAAAGTTACTACTGTTTAAGTTCAAGTTTATTCCCATCTGAGGCAGAAGTATATTACCATTTTCAGAAAAACATTCTTTGTAATGATACAAACCACTAGAATCTGTATAGATTTTTATAGCATTTGTATTTAAGTAAACACATAAGTCCTAAAGGAGCCATAATATTCTGTGTGCTATGTTAAATATTTTGACCAACTGTGAAATGTGAAAACAGATTACTGATATTTCTAACTTTTATATTTTGCTATCTCAAATAGTCAACAAGAAAGAGAGCCAAGGAGAGTAAATTATGTTACTCAAACATGAAGAAAATCTCTCCCTTTCTTTGTGCTGTCATTTCAAAACTTGATATGGTATTGTCATTATGATATACCCTTTGACACAAGCAGAAGAAGATGGTCCCAAAGAAGTTTATATAAAAATCATATGTTATAAAACTTGAAGCTGTTCGAATATTAAGAATAGCAATTATTCTAAAAGTTTCTCTAAATCGTCCTCAGTTCTGTGTGTGGTTTTTTGTTTGTTTGTTTGTTTGTTTGTTTTTGGTGGTATGGGGGATCAAACCCAGGACCTGGCATGCCATTGAGCCACATTCATATCTCTCAATTTCTCTAAATCTTAACCCTTAAAAACCAAGCCAAAGCATCTTTATTGCACCTAATATTCTGAGAAAGTTAATACCTTTACTTTATTTATTTCTATGTGGTGTTGAGGATGGAACCCAGTGCCTCACACATGCTAGGCAAGTGCTCTACCATTAAGTCACAATCCCAGCCCACACGAAAGTCAACACTTCACATTTTATTTGATCGTGATTTTCAGTCTTCTTTTTTTTTTTTTAAATCACAAAATAGTGAAAAAGTAACAACAGAGTTAATCAATTGAGGTAACGTTCAGCCATAAACAACTCAAGGAAATAATAATTAGCAAACTAAGGATGGAATCAAGCCACTTTTCAACCATTGAACTAATAGGGACCAGAGCTGTATTTGATTAAAACCAAGTGTATCTCAGAAAAAATCACTTTCACTTTTTGATTATTCTTCTCTGAATAGTTATTTAGCCATTTCATTATGAATAATAAGCATGAAGGTAAGTGTAGTTCAAGTCTACTTAGAAAAGTATGCACAAAGATACAAGTAGACCAAAGTTCATAAATAACCAAAATGCATAAAATATGTAAAAGAGATTACATATATCCTACTTGTAGGACCAGAAAAAAGCAATTGGGAGGTACAAAGAAGTTTAAAGAAGATATTCTGCCTTCCAGGATTTCACAAATAAGCTGTAAAAAATTGGAAGTGGCCACTTAAACATGATATGGTTTAATGTTGACACAACTACAGTAGTATTTGTATAATTTATTTTATATGCTCCCCCTAATTAAATGGGATCTTAAACACACTGACTATGATATAAGTGTTAAAAGAAAGTTTCCAGTTTTTTTTTAAAAAAATTTAAAACATTATATTTTGTATTATTTAAACAAAGTTACAAATTTTCTAGTTTGGTTGACTATGACTTTTGGAAGTTCACTAGAACAAACAGATGTTAAAATAAGAGGTAAGGAGAACACTGAAGCAACCTATAAAAATTGAAATTCACCTCATTTGAATGATATTTGTGAAGCAATAGCACTAGTTGGATCTAGCAGCTAATACAAATGTCTTTAATATCAGACAGTTTATCTTGACCGTGAATACCCTGTATGTTATACTAAATTCTGACTTTACAGTTGCATAGGTAGGCCTAAGTTAAAATTTCTGCTGTGCCACTCCCAAGCTGTAAGATCATAGGAAAACTGATTTACTTCTTTGCATCTGCTCTCCCCTGGGAGTAGATCACATTTCATTTTTTTTTAGGATGAGTGAAGAAAGAACTGTATGCCCCTAGAACACTTCAAGTACTTATTAGGTAGCAGTTCCTTTCCATATGTCTGATTCACCAGGTTTTTTTGTGTGAGGTTTTTTGTTTTGTTTTGTTTTGTTTTGTTTTTTGAGCAGGGGATAATTGTCCTTTGCTCACTACATTCTTATTTGGAAGAAGTAAAAAGCTTTTTTGCATAAAAAATATTGTTTTAGTCAGCTTTTTCACTGCTGTGACTAAAAGACCTGACCAGAACAATTTTAGGAGGATAAGTTTATTTGGGTGTTCATGGTTTCAGAGGTCTCAATCCACAGACAGCAGGTTCCATTCCTCCAGGCTCAAGGTAAGACGGAACATCATGGCAGAAGAGTGTGGCAGAGGGAAGCAGCTCACAAGATGATCAGGAAGCAGAGAGACTCCACTCCCCAGATACAGAATATATACCCCAAAGCCACGCTCCCAAATGACCCACCTCCTCCAACCACACCCTCATCTGCCTCTAGTTAGCACTCAGTTAATCCTATCAGGGATTAAGTCACTGATTGGGTTAAGGCTCTCATAACCCAATCATTCCTCTTCCAAACCTTCTTGCATTGTCTCAAAGGTGAGTTTGGGGCACACCACATCTAAACCATAACAAATGCACACACCAACAGACACACAAAGAGACTTTATCTGAAAAATTGTTCTAGGGACATACATATTCCTCTTTACTCATCCTAAAATAAAGAAAAGTGATCTGCTCCCAGGAGAGAACAGATGCAAAAAAGTAAAATAGTTTTCCTACGATCATACAGCTTGTGAGTGGCACAGCAGAAATTTTAATTTAGGCTTACCTATGTGACTGTAAAGTCAGAATTTAGTATAAGATTCATTGACAAAATCTACTGTTGTGATATAAAGTAGCTCAATTAAAAATAAATGTACAGGCCTATGAAATCCCCAAAGATAGAAACATATTTTAAAATGTTACAAATTTAAGTTCTGTATTCTTTTATGTCAAGGTTTTTGTCTTATATTTTAGGTATCTTCAGGAGTCATATTCACCATAATACCAAAATTATTCTTTTTTATTTTGTATGAATTTTGATAGAGATATGAAAGAAATGGATTCAAAACATTTACATTAGTATTTACATGATATTCTCAAAAAGATCAACATTTTTAGGGTAGGAACCACCACTTGACTAGGAGTTGAGAAATCTGATTCATAGATCAACTTGCCACAGTCCAGTTGTGCTATTAGTCATATCTAGTTTTGCCTTTCTGAATCCATTTTATCATCTCCAGATGAGATAGTCTAATGATTTCTAAGGACAAATTTGCTGCCAATATTCTAAAATTCCTGGCCACATAAGCTCAATTTTGTTAGTCTCTCTTTATCCACAGCACTCTATGTGGGTATTAACATGTTGAAATGGTAGTTCATGCAATGTTTTGCATATTTGACCTTAGAATATGTTGCTGGTATCTGTGGAAGAGTGTATTTAAATTGTTTTTTGGGAGGTGGAGCCAATATTAAAATGCTTGAGCATTCCCCAAGACATTTAATCAATATTCATGGTAGAAGAAACAAGTAAGCATTTTAAATGCACTTAAGAATGTTTTCCAGCATATGGCAGACTAGATATCCTGGAAAAAGAAAGAAAAGAATAATTGTAACACTTGTTTTAAGACATGAGCATTTGAAATAGATAAAAAAAAAAAGTTCTCATGGGGAATGACAGAACCAAAACAACAATGGAGGTTAGGGGTTAAAAAAACAGAAACAGTTAAGCTAGGGCAGATGCTAAGACAATCTTGGAAGATTATTGCCTGATTTCAGTAACTGTGTGGGTATAGGAAGAATGTCTTCATATTGTACACTCAAAACTGAGATTGCAATTTAAAGTTAAAGACTTTGTAGTGTGGATAGGTGCTTTGGGGCTTGCCTATAATCCCAGCAGTTCAGGAGGCTGAGGCAGGAGGATTGCGAGTTCAAAGCCAGCCTCAGCAGAGTAGTGAGGCCCTAAGCAACTTAGTGAGACCATGTGTCCAAATAAAATATAAAAAAGGGCTGGAGATATTGCTCAGTGGTTAAGTGCTCCTGGGTTCAATCCCCAGTACCAAAACAACAACAACAACAACAGCAACAACTTTGTACTGTCATACCCTAGGTTAAAGAGTAGGCTGGATAAAATCTACATTCCAGAAAGAATATAATTAGAAACATTGAGAATTTATAACCATATGCAAATCCTCATGCTGTGCTGGGGCTTGAATATCCAATATTTCTATGATTTGAGAAATCCCCAAACCAAGATGATATCATAAACAACTCAGAGTGACAATAGCAAAATCAAATCCCTTCTAAGGGAATATATCTTCCATCAAGGTCACATCATATTCCCACAGTGAGAGCTTCAGTAAACACAAGTTCACCAACAAATATTACACAACAGGAAACAAGCCATGTGAGCAAGTTGGACCGATTATAAATAGCAGAAATAGAAGTTGAAGAACTACAAGTAATTGTATATAGTTTTAAAATGTGACTTGAGGGTCAGCTAATTGAAAGCTGGAATGATGTTTGCATAGTTTTATAAGAAGCAAAGCATTAACAAATCTCAGACAAGATAAATAGGATGCTCAGTTTTGTAGAATTAAAAGGCATAATATGTGTCAATTATCATTAGACCTCAATCCTATTATTGTTACAAAAGAATAGTATGTGTTGAGTCTCAGGGTGGAGCCCTGCCTCTGTATAGAATGAACTTCATGGTCATGAGAAAGATGCTTTTTCTATTTGTGTTTCAGTTTAATCATATGTAAAATGAGGCTAATAATACACTTATGTTTTGCTGAATAAAAGAAAAAATAAGAGATGCTTTGTTTTCTAATACAAAAATGTGGATAGTATCATATCTGGGATTAGAGATTTTATAAGGAAAGAAATTATGAAAGCACATACTTAACTGTTCAATGCATATCCATAAATATTCAGTAGGGTTTTTAAAAAATATTCCTGTTATTCAAGTGTGCATTCAAAGCATCTTACTTCATGATGAATAATATAATAAACACTAGAGACACAAAACTGGTTAAAACAAAAGAAGCAGGTGGGCAAACAAGGCCTATAAATTAGCAATTATAATGTAATACTTTATTTGCCTTAATATACAAGTGTATAAACAAAAACTAAAATCCCAAAGAGAGAAAGGTGATAATTTCTTTATGAGGTGGTCAGCAAATGCTTTACATGAAAAGAAATATTCAAGCTGAGTTGAAAATGATGTGAGGTTATTAGGCATAAATGGAAAGGAAAGGGGAAAATGAACAGAATACCATGGACAAAATTTAAAAGGCTCATGAAATTATATCCAAGTAGTGCCTTGTGGATGAATTAGTCCCGATTGAAAGGGATATGGAAGAAAATGAAGACTATAGACTAAAAATTAATATGAACTTGAATGTAAATCTTAGGAAGTCAAAACCAATATTAAGTATTATAGGATTTTGATCTTTCTTTTATAACAGCTTAATTGAAATATAATTCACACATCATACTATTTACTCATCTAAAATATATAAAACAGTGGTTGTTGGTATACTCACAGATGTTTGTAACCTTCACCACAGATAAAATCTGACGAATTTTAATCACCTGAAAAAGGAACCCATAGATTTTTTTAAATGAATTTCTCGTGGATGTACACAACAGAGGGAAGGGAGTAAGAGGGAGGGGAAGGAAAGGGGAAGGGGAGATACTAAGGTCTGAATTAGAACAAAGTATATTCCATGCTTGGATATTTACGTCAAAATGGAGTCTACTGTCATGTGTAACTAGAAAGAACCATAAAAAATTTCCTGGATAAATTTTTTTTTTAAAAGAGGAACCCGTATCCTTCAATTCTTCTTTTTATCCCCTCATCACTCCCAGACCTAAAAACAAATAACAAAATTACTTTCTACGTCTGTATTTTCATATTATGGACAATTTGCATAAATAGAATGTGTGGTATGACTGAATTTCTTCAATCTGCATGTTTTCAAGGTTCATCTATGTTGTGGCATGTTTCAGTAATTTATCGCCTTTAAGGTCAAAATAATAGTTCGTTATCTGAATATAACACACATAGTTTACCTACCATTCATCAGCTGATAAACATTTAAGTGGTTTCCACCATTTTGCTATTATAAAAATGCTGCTATGAACTGTAGTGTGGATATATGTTTTTGTTTCTCACGAATAACCATTTGAAGTATTGTCATTCTGTGTTCCAAAGTGACTATACCATTCTGTCCAACCAGCAGGGGATAAGGCAATTTCACTGCATCCTTGCCAACATTTTATTTGACTTGTTTATTATAGCCATCCTGAAGCGTTTAGATTGCATTCTCATGATGACTAATAATTTCAAGTATCTTTTCATGTGCTTATTGGCCATGTGCGTACATATCTTCTTTGGAAAAATAGCTATTTATAACTTTTTGCTATATATAATTGACCTATTTATTTTTACTATTGTTTTACATAAGTTCCTTATATACTCTAGCTTATAATATAAATTACTTGCAAACATTTTATCCAATCCATGGATTTTCTTTTGTCCTTCTTGATAATATCCTTAGGAGCATAGAAGTTTTAAATTTTGATTAAGTTTAATTTATCTATTTTTTGTTGTAGCTCAAGTTTTTGCTATAATATCCAAGAATACAGTGTGAAACCTGAAGTCATGCAGATTTACCCCTAAGTTTTTAAATTTTTAGTCCTTCTATTTAGGTCTCTTATACATAATATTAGTTAAGTTTTATGTGGTATGAAATAAGGATTCATTTTCCTTCTTTTGCATGTGGCTATCTACTTGCTCAATTATCATTGGTTGAAAAAACTGTTCTTTAACCATTGTATTATTTTGGCACTTTTGTCAAAAACCAATTGGCCATAATGAATATTGAGAAACCATCTTACCATCTCTGGGATAAATCCCACCTTGTCATGGTGAATTATCTTTTTAATGTGCCATTGATTTCAGTTTACTAGTATTTTCTTGAGGATTTTTGTATCTTTAAGTTTGGCAGAATTCAGCAGTGAAGCCAACCAGTCCTAGGTTTTTTTTTTTTTTTGCGGTGCTGGGGATCGAACCCAGGGATCTGTGCTTGCAAGGCAAGCACTTTACCAACTGAGCTATCTCCCCAGCCCCCTAGGTTTCTTTGATGGGAGACTTTTTATTACTAATTCGATCTCCTTACCCATTATTAACCTATTATATATTCTGTTTTTCCATGCTTCAGGAGTGATTTGTTGTGTGTCTAAGAATTTATCCTTTTGTCCTAGGTTATCTAATTTGTTTACAAAAATTTCATCATAGTAGTTTCTTTTGATTCTTTCTATTTACGTGATGCCATGTATAATGTCTTCTCTCTCTGATTTTGTCTCTTTGTTTTTCCCATTTCTTGCTTAGTTTAGCTAAGGGTTATGGCTTTTTATATTTTCAAAGCAGAACTTTTAGTTTTATTAATCTTATATATTGTTTTCCTAGTTCATGCTTCTTTTATTTTTGCTCTGATCTTTATTATTGCCTTCCTTCTACTAACTTTTACTTATTTTGTTCTTTGTTCTATTTCTTCAATGTATGCATGATTGTTTGAGAGTTTTCTTAGAATTGTTTTTGTTATACCCAATATATTGTGATATGTGGTTTTCCATTTTTATTTATCTTAATTTTTTTTGTATTGGAGATTGAATACAGGAGCACTGTATCACTAAACTATACCCAAGTCCTCTTTATTTTTTTTATTTTGAGACAAGAGTCTTGCTAAGTTACCTAGGCTGGCCTTTAACTTGCCATCCTCCTGCTTCAGGCTCCAGAGTATCTAGGATTACAGGCATGAGCCACCATACCCACCTATCTCAAAATGTTTTTAAAATTCTCTTTTAATTTATTCTTTTGCCTATTGGTTGTTCAACAGCATGATTAGTATTGTTATATTGTGAATTATCCAAAATCTTCTTGTAAATGATTTCCAGTTTCATAGTTGTGATCAGAAAAATATACTTTATAAGATTTCAGTCTTAACTTAGTTAGAACTTGTATGGTCTAATATATGTCTATCCTGGAGAATATTCCATTTGTGCTTGAGAGGAATATGTATTTTGCTGCCATTGGATGGAATGTCCTACACATGTCTGGTAATTCAATTTAGTCTAAAATATAGTTAAAATATGTATCCTTAATGAATTTCTTTCTGGATTATCTACCTATTACAGAAAGTGGGATATTGTAGTCCCCTACTAGTATTGTATTGCAGTCTACTTTTTCCTTTAGATAAATTATGATATTATATGATATGATATTATTAATATGATTGTAATATTAACAATATATATAATGTCACATACGATACATTATTATTATCTATTCCAGTGTTGAATGAATATATACACACAATTGTTATATCTTCTCGATGAACTAATTTCTTTCCTTATATACTGACCTTCTTTATCTCTTTTTATAGTTTTTGAATGTTTAATATAAAAGTAGTTATTTTTAATCTCTTTTGATTTCCATTTGTATAGAATATCTTTCTCCATCCCTTCACATTCAGCCTATGTGTGTCTTTAAAGATAAAGTAAGTCTACTGTAGGAAGTATATAGTTTGGTGTCATTTTTTAGCAGTTCAGGCATGCTACATATTTATTTTTTACTTTTTTAAAGAATCATTTTATGAGTGTATTATAGTTATACCTAATAGTGAGGTTCATTCCCCCCATGGATTATTTTTAATTCTTTGTGTAAATATAATGTGCTAATAAAAGCACTCTATATCTTTTGATTGTACAACTTAATCCATTCAAAATATTAAAGGTAAGGACTTAAATTTTCATTTTGTTAATTATTTTCTGTTTTTTTAATATCCTTTGTTTCTTTCTTCCTCATTTGCAGTCTTCCTCTGTGGTTATGAGATTTTCTCTACTGTTATGCTTTAATTACTTACTTTTTATCTTTTTGGTATCTACTAAAGATTTTACTTTGTGGTTACTATGAGGCTTATCACTAAGCTATTTTAAGCTGATAATTAAACTCGATGGCATAAGAGCAATCAAAATTTTATTCTACTTCCCCACATTTATATTTTTGATATCCCAATTTACATATTTTTATATTGCATATTCTTTCGTAATTATTGTTCTATTATTTTCCTAGTTTTCCATAGTTTTATGCTATAGCATGCATACTAAAGATATAAATGGTTTGTGTACCACCATTATAGTAATGTAAATATGACTGTGTAGTTACTTTTACCAGTGAACTTTGTTGTTTTATATTTTTATGCTCTCCTATTACTAATTACAGATGTTCCTCAACTTATGATGTAATGATGCCTGATTAAAACCATCATAAGTTGAAAATATCTTAAATGGAAAATGTGTTTAACACACCTATCCCACTGAACATCATAGTTTAGTAACATTGTATGCTGTAGAATATTGGTTCTTAACCATCATTACCACAAGACTGGGAGCTGCAGGTCACTGTGACTCACTGCCCAGTAGTACTAAGTGTCATTCTTTGTCCTTGGATAGGGGACTAATAATAGCTGTATTTTTGATACTCTACTTAAGTTTAGATAATATTTCTTTGTTTGGCTGCTGATTTACCAGAGATTTTCAGTGTAATTTTCATACCAGTTTGGTGGGCTATTAATCTCTTCATATTCAAAAGTATTTTAAAGATGTAGCTTTATAGCCACTACACAAATCTCCCTTCGAATTTGTGAATATAATGCAGAAGTGAAAAATATACAAACTTTGATGCTACCGTATCTCCCTTCCTTACAAAATCATTGTTTGAATTATCACAAAGAGTGCCAAATTAAGGTTTAAACTCCTCAATCATTCATTGAAGGGAATAAAATAAACTACTTGAAATTTCTATGTAATTAGGAAGAATGATTCTGAGTCTGAGACTTTTCATCTAAAGTCAATGACCTCATGAAATGAATGACTGAAAATATGTGTTTTAGGTCATATTTCCATGAATGGAAAAAATTGATAACTATCCACTAACTAATGTGGTCTACTCCTACCCACATCCCTTTGGTATTTCTATTTCATTGCCTACTCTAACTTTCACCAATTGCCTGGGAACAGTCCTTACCAAAGATTGAAGGGCCACAATTGTGTATACATACCTCCTCCAATATACTACTTCTGAGGTATGAGCTCAATCCCCATTTCACAGAGATCACCCATGGGGTTATATTACAGCAGATTTGTTAATTCCCTTGATCACACATCTTTTTATTGGCATTACTTCCTTCAATCTCACATCCTGGTTTTCCTACATGTATTTCCTGAGATCACCTAGCAAATTCAATACTCTACTTGGATTTCAAAGGTTATACAAAATTATGCATTACCAAAATCTATTTCATTTATTCATTTACTTATTTTTGGTACTAGGGATTGAACCCAGGACATTTTAACTCTGAGTTCCAAGCCCAGTCCTTTTTATTTTTTATTTTGAGACAGGTTCTCACTAAGTTGCCCAGGCCAGCCTCAAATTTGTGATTGTCCTGCCTCAGCCTATGGAGTTGCTTGGATTACAGGGGTGTGTCACCATACCTGGCCCAAACTTTCTTAATAAATCAACATAAATGTCTTTAGCAGGACTTGTTTCTGGAGGAACATAAGCCGATACACACATGCATGCGCGATTTTAGTTATGACAGAGACATTTATATGTAAATATTACTTTAATAGAAGTAGTGGAAGTTTAGCATAAATAGCCTTCACAATGTTCAGGTATGTTCCTACTATCCCTATTTTTTTCTAGTGTTTTAAGCATGAAGGGGTGTTGTATTTTGTCGAATGCTTTTTCCGCGTCAATTGAAATAACCATATGATTCTTATCCTTAAGTCTATTGATATGATGGATTACATTTATTGATTTACGGATGTTGAACCAACCTTGCATTCCCAGGATGAACCCCACTTGATCGTGGTGCACTATCTTCTTAATATGTTTTTGGATACGGTTTGTCAGGAGTTTGTTAAGGATTTTTATGTCTATATTCATCAAGAATTTTGGTCTAAAATTTTCTTTCCTTGATGTGTCTTTGGTTTGAGTATGAGGGTGATATTAACTTCATAGAATGAGTTTGGTAGGGTTCCCTCCTTTCTATTTCCTGGAATACGTTGAGAAGTATTGGAATGAGTTCTTCTTTGAAGGTCTTGTAGAACTCAGTGAGAATCTGTCCGGTCCTGGGCTTTTCTTGGTTGGTAGGCTTTTGATGGCTTCCTTTATTTCATTGCTTAGTATTGATTTGTTTAAATTGTGTATGTCCTCCTGGTTCCGTTTGGAGGGTCATATGTCTCTAGAAATTTGTTGATGTCTTTGATATTTTCTATTTTGTTGGAATATAGATTTTCAAAGTAGCTTCTCATTATGTTATGGATTTCAGTGGTGTCCGTCGTGATATTTCCTTTTTCATCGTGAATTTTAGTAATTTAAGTTTTCTCTCTCCTTCTCTTTGTTAGTGTGGCTAAGGGTTTGTCTATTTTGTTTACTTTTTCAAAGAACCAACTTTTTGTTTTGTCAATTTTTTGAATTATTTCTTTTGTTTCAATTTCATTGATTTCAGCTCTGATTTTAGTTATTTCCTGTCTTCTACTACTTTTGGTGTTGTTCTGTTCTTTTTCTAGGGCTTTGAGCTGTAATGTTAGGTCATTTAGTTGTTGACTTTTTATTCTTTTCTTGAATGCACTCCATGCAATGAATTTTCCTCTTAGTACTGCTTTCATAGTGTCCCAGAGATTTTGATATGTTGTATCATCGTTCTCATTCACCTATAAGAATTTTTTTACATTGGATAATTCTGATAGTTTTCATGTAGTACAAATAATTTTAGATTTTTCAAGTCCACCATGCAGATTTTAGACTATTTTTTTTTTACTTTCACTGATTTATGTACCAGTTAGAATGAGCTAAAGATAGTACCTCAAAGCTATTGCTACCTGACTAAGTTACCTGCAGAGGAGCAAGTTAATCTTTCTTAGTATAACTTAATTGAATGCAAAAGTATGGATCTTATTAATGTTATTGTTAAAGTTAGCTTAGGCTAATATTTAATTAAAGTATACTTAAATAATCATCATTTTTATATCCAAGTAAAATATAGTGAGGATCATCCATGCCCTCTAATTTTTATAAATTTTCATTGATTGAACACTTCAAATGAGTAATTATAAAAGATAAGGACTATAATAGATACAACGATATTTATATAATAATTTAACTTTTAAATTTGACTTCATACCTGTCACGTGAGACAGCATAATATTGTGGAGAACAGGGTTTTATAGTCAGAAAGGCAAGAAGTGAAATCTTAACTTAAAAATGTTGGCTTTGATACATGTAACAACTTAGATAAATCTCAAAGGACATTATAGTTAGGGTCAAAAGCTAATCTCAAACCAGGCGTGGTGGTGCACACCTATAATCCCAGTGGCTCGGGAGAGTGAGGCAGGAGAATTGAGAGTTCAAAGCCAGACTCAGCAACTTAGCAAGGCCCTAAGTAACTCAGTGAGACCCTGTCTCTAAATAAAATACAAATAGGCCTAGGGATGTGGCTCAGTGGTCGGGTGCCCCCAAGTTCAATGCCCAGTAACAAAAAACAAAAAACAAAAAACAAAAAAAACTAATCTCAAAAGGTTACATTATTTTTTAGAACAAATAAAAAAAATTTAAAAGAAAAGGGAAAGGTTATAGTTACATAGCATCTCATTTATATGATCATCTCAAACTGGAAAAACTGTAGAGTTGTAGATCTGATTAGTGATTGCCATTGGTACAGAGGAAATTTCCAGCATGGGTTGAACAATAAAAGTTTCTCTGGGGATAATGCAATAGTTCAGTATCCTGTTTGATGTTGTAGTTACACAAATCTACATGTGGGTTCGAATTGGCTAGAAAAGTCTCTCTCTCTCTCTCTCTCTCTCTCTCTCTCTCTCTGACACATATACACACACAGTGCATATAAAAGTGATGAAACTGAGATAAGACATGTAGGGGAATTAATGGTATTTTACTAATGTAAATGTCTTTGCTTTGATACTTTCCTTCAGTTACTTAAGATGCCATCTCATTGGGGGAAGAGTTCACAGGACTGTGTGCACTATTATTGCAACCTCCTGTGAGTCTATACTTATTTTATACCTATTTTAAAGTAAAGTTAAAAATGTAAGAAATATAAAATTTGGAAATTTGAACACTGGATATCTGATGTGTGTTGATATTAAGGATTCATAATTGGTTTTTTGATGTGATAATGGTTTCATGATTATAATTTTTACTTTTAGAGATTAATAGGACATATTTGCATTTTATTGGATTGTGTATTTTCATCAAAATATAGATGATAAGGCAGGGAATAGGTATATAGGTTGTTGGTCATAAGCTCATGAGTATTCATATTGGGTAATGTATGTGTGGAAATGAGTTCTTTTACTCTTGTACATGTTTTGAGTTTTCTAGAATAAAAATTGTGATTTCTTAAAAATGTTTCTATCTTAATTTTCTTCACATGAACATTTTCAAATTGTACTACTGAGACTAACTGCAAACATATTATCAGTCAATAGCATATACCGACATATTATCTCACTTAAAACCTGCAGTTTCTGTTGCCAGTTATTTAATTCCCAAATCAACAAAGGGAAACCAGGCAGATTTTGTTGGCAAAGATTCTTAAGTTGTTAATTTTTAAAGTGTCCATTTGTGATAAGGAAAATGAACATCATTTTCATTTGCAAATAGATATTTAAGTTTCTTAGAAAGTATGTAATTTATGTCAGGCTTAGTGGTGCATGCCTGTGATCCCAGCTTCTTGGGAGGCTGAGGCAGGAGGACAGTAAGTTCACAACCAACCTCAGCAACTTAGTGAGGCCCTAAGCTGCTTAGTAAGACAGTGGCTTGAAATAAAAAATAAAAAGGACTGGGGATGTGGCTCAGTGGTTAAGCACTCCTGGGTTCAATTCCCAGTACCAAAAAAAAAAAAAAGTATGTCATTTCTTAGCAAGCAAAGACAACATGTTCACTTGAAATTAACTATCAATGTGGGCAAAATTTATGTGCAAAAAGGCTCCAGAAACTTCATACTTTCATTAGTGGAATTGTAAGAATTGTTAGAAAGATGGTAAATAACAGTAATTTTTCAGTCAATATTCAATAATTTCTCTTTTATCTGTTAATTAAAATATTAATAAACATTTTTTCTGTCTATGACATTGCCTAATTACTTGATTTTGAAGTCCAGAAATCTCTTTGTGACCAGAGATTACATGCTGTAATATGATGATATGCTCTTTGTTCTTGTGCTGCTGAGATGGACAATGGCATTTCTTCAGAAATAATTTAAAATTTGTCTTTAGCTTGAAAGCTTTAATGAAAACTTTGAGAATTTATAGAACAATTTGCCTACTTGGAAAAATCACAGAATTATATTCACCTTTTCAGTTAATAAAATTATCAGTTAACACACTTTTACAAAATTAATGGTTCCTTTTATATTTTATTATTTCAAATCCAAATAATACTTAAACTTTTATTTCACTTTTTTGAATATTTCAGACACAAGTATTGTTTCCAGTGCCTATGTTTTAATCAAATCTTCCAAAATCTCTATCTCAAAACATGTAAACTTGGGCTGGGGAGATAGCTCAGTCAGTAGAGTGCTTGCCTTGAAAGCATAAGGCCCTGGGTTCGATCCCCAGCACCGCAACAAAAACAAACAAACAAAAAACATATAAACTTAAGAGGATCCTTGAAAAGGTGTCCTATAGAAAATAGTACATTAATTTCAAAATCATTTATGATGTCTTGCTTTCTACTGTGTTGACATTTTATATTCTGTAATTGAAATATCTTTGCTGGTAAAAAGAAAACTAAAATAAGACAGAAAATTTGAAATAAGTTGACTTTTTCAAGGTAATATTTTTTATTGTGATCTTTGATTGAACCTTTTCTTCCTAATTAATTAAATGCCTTTAGTGACCTCAGGAATCCGTGACTATTGCTTCTACTGAACTCACAAGTACTTCTAATGTAATTTTGTACTTTCCAGTGTATATTTGGAGTTTGAATTCTACGTTGATGAGAGTTCTATGTGTGTCAAAAGGAAAAGGTTTTCTATTCTGAGATTTTAAAAAATCATGAGTTCACTCTCAGGTAAGAAGTATGTAGTGCATGACTCAGTATTTCTGAGACAAAGTGAAAATATCAATCTATTAATTTGATCATTACGCCATTCTATTGGTTTATATCCTGCTGCATAATCCTACATTTAAGCATTCATGCTGCTTTGTAGCTATGAACCTGATAGTTGTTACTTTATGGAATGCTTACAGAATAATAATCAGGAGACATTTTTAAGTTACCCAAAAGGGACAAAATGGGATCCTAAATTTGTTCAATTCAATTTTGTATTTACATTGTACAGAGAAAAAAAAATACAATCCCCATAGAAATTATAAGGACTCAATTTCTCAACTGAAAATTCAGTCATTTATAAATAAATTCAAATGTAAAATGAATGGCAGCAGCTATCACAAAGCCTTCTATTTATACTACTATTCAGTCATGATATGTACTCACTCCCCTTCAATTTTTTACTTGGTAACTGAAATGACAGCACTTTATAGGCTCATTAAGAATTCTTGAGGCTGAAGAAGGTTGCTACGATCTGAAGTGAATTGAGTGACATTTAAGATTCCAGTGGCCATCTTTGTGTCAAGGTTGATTACATTTAAGATGGAGACTGCAAAAGTTCTTAAGGAACTTCTTGGTAGTATAAATTCTGGGAGGGAAACACTGCATGGGAGGTAGTAAATGAGAAATTTAAAATCCAAACTGACAAGAGATGCAATTAGAAGCCAAAAGTGTTGTCTCTGAGAATGGGTGTAACAATAAAAACAGGCAAAAGGACACAGGGAAGATTCAGGTGGGGTCTCATTGCTCTGTGTAGCAAATGTGTGTTGAGAATTATGGAAGATGTTTTGAGAGCAGAGATTGTACGTAGGGACTACCTGGATTGGGATCCTAGGTCTTGTCTAGGTGCATGACTTCAGGCAATTTACTTTTGACAGGCAAGCACTCTACAAACTGAGCTATATCCCCAGCTCTTAAGATTTTTGTATCCCAGTTCCTCCTCTGTTAAAGAAAGTTGGTACCCCCTGTAAAGTCACTAGACCAGTGTTTGGCTCATGAAAAATGCTCTGTACATATTAACCAATATGACTTGATAATTATTATCTTTGTGGTTATTGTTTTAACATTTTATTGCCAGTATGTGACCTAATAAATAAGACATGAATAAGACAGGGTCATCCTCTAGAAGCTAAATAAAGTGTGGTGTTTTTAAATTATGGCTTTACATGCACCTGATCCTTCAAAAATGCCTTATATACATTTCCATTATATATATATTTCCATTGCATTGTCTCACACATGAGCTTTTGGGAACACCAAAATATTTATATATTGTATTATATTATATATTTATATATTATGGTTATATAAATATTATATATTTAGTATTATAATATATATTTAAGAGGTGAAATGATTGGGTTCTGAAAGCCTTAACCCAATCAGTGAATTAATCCCCTGATAGGGATTAATTGAGGAATAACAACAGGCTGATAGGGTGTGGCTCAAGGAGATGGGTCATTGGGGATGTGTATTTCTTTTTTTTATTTATTTTTTTATTTTTATTTTTTTATTGTAAACAAATGGGATACATGTTGTTTTTCTGCCTGTACATGGCGTAAAGGCATACCATTTGTGTAATCATAAATTTACATAGGGTAATGTTGTTTGATTCATTCTGCCACTTTTTTCCCTTCTCCCCCACCCCTCCCAACCCTCCCCTCCCTCTATATAGTCCTTCCTTCCTCCATTTCTGCCCCCCTCCCTAAACCCAACTCCAACCCCAACACTAACCCCTCCCACCCCCCATTATGTGTCATCATCCACTTATTAGCGATATCATTCTTCCTTTGGTTTTTTGAGATTGGCTTATCTCACTTAGCATGATATTCTCCAGTTTCATCCATTTGCCTGCAAATGCCATCATTTTATCATTCTTTATGGCTGAGTAATATTCCATTGTATATATATACCACAGTTTCTTTATCCATTCATCAATTGAAGGACATCTAGGTTGGTTCCACAATCTGGCTATTGTGAACTGAGCAGCTATGAACATTGATGTGGCTGTATCTCTGTAATATGCTGATTTTAAGTCCTTTGGGTATAGGCCAAGGAGTGGGATAGCTGGGTCAAATGGTGGTTCCATTCCAAGTTTTCTAAGGAGTCTCCATACTGCTTTCCAGAGTGGCTGCACTAATTTGCAGCCCCACCAGCAATGTATGAGTGTACCTTTCTCCCCACATCCTCGCCAACACCTGTTGTTGCTTGTATTCTTGATAATCGCCATTCTAATTGGGGTGAGATGGAATCTTAGGGTGGTTTTGATTTGCATTTCTCTTATTACTAGAGATGTTGAACATTTTTCCATATGTTTGTTGATTGCTTGTAGATCTTCTTCTGTGAAGTGTCTATTCATTTCCTTAGCCCATTTGTCGATTGGATTATTTGCATTCTTGGTGTAGAGTTTTTTGAGTTCTTTATAGATTCTGGAGATTAGTGCTCTATCTGAAGTATGATTGGCAAAGATTTTCTCCCACTCTGTAGGCTCTTTCTTCGCATTGCTGATAGTTTTCTTTGCTGAGAGAAAACTTTTTAGTTTGAATCTATCCCAGTTATTAATTCTTGTTTTTATTTCTTGTGCTATGGGAGTCCTGTTGAGGAAGTCTGGTCCTAAGCCAACATGTTGAAGCTCTGGACCTACTTTTTTTTCTATAAGATGCAAGGTCTCTGGTCTGATTCCGAGATCCTTTATCCATTTTGAGTTTAGTTTCGTGCATGGTGAGAGATATGGGTTTAGTTTCATTCTGTTGCATATGGATTTCCAATTCTCCCAGCACCATTTGTTGAAGAGGCTATCTTTTCTCCATTGCATATTTTTGGCCCCTTTGTCTAGTATGAGAAAATTGTATTTATTTGGGTTTGTGCCCGTGTCCTCTATTCTGTACCATTGATCCACCTTTCTATTTTGGTACCAATACCATGCCGTTTTTGTTACTATTGCTTTGTAGTAGAGTTGAAGATCTGGTATTGCAATACCCCCTGCTTCACTCTTTCTGCCAAGGATTGCTTTAGCTATTCTGGGTTTTTTATTCTTCCAGATGAATTTCATAATTTCTTGCTCTATTTCTGTAAGGTACATCATTGGGATTTTAATTGGAATTGCATTGAATCTGTATAGCACTTTTGGTAGTATGGCCATTTTGACAATATTAATTCTTCCTATCCAAAAACATGGGAGATCTTTCCATCTTCTAAGGTTTTCTTTAATTTCTTTCTTTAGTGTTCTGTAGTTCTCATTGTAGAGGTCTTTCACCTCTTTTGTGAGATTGATTCCCAAGTATTTTATTTTTTTCGAAGCTATTGTGAATGGGGTAGTTTTCCTAATTTCTCTTTCTGAAGATTCATCGCTTATGTATAAAAATGCCTTAGATTTATGTGCATTGATCTTATATCCCGCTACTTTACTGAATTCACTTATGAGATCTAAAAGTTTTCTGGTGGAATTTCCTGGTTCCTCTAAGTATATGATGTGTATTTCTTTCTCTGATTCCTGGTGTGAACTTCTTTCCACCGCATCCTTTCATGATATTCAGCCTCACCTTGAGCCCCAAGGAATGGAGCTGGCTGTCTAAGAAGTTAGACCTCTGAAACCATGAGCCCCCAAATAAACCTTTCCTCCTCTAAAATTGTTCTTGTCTGATTAGTCACAGTAGTGAAAAAGCTAAAAAAAACTAATTGATACTGAGAACAGAGACCTTGGTGTGACTAAATTCACCATGTGGTTCAGAAGATTTTGGACCTTTTTGGAATTTTTGGAAGGAACTTTGGAAAGTTTAGAGATGCAAGCTAAAAAAAACTTTAGAACGTTGTAAGTGGGCCTTAATGGGCAATTCTGGTGGGAATTCAGAAGATCAGAATGTTGATAGTACTGTGTGTAATAAAGACAGGGTTCATGAAGAGGAGGACTGTATTGGTAATTGAACTGGAGGTCATTCATGTTATGTTCTGGCTGAGAAGTTGTCTACATTTTGCCCATGTCCTGAGACTTTCTGTGGGCTGATTTTTAAAACAATGGACTTTTTAATCTGGCAGAAGAAATTTCTAAGCAGCATAGAAGTTGTGGCATAGGTATTGCTGACAGCTTTTAACCAAGTTTATTTTTTATTCAGGAGCAGAAAGTAGAGCAGAAAGATTTGAAAAACTTGAACTTGAAAGGTGGGAGTAAAATTGAGGCTAAGGGAGTTGCAGTTACTAAAGATATTACCACCACTAAAGAAATGCTAAAGACTTTGCCCAGAGACAGTAAGTATAATGGAATGAGGGCATCTCAGGAATTGGCAATACTATATCCATCTCAGGCTCAAGGGAGTAAGTAAAAAATCCTTTTAGAAGAGAGCAGTGGGGCACCCTGCTTGCATAGGGTGGCCTAGGTAATGGTTTCACCATGCTCAGCCACCCAGGCACTAAGAGGCTCCTGCAGCTGTGGTCCCTGGAGACTTGGCTACTGCCCAAGATGGCAGCAGACCTTGGCATTATTCATGTGGTGCTGATTCTGCAGGAATGCACAGTGCTGGAGTTAGGCTAAGGAGGCTTCCAACAAGATTTTAAAGGAGGGTCTGGGAAGCCAGGCAAGGTGACCCAGGGTCTGAGTACCTGAAGGCAGCCCCTAAGAGGGTGATGCTTGGAGCTGCGAAGAGGAAACCTAAGTAGCAGTGAAGACCCCCAAGATTAAGAAAAGTCAGTATCATGGGACAGCTGCTGAAGAAGTTGTAAGAATTGAGCAGAGACAAACCCACAAAGAAAGCCATGTAGGCTACAACCAGCAAAGCCACAGGTGTAGAGCTACACAGGCCCTTTCGACAGAACATCACCATGCCATGTGCCCAAAATGCTGGACATGGAGCTACAGGACTTTTTTACCCATCTGGATTTCAGTCTTGCTTTGGACCCATCCCTTCTTTATGTGCCCCTAATTTTCTGAATGGAAATGTTTACTTTGTACCTTATATATGAGATACATGTAATTTGCTTTTGATTTTTACAGGAGGTCATGATGTGAGTTTCCCTTGAGTTTCAGAGGAGACTTTGGACTTGAACTTTTGGGCAATCTTGGATCCATTAAGACTATGGGGACTCTTGGAAATGTACAAATATATTTTCCATTGTGAGATGAGTATCGGCTTTTGGGAACTAGGGGAAAAATATTATGGTTTAGATATGAGGTGTCCCCAAAATCTCACATGTGAGACAATATAAGAAGTTTTGGACATGAAATGATTAGGTTATGAAAGCCTTAATCTGATCAGTGAATCACTTCCCTGATGGGATAAACTGAGTGGTAATTGAAGGCCTATAGGGTATAGCTGGAGGAAGTGGGCATTGGTGACTTGCCTTTGGGGTATATATTTTGTATCTGGTCAGTGGAGTCTGTCTCTGCTTTATGATCATCATATGAGCTGCTTCCCTATTCCACACTCCTCTGCCATAATGTCTTGCCTCACCTGGAGCCCCAAGGAATAGAGCCAGCCTTCTACAGAGTCCTCTGAAACTGTGAGTGCCCAAATAAACTTTTCCTCTTTAAAATTGTTCTTGTGTGGTCCTTTAGTCATAGCAGTGAAAAGGCTATAAACATTATGTATATATATACATATATATACATATATATAATGTGTATAATATATATAGAAACATATTATATATATAAATTGAAAGTGAATTTCTGCCATTGAAATTATAATGGGGAACCAAATATATTGTCCTTTTGTAATGTTTATTTTTTGTTTCTAATCAGCTAGTAATTAATAGTATTGTGCTAGAATATTTTCATAAATGAGTATATGGAGGTTCCTGTGTCTTAACCAACTTCATTATCTTTGATTTTCAATCTTTTTTAGTCCAACAAAAATGTGCAAAATATCATAGAAGTTTAAAAATATAAAACATTACTTTCAAAATGTAAGAGTTAAAATTATGATATGGGTCATAAATACTAGTAAAATAGTAATTATAGATATAACAATTTTTACACCAATATCTATCAGATTGTTGGTAAATTAGTGTTGCTATGAGCACTTCCCTAATCAGTTCAAAAAGGAATAAGACTTCTTTTTTAAGTTAAAAAAATTAACATGCTAATAAGGAAACTTTATGTGATTTGTGGCAGAAGCTTAAAACATAGTATAATTCTAAAAAGCAACTGTTGCAGAAAACTAAGCTGAGGGGACACACTGAGTTTGAGATCATTAGAGAGAAATGCTATGGCAACTATGCAACTTTTTCTTTAATATATTCTGCTATTTTTAAACAAAACTCAAGCAGAACATTAAGGCTATCCACAGAACTGAGGAAAAATATCACTGATAAATGGTTCCATGCATGGATAATAAAAATAATAGCCATCATTTATTAAACTTTCATCACATCAGATTTCAATCAAGTATCTTAAACATCTTCAATTAACTTGAAAGAGGACTTTAATCAGAACTGGGGAGAGTTTAGACAAGTTTTCAGGAGACTGCAGGGTAGATGGATCCTGCAACCTAAAACTGCATTCCCTGGGGGAATGAAGAAGAGAGCTCCTCTATGGAGGAAGTAACTGCAAGCCCTGCTATATGGTTGCAGGAGAGAGGGGCTGATGGATTGGGAGATTTTATTCCCACACCTTATGTGGTAGTTGTCTGCCCTTGACCTGTAACAGCAACTGCTGATTGTGAACAAAGTCACTACCTAACTGAGATAACACAGTGTCCCATCCCTTTCTCCTCTGATGACAAATGTATACCAGCTTCTCTAGCTCCAGTGGAAACCCAGGACCCTTTCCAAGGAAGGGAGATAGCAGCTTTGAGAAAGACAGGAACATGAATGGCCCAAGGATTTTTCAGGAAGTGATGCGATTCAGGGAAGACAACATAAGAAGGGCAAATATGACAAGAACAGACCAGAAAAATAGCTGTGTTATAAATACACATCTGGCCTTAATCTATATCCCAGGCGCTATTACAGAGATGACCACTAGTGCATT